>NW_027526203.1:435259664-435307164 GCF_048455015.1 Haemaphysalis longicornis | reverse complement strand
TTATGACCTCACCAGTCAATTATCACTCACGCGCCCAGCCGCGAAAATTAGGTATACAGCAAGTGCTTATGGCCATAAAAATTCAACAAGAAACTAAAAAAAAATCAGACACCACCTCCCTCCCAACCGATCATGCAGATCGCGATTGGTGCCATACCCGCAGGTAACTTGAATTCCGAGCCCACAGTGACGCATGAAACTTAACAGCCAACCATAGCTGCCTGCTAGGCTACTCATATGTACTCAAACTCCAAATGGACTTAAAACTCCTATTTACTCAGAACTCAAAATGTACTCAAAACTCAATATGTAATCAAACTCAAAATGTGCTCAAACTCAAAATGTACTCAGAACTCAAAATGGACTCAAACTCAAAATGGACTCAAACTCAAAATATACTCAGAACTCAAAATGAGCTCAAACTCAAATTGTACTCAGAACTCAAAATGAACTCAAACTCAAAATGGACTCAAACTCAAAATGGACTCAGAACTCAAAATGGACTCAAACTCAAAGTGTACTCAGAACTCAAAATGGACTCAAACTCAAAATGTACTCAGAACTCAAAATGGACTCAAACTCAAATTGTACTCAGAACTCAAAATGGACTCAAACTCAAAATGTACTCAGAACTCAAAATGGACTCAAACTCAAAATGTACTCAGAACTCAAAATGGACTCAAACTCAAAATGTACTCAGAACTCAAAATGGACTCAAACTCAAAATGTACTCAGAACTCAAAATGGACTCAAACTCAATCGGACTCAAACTCAGTCGTGATCACATGGCTCAAACTCACTCAAGCTCAAACTCACCATGCCACACTAGCCTCGCGCTCACTCAAACTCAAACTCACGCGTGAGTTTGAGTCCAAATGAGTCTGAGTGAGTGGACTCATGAGTGAGTTTGCCTACCTCTGAATACGCGTCTGGTGCGATGACCGCTATGCTACCGGCGGGGCTGTTCTCCCCTCTACTTTCTCGGGTATTTATGGTAAAGGAGCACTGACACCAATTTTCGGCGTTAATATTATTGCACAGTTCGCTTCCTTCACTCAACAGAATACCCTGGCTGAAATATGAGCGGCCTGCGACGCGAAGAACACAGTTCAATTGGATCTCATTTACCGCGCCAACGGAGCAGCGCGCGGAGCGGCACTCAGTAAATTGACGTCAGCGTGACATCACCCCGTGAAGCCAAAAGAAGTGACACGCCAGCGCTCGTCAAAAACTCGTGACGTCACTTCACGCGCGCGGCCTCACGAGCGGTGAGCGGGCGCAACACCCTCTCAAGCGGGCGCCAGTGACGTCCGCACAAAGCGGTGAGGTCAGGCCGGGATTCTGTCATATGCGCCGTTCGGGATGAAAGCGCGGGAATTCGATACAAACGATTTTCAGGCCGTTCAATGTAATTAACTACATTGTGTGTGTGTGTCTGTGTAATACATACATTGTGTGTGTGTGTTCAGGAATGAGGGGTTCATTGAGGAAATACAGAAGAAAAATCCGGCAGTCTACAACGCCAAGGGACGCATAAAAAAATGTTCAGGCTTTTTTTCCTTCTTACTACGATCAGTGAGGTTGACATATTAAATTTATTCAGGGAAGAAAGTGAAGAAACACAGGCATGGGTTCAGTCCCCGCTCTGGACGCGCGTTCTTTCACGTTCTTCACGTTCTTTCACGGTATACCGTGCGGTATCATGCTGCAGCATTGAATGTTTCATCAGATTGACGAAACGCAGCAAGAGCTCCTAGCAAGGAAATTGCGCTGAGTAAATGCGTCAAAGCAAGTTTCCAACGAAATCGCCTAAGGAATTGCGTTAACTGCGCTTAACGCAGGCTAATAATTGGGTCTGCGTTCCTTTATAATCGGCGTCACTAACCGCATCGAAACGGAAAATGCATCGTCCATGTTTTTCCATATAACCCACACACCCCTTTCCACTCGGATTACGCGGTGTGGTCGTCGTTCGCATCAGGTGCTGAGTAGTATGTAGACTTTTTGTCCAAGGTCCAAAAGTGTTCGCTGCGTCCCATAAATTAGCGTAATCATAACACTGACTGCATACTTGCGCGCTTGAGCTTTCTACCTTTTCATCGTGCGACGTCAAAGGTCAGCACGCTAAGCATAACAATGATAATGATTATTGCGCCCACCAATGCACGGGACCCCCTTGGGACCCCCTTGTTCAGTATGAGCATTCAGTATGAGCATTGAAAATCTTCAGCTAGAATCGGATCCTGAGAAATAATAGACACGCATTACGTAGAGAACATGGGCTTCGCGCATAAAACTTTATACTTATTACTGAAGTTAGAATGACTGCCTTAACAAAATATTTTATTATTTTCATAGTGAGTAACATTCAGTCCAGAAGCACTTGATACGGGAAGCGCGCAGAGAGGGCCTGCAGCGTAAGAAAAAAAAAAACAATTGAGTGATTATGAGGTTTAACGCGCCGACGCTACAGAGCCGATGACGCGTAGTAGTGGAGGGCTCCGGATTAATTTCGACCACCAGGGAATTTGTAACGTACGCCAAAATCTCGGACACACGGGCGTTGTCGTTTTTCGCCCTTACCAGAAAAGTGGCCGCCGCAGCCAGGAATCGAACCCGCGTCCTTGGGCTCAGCCTTAGCCGTGCACTGAGCCATCGCGGTGGGTGAAAGGAAACCAAATCCAGTACAAAAGTTTAAGATACAGATACATATTTCAATATTAATCATCGAAATATCGCACGGGCGCGAGATGAATAGGCAAAAATGTAGCCCAACACGTAATACTGTGTTTAGTACTGTGTTACAAAGCAAAAACAACAACATCGCCCCAACATCAGCACTTAGGTGCTGATATTGAGTGCTGATAGTATATTGAGTGGAGCTTAGGCTCCACTCAATATAGTTGATTCATTCAACCAATTGCCGCCTGCTGATAACTAAGCCTTACAATGCTTGAGATACGTTCCAATTAATGGCACAAGATGAGAAAAAACTGAAAGAGCTTGCGAGGGAGGTATATATCTGGGGGGGGGGGGGGTGAATAAATTATGAAAAGGTTAGTACTTCGAAAAATACGGCTTCTAACTTCAGAAGAGCGAAAAAATGGCTGCGGCTTAGCCTGCAGCTAACCTTGGATATGCAAAGCAAAAGCTTGGCTTAGTCTGGTTGAGTCTTGGTTTCGCTTGGTTAACATTTGATTTCGCTGTATTGCCGACCGCGGTTCAAAGTCGTTCGGTCCCGTGCAACGCTCACAGAAGGAGGCCAGGCCTCGCTTTCGTTCACGGCGAACGCGGCGTTCCTCTCCGCCGGTCGCAAGAGAGACACGTAGCCCGAGACGACCCAGCGGCGCATGCGTGGGAGACTGCGGGGTTGCTTGGCTGCTTATCAGCTGAGCGGCCGCACCCATCTCGGCAGCCGCCGCCGCTAGTTGAGCAGCACATGAAAACAAGGCCTTGTAGGGTCAATAAATAAGCTACGCTTAAGAGTACCACCACTTCGTGCACCCGGAAGCGTCTGGGGGCCATTTTGTTTCTGGCTTGCAGTGTTGCCATCTCTCTCAACGAAACCGCCACCGGTTGTGACGGGCACAGTGTGACCGGCCGCTCTAGCGTCCGCGCAGCAGATAGAGAGAACGAGAGAGAGGAGAGGGGCCCAGAAACAAAATGGCTGAGCCCATATGTAAACAAATATAACGTGGTGCCAACCGACCGATGAAAACCCTGGCGGCACATAACAATGAGAGAAAAGAGTGCCCACACCCTAAAAGCCTTCATTTAGTGACGCTAAGGCCTTGTGCTCAGCGCCGAAAGCGGGCCCGGCGACTCACGTGAAGCACTGCAAGGGTTGGGTCTGCGGTCAAAAGGTGAACATGCGCATCCGCGGCGAAACCGCTGGAAGAGAGTAGTAAAGCTTGGCTTTAAAATGAACATTGCAAAGTGACTTGAAAAGTACATAAAAGAATCTACTAACCCTCTGCCGGAACGACAACGATGGGGGAACGAGAAGCTTTCCAAAATCAAGTCCAACACCAAACGAACCAACCCAGAAACGAGCGGATCCGATTGGTCGAGAGTATGAAGTAAGACTGTTCGCTGTTTATGGGAACGTCTGTTTCTTATCGGGACGGTGTACTGCACTGCATTTGTGCTCTTTAGTGGCTCACTGATACGGGCATTCAATGGCTTTCCCTAAAGTTCAACCATGGTCACCGTTAGACGGAAGGGTGCATTTTCTAATTTTGCACGTCCATGCACCCCTTTCCAAATCCAAATGCTTGGATCGTAATGCAATAAAGAAAAAAAGTGCCGGAATGGCGAAATCCAATAGACGTCGACTTCATAACGCCAGGGACCCAGGTTCGTTTCCGACAACGGGACGTTTTAATTTTTCTTCACTTCACCCACGATCACCATCATCGTCGGAGAAAGTTGGCTTTCCTGCAGTGCGTTTTGGGTGAACTAGAGACGACATCAATGAGAGGCTGAAAGCTTCACTTAAAAAAAAAAAAAAGAAGCCGAAGAATAAAGGTAAAGGTGGGCACCGCGAGAACCTTGGCACACATTGCGCACATGCGCGTGGGCACGTACGTACGTATACGTCCGAAATCTCAAGCCACATTGCAGAGGCATTATCTGCAAAGGCTTGCCTAAAGCAAGAAGCCCTTATGCAGCGTAGGCCCGCGAACTACCCTGCCTTACACCTGTACAGAAAGCAAAGGAAGCCAAAATATTATTAACAGCAGCACTGCTGAAGCAACAAAACTGGTGTCCGCCTACAATGGGTGGCGTCTGCACGTGGGAGCTTTGCGTGTGATTTGGTTTTACTTTCTCTGCTAAAACCACACGTGTAATCAACCATTATTCTCTTCGCAATCACGCTAATTTGGTGCAGTGTGTTCCATTGCTGCCAGATGCTTATACCCCTTGCTGCCAGTGTATTTGGGCACATTGTAATTGTACCTTCACGTTTAGTGTTTATATGTATTCCTACTTTTCCCAATTGTTTAACTCCTCTTTTTTCCCAGTGTGTTTTATACATGCGTTTATATCTGTTCCATGTTAACCTTCTATCCTATCTCCCTACTCATATTCCTATGTACTCTTTCCTCCCCATTCCACCCCCCTTATACCAGTATTCCGGTATATTCCGGTGTCCGCCCCTAGGCGAGACAATTTGCGCCTGCTGGTAGACCTGCCTCGCTTCATAATTATCAATACATACATACATACATACATACATACATACATACATACATACATACATACGTACGTACGTACATACATACGCACATACGTACGTACATACATACATACATACACACACATACACACATACGTACGTACGTGCGTACGTACGTATGTATGTATGTGCGTACGTACGTATGTATGTATGTACGTACGTACATACATACATACATACATACATACATACATACATACATACATACATACATACGCACGCGCGCGCGCACACACATACATACACACACACACACACACACACACACACACACACACACACACACACACACACACACACACACACATTGTAATGGCAGGCGGCGCACCGCGTTCCACTATTTCCACGAAGCTGCAGTTCTGTCTGCAAGTGCGAGGCGTTCCGGCAGGCCGAAGCAGACGAACAATCGACGGCGCTTTCTGAGCATCGCGTGGGTAGAGCAGGGCGACACGCTGCGCTCTCGTGGGCCCACCAGAATTCTCGCACGACGCGAAAGGGCCCACGCCTTTGCTCGACAGAGCGAAGCCTCGGACGAGTATAACGTGCCGAGTGCGTTCAACTCTCCTTTGAGCCCCGCACAGCTCCTGCCACTCACGAACAGCAGCAGGCCGCTGCTGATGAATTTATGGCAGACGCCCGAAGTGCATGTTGCTTGCATAATGCAACGCAGGTGTGTCTCCTCGATGCCGGTCACCTCGAAATAGAGCCGCGGATGTGCGTTCCCATGCTTCCGGCGACCCAGCGGAGCAGACGCGAACCCACCCACCAAACACGTTCCGATAACAGCTCTGCGCCGCGGGTTATCCGGGGCTCGGCCGGCTGCGACTTCTGCGCTCGTTTCTCACCTTTCACGCTTCCCGAGCGCGCGCCCGTCGGCACAAACCACACAGGTACGATGTACCGATGCGCCGATGATCTACGCAGAGCCGGATCGAGCAAATGACAGTTTTAAATCCCCACTTACATTTTACTCTGGTATTTTTTCCTCTGTGTGTGTGAGAGAGAGAGAGAGAGAGAGAGAGAGAGGCGTGAGTGCAAAGCTCGGCGCGTGCTGAAATGATATGGATCCTCCCATAATCATCATAAGCCGTTCTCCTTTGCTTATTTTCCGTCTTGTCTCCATAACTGCGACTAAGAGCCTTGGCTGACTTTGTTGAGCCTATATTAAGGCCTAAAGTTTGGTAGCTATAATGTCAGGCCTAACGACGTGCCAAGCACCATAAAACTGATTGTACGCCAAGGTGCGGTACCGGTTCGCGACGTGGGACACTAAAGCGTAACGTTAGTTCTAACGTCACGCCGGCGAGCCGCCTACGACTGGGGTGCCAGCAGTTCGGCTGGCTACGCCATCATACCTGTCGAGCTGTACGTCAAGGTTATTGTTTAGAAGGTTTTGCAGTGTGACATGGGGCTGTCGAAACATGGGGCACCCTGGTTATGGTGAAATTTCTAAAAAATGTACAATTCCTGGTATACTCATTGCAATAAATAATTTCAAAACGCAAATACACATTTCTTACATTCGGAAGGTTAACAGACGTCTAAAAAAATTCGAAAGCATGTTCACGACTGGTACTGTTTCTTTAATTTCGTTAAAGGTAAAATTTCCATGAATACCGAACTTAATTCTTATAGCTATTCCGTCGCAAATGCTTAGGTGCAAAATCAAATTTGATAGCTTTACGGGCCTAAAAATAATGAGGGATATGAAAACACGCTGAACCACTCTAATAGAGTTATAATGAATTAAGCTTCTAAAAACCCTGACGTTTTTTGTGGACATGCGTGGTTTTAGAGGCAAAAATCGATTTGATCAACTGTAACAGACTACCGAACATTGAGAGGTTTATAAAAGCGTATTTTGAACAGATGTTATTCAGTTAACGTCTATAGGGGTGAAATTTGTAAAAATCCCGATATCTATTTTTGGACGTTTATATGAACGACATGTCTGTAGGCACCAAAACCAATGCAATAACTTTATACGGGTCTAAGAGGCATTGTGGGGGCTTGTTTCGGTCGGTCGGACCACCCATCCGTATAGGTCAGTCAGCCAGTCCAGTCACGCCATCTCATCTTTATTAGTGAAGATTAACGACCAATTTTCACGGATCTGCTCTCTAGAAGCGTTGTTCTCCACTGTACGCGATAAGGCCAAACTAAAGCTTGAGGCCAAAGCTTTGCTTGCTACAGACTATGCTTCGAGCGGCGCTCCTTCCTCTCGTTACGTGTAACAAACGGCGTGTCTGCGCTCAAGCTAACGCAGCTACATTCCGACGCGTCTGCCCGAAGTCGCGTTCAGGGCTAAAACCGTGAACGCCCGTGGTCGTTAGCGCGCGACCTGCGATGAGTCTGGGCCGCGGCGACTCGCGAGCGCGTGCTCCTCGAGTAACGGATGATGAGGCGCCGGAGAACAAAGCGAACAGTGGCGAGGTGCGGGACGACGACAAGGATCGCAGACGACGACAACCAAGACGACCGCTGCGGGTCGAAACCTCCAGCGGCGGCGGCGTCGTCTTAATTATGCGCGCACGCCAGCCCACGGCGGCAGCAGAGGCCCGAAAAAAGAGCCAGTGGTGGTGCATCGATTGTTTGCCGAGGGAAACGCGAGCGTGCTCGCACGAGGCGTCGATCCCTCGTTACACGAGACGCTGCACGCCATCTCCTTGGCGAGGAGCTGTGCTCCCTCCAAGGACGAAAATGGCGGCCGCTAATGGCACGCTGGTCTCTGGGACGAAGCCGCCGCCACCGCCAAGTGGCGCACAGAGAGGCTGCAGCAGCGCGGGCCGCCTGAAAACCGCACAGGCTTCGGAGGAAGCAGGCCCGTGTGCCACCCGAGTGTGAAGCGGCCGGAGAGGAAGCCTTCAGATGACTTTTCTTCATGCACGCTTCGTCCCTCGCCGAGACTACTTTTCTCTTTCTATCGTGCTTCGAAATTGAGGATGCGTAACCATATTTCGCGGGCCCCCTTCAGAGCCGGCGTCCTTTGCGGCGCCGAAATGTGCGCCTGAAGGAACGGGGCTGACGTCATAGAAAGATGACGGCAATGAGGAGGGAAGAAAGCTACCGCGTACCACGAGCCTGCGAAGGGCCGCATATGTTCGCTCCGAGCAAAGAGGATTAAAATAAAAGAAAGAAACCGAGCAGCAGAGCAGTATAATGAAGCGGAGATCGCAACGACACGTCGAAATGTGCGGCGACGCGTCCGATGGGGAAAGCGAACGAGAAATCTCGCCGACGCGGAGTCCGTCCAGAAACAGAGATAAAGGTAATTACCTCGCCAAGCGAAAAAGCTGGCGAAAAAGAAGAGGGGGGGGGGGGGGAACCGACGTTTCGAGGGCTCCCCTCCACCGTTCCCGCCCGGCTACGATATCTGCTGAATCGACGCGTTTATTGGCATGGCGTACGCGCCCTGCATGGAAATAGCCATTGGGAAACCGCCCGAAACTACGGTATGGTGTACTCGGCGCCCACAATACGAGAGAGGATGAGTATGCACGTCGCACAGTCAAGTTGGCCGGACAATGCATGGAAAATGCGCGCAATACTTGCAGGACCGCACTGTGCCTATACCTATGTATCTGCATAGCTTTCTCACGGATGGCCTGACACCGGTGGACACATTTCCCAGCAGAAAACGTGTCCTTAGTTCGTTTATCTTTCTCGAACATCAAACGCTCGCAATCAACCGCAGCTAAACTCGGAGGTGCCAAAGACCCCCTGCAGACACGGCCTCTCGCAGAACATTGCTGCCAGGAGCGTAAATTAAAAAAAGAAACAAAGAAAAAATACACGGTTGGCCATTTGATGACAAGGCCCGTACTACGACGCTTCAGCTATCAATATTTAAAATCAAGTCCTACAAATAGCTCTTAGGCCCTCAAAATAAAGCTTGAGATCCAGGAAGAAGTGCTAAGTTTCATTTTCAAATTCATCTCGAAGAAACTTATCTCTCTTTCTTTTTTTTTTTTTCTTTTTTTTTTTCATATGAACGGCGCTCCGAAGTTCAGATCCTTGACTGTTCTGGAGAATGGAGGGGATCTGGGGGAGCGGCAGTTTTTGGAATCGTTTTATCGTCGGCCGCATCGCCACAGAGCACGACGACGAGCAGAAGTGCAAACGGTAAGCAGAACAAGCGGAAAACGACGCCGCCAGCCATTCGCTTCCCATAAGCTGGGAGATCGTAGCGTCTCCCCCTCCACCCCAGAGTGGAGAAGTCAAGCTCTACAGAGCACTTCTCAAGTCTCCATCTAGCGGCCGTCCAGCGCTTTCCAGACTAGAGGGCAACGCTCGTTCAACGCCAAGATAACCACGCGACGACAGGAAATAAAGGCCTGCAGGATGCGCGCCTGCAGAGCATGCGGCGGGCGTTTCAAAACTCGCTTCCTTCCTGTCCCTGGATCGTCGCCCAACGGACGAAAAGGGGGCTTGGGAAGCACACTTTGGCGCCAAAGAACGCTCTTCGTGACACCGACGCACAGAAAGAAAAGTAAAACTGAAGAAAATGTGGCACGTAGTTGAAGAAACGTGGTACTAGTATTACTTAAAAAACTGGCGGCTTAGTGACGCTTCAGTACCTTCGCTGCGTGATGCTGATGTGCACCTTGCTCCGTTCGGAACTCACGCAACTGAGAGCCACACCTCCACTCTGTCTCAGTTGATCTGGCCCAATCGGGTGCAAGAACTGAACAACGGATCACGAGGTAAGTAAGGCATAACAGCCATACCTGAAAGGGGCACGGCGATTGAAATTGTAGTTATGCGTGTAGAGTACACCGAAGCACAAACGCAGTGGGAAATTTACGTGTTTTTGTAAAATGCGGAAGTCTTTCAGGGGGTCGAAACGTTAGTAAAAATGCCACCTTTAGAAATCAGATAAAATCCTCATCCAAATTAAGCTCTGCGCGCGATGGTAATGGACAAGCACGCAACTTCGCCTCAAACAGAAATCTCTCGCCGGCGGTGTTGCGATTGCAAATACCGAACGTTTCTTTCGTTTTCACATCAATTCTATGCCGAATGGTCCGCCCATATACGTGTTTACCGCCACTTCAGGTTACCGCGTATAGGAATGGAAAAACGCCTTCGCAAGGAACGACGTCATTTAACATAACTATACAGCGCCTAAAAAAAAAAAAGATACGTAGCACTTTCTGCATAGAGATGAAAGCAGAAAAAATAGATAAGAAAGGCTCTCATGAATTCGATTCATTGTGAGCATTCTCGCCTCGCCAATGTTGAGAGCAATAGAGAAATTGCATGGTGTGCAAAACCGATAAGGAGGGGCCCTGCTGTGGAGAGCAATCGCTGCATACGTTGATAAATGCGGAAAGCAGCCAGTTATGTTTCGCGCCTGTGAACGAAATTTTATGCGGGGTAGGATTAGAGGATTAGAAATTAGGCAGGACACACGCACGACAACCCCCCCCCCCCCCCCCACACACACACACACACACGCACACGCGCGCGCCGGATTATACGCTGAACTACAAATAGGGAACGTAAGCACAACAGAAAGGATCAACAAAGGAACACCGGGGAAAAAAAAAATCGACGAAGACTAAGAACCATTGTAGCTCCTCTCCCCCTCGTGACGCGTCCAGTACGACAAGGATTGCTGTATAGGCGAGGACGCAAAATGCCGGCGTCTGCACGACGTGCAAAAGTTACATGTCGACCTACACGCACAATGCAGGCAGGCGAGAATCTGAGAGGAGGAGGCCTGATTGCGTGCCTTCTCTGGGCAGACACAAGGCGTCTCGCAACGCCTGGTGCACGCTCGAGTTCGCACGCCTGAAAAGCACCGCGATGCTGCGTGAAATGTAGACAAACCGCAATGCACAGTCGGCGGACGCCGGAAAGCGAGAGTGGGGAGGCTCCTCGGGCGCATTCGTTGCGTAGCCGTTCCGCCTTGCGCGGCAGCCCCCGTCCACCTGTAGACGACGGCCCTTTCCTGCGGTGCGCCGACTCCCCCGACAGAGGACGCGAAGGCCGCGCTTTGTCAGTCTCCCGGCGGGGAACAAAGCTCTTTCGGCCCGCCGCCCCCGGCCTCAACTCGTGCGGCGCGGCCAAGGAGAAAGCGAGCCGGAGACAATGCGAAGGAATGAAGCGAGATCACGGACCCCGAATTCATTTGCAAGCGACCGGGCGGCCGGCAGGGAACACATTACCGCGACGACGTAACTTCATTTCCTATCCATTACGCACCAAAGGAAGACCGACATGTCGGGCGCACGGCGCTGAAGCCTCTCGGCTCAGCCCGCTGTACTTCCCTTTCCCAGGCAGTGTGCGGCTGCCGCCAGCAATCCATCCTAGGCGACAATCTCCGCTCGTGATCAGCCATGAGCGAGCCAACAGAGCATCGTGCCCTTCTTGCGAGCTGAGGAAATGGACTTTCTCGAGTCGAACGCCCAATGGGGATTCTTCCAACCGTAGAAGCTCAAAGAGCAGCGCGTGCTAAATTGGGGGAAAAGCGTGTCACACATGAAGTATCGCGTCAGCGTTTTGTGCGCGGGCGCTGCACGACGGGGGCTCCCCGCAACCATTACTCTGCAATCTCAGATTCATCCTGTCCATTATACCTATCGGCAATGGTGTGAGACTGCATGGCTACGTTTGGACAAAGCCATTGACAACGCATTCTTGTGCCTTCCGCCACGGCAGCCAAATTTGTCGAGAAATACCCACCGATAAGAGGAAAACCTTGCGATCCGTAAGCCCATGCTTATGGGAGTGCCAAGAGGCAAGACTTTTTGTCATAATGGCAATCATTAAATGACCAACTGAGCACAAAAGCCGCCGTCTGGTGTCTGTAGCAGCGAAACGGATTCAAAAAGCGCCCACAGCTCAAAGAGGATGAAATAACTGAGTTGAAAAGGAAATACGAAAAAAAAAAAGGAACGGATGGCAGTTGAACCAAGGGTCTCCGGAATGCGCGTGGAGCGCGCATCCTCGACGCCACCAATAGCTGTACCTAACAAAAGGTAAACCTAGTGTATGCGTTGTGACCTTCGACTTGGTGAACGTCGACAACCGGCACACGCATCTATCTCTTCGCACAATCAGTCTGACGTTGTTTGGCCCGTCGATATATGCTGAACATAGGCCTGACAACGTACCCTGAATGATTGGCAAGGGGCGATGAGATCTGCCGTCAGAAGCTCGCGGTTGTTTCTCATTTGGCCGCAACGTCGACACACCCACCCACAATTATCGCATATCCACTCACGGGGATTGGTCTACGCCGACAACACCGCCCATTCATCAAATCCCGCGTGGCTGCGACGCCAACATGCCCTCTCAACCGGGAGCTATCTGCAGCGTTCAGTTGGACATTAATGCTTTCGCATTCACCACTCATAATAAGTGCTTAGGTGTACTCGTACTTTTCTTTTTCTATATAATAGCCGCTATTACGGCGAATTAGCCTCCGTGGGCGACTACTGGCCCCCGCAAGTCCTACTGATGCTTTTCCGCACGAACGCTGTGCTTGCGGAGGTGCAGCCTTTACAAATTGCCACACTTCTATCGTTTGGTAATTAGCGTATTTTTTTCTTCTGTCGTTTGACACTTTACTTTCAAAATGAAAATCGCATACGATCACCGCAACATGACACTATTTGAAGCGAGATCTTTGAGGAGTGTACACTTTGGAATATGTCCATCACAGAACATTGACGTAGGCCAACAGCCGTCGCTAAAAGTCATATCCCCTTGGGGTGATCACTTTTGATTTTTTCGCCAGTGGCCAACTTTTAAACGAAAGCAGGTGTCTGCCGGAATAACAGGAGTGTAGCCAATCACTTAGTGATGATATATCGGTATGGGCGATGAAGCTTTCTTGACAAGACAGTATTGGCTGCCTCCCCTATTACAGACATAGCGTGCACGAAGCCTTAACATTGCTCTAAACACATCTATGAGCAACGGTGAACAATTACTTGATATGCCTTATGCGTCGAAGGTTTCTCCCTTCTGCATGACACGGTCTTTGAACGGTGGCGCTATGCCGACATCATTAGAGAAGAAACAAGGATATAGATTAGTGACTGCTTCGAAACTCGCACTTTTTTCGAACGAGCAGGCGGGCAGAAAGTCTCTCCACGTGCACAACAAGGACAGCAGCGTACAGGCAAGAAGACCCCAGCCGTCGCCACTGCCACAGAAGCCAAGCGTACGCAAAGCGGCAAAGCGTATCATGCGCATACGCTTCCGCCCGAAGCGTATCAGGTCCATGCGGAAAAGTGCGCCGGCCGCTTTAGACCAGGGGCGGCGCATGCCAGGAACTCCATCCCAGCCTGCTGCATTTTTTAAAGGTCCGCGGCCGAGAGGCAAGACAAATGGAGCCTGGCTTGAGGGCGTGTGCACCAGTGCTGGGGCGCAGCTGCTCTTCGGCACTAAGCGCGCCCTTGCGCGAACTCGAGCACTACGCCAGCAGCAGTGAACGCAACCTCAGCGAGGATCAGCGCAAGCAGGCTCGTTTCAGTGTAATTCGGCTTCACTCGTGCGTCCCTCACTGAGACTTGAGCATCGGGAAAATGACCACCAGCTTTAGCCACAAGATTCGCCGGGCATGAGTTTCGGGCATCCTCGCTTCGTGAAAGAAATTCCCACTGCACACGAATGACTGAATCGGGGTTATTGCCTTCACTTAGGCGCAGACTTTGCTCCTCATCTACCGACAGCGTGACCCAGACAGGGTTAGGGTGTAGAGGCGGAAGAGATCAGGCAAGGGTGGTCTATACAGCAACAAATTTGAGAATCACTGCACCGGCAACCTTTTTAGGTGCTCCTACAGCCACAACCTATGTCGCGTAAGTGGGATATATAGAACGTTCAACAGTTGTGGAGTGTGCATTCATCACCCGTCTAACAAAAATACTGATTTCGTTTGCTGCAATCGCTGTTCTGTTCACACACACTTTTTGTCTCGGTTTTCCAGTTCGTCTAGCTTTCTTGTTACACTTGATTACAGCGGGTGTGCTTCACCCCAACGCACACAAGTACACCATTTTTGCGACAAATTTTAAAACCCACGAATGACGATTTCCAGCATACCTAGCTTTTTCTAAACTAAACTTCGCGTGTACAGTGGCACTGATACGATGCGAAAATGCCATTTTGCATTGCGAGATGGCACAATTGAGATCACCCGTTCAGGTCAGATCGTATCCCCGGCTTCGTCATTCACAGAAGTTCAGTACACGTTTTTTTTTTCCTCGCAGAAAATATTCACCCGGGTGCATTGCGGCAAAGCTACCTACACAAAGTACATATTAGGACGCGATTATTCTTCTATGCGCCACCTGCAACGTGAATAAAAAAAAATGCACATTGGCGAACGCGCGTGCGTGGTGGTCAGACCGGATAGACACAACTTTTGCTCTTCAGATGCGTACACCTGTTTTGCGCCGCCAGCATCTTCCACTCAGGGTTAAAGAAGCACGGAATAATCCATTCCCAACCAGAAACCTGATTGTCCGCGACTTGAGGAACCTTGACGTGTAGGGAGGAGAGCGTCTGCACTTCTGCGAGTAGGGGAAAAAAAAAATGGTCGGAAGAGAGGGGGGTGCCAGTGGAGATGCGCTCGGCTGCGCGGTGGTTCCTTTTCTTCTCTCGCAGGGCAACGCTCGCTGCGGCGGCAAATGCGGGGCCCATCGCTTTTAGTCGGCCTGCGCGCATCAGCTGCAGCCGCCTCTTTTGGCACACACTTCATTATTCAAATAAAGACAGCCGAGCTCCTTCCCGCGCTCTTCTGCGGGGCGCGAAGTTTAAAGCCTAAATTTACTCAGCGTCCGGAGCACCGGCGAAACTCCGACGGGGTAGCGAACGGGCAAATGAGGGACCCTGTTTCGGAATGCATAATGCGTTGCGCGCGCAGGACGAATGTAAATAACCGCCACCGGATTAATCTGCAGCGAGCGGGTCGGGGAAACCAATGAACTCCACTGCTTCTCCCCCAGTCCGGAGCAGCCGCGAGAAAGCGGATAGCGTAGGCAATTATCGTTTTCGCGCAAAGCTCGCGCCCGCCGAGTCTCGATCCTTGCTGCACACTTTCCCAGCAGGCGAGGCCTGCGCTGGGATTCCGCTTCTTCGGCCAGAAAAAAAAAATACATGGGGTAGGGGGGGGGGGGGGGGGGGGGATATCTTTCACCGCTGCAGGCCTCGAGGAGTAAACGAAAAAAAAAAAAAAAAAACGGAGGATAAGAGGCACGGAAGAGGCGGGCATGCCGGAGTAGCTGAGGACGAGCGAGCCGGGGCAGACAGCGCCACGGGGAACGGAGAGTACGCATCGCTGACAGGGAAGCAGCAGTGGCCGGCCAGGCGAAGATTCGGGCTCTCGAATTAAAAGAAAACAGGCTCGGGAGAAGCAAATAATACTTCCCGCGGGGGCGTAGAAAGAAGTCCCGTATGTAAAGCAATGCGCGGCTCTGGAATGCTCGGGAGTGAGTTCATCGGCTTGGCGGCGGCAGGCGCGTCTCATTCGGCGCCGGCAATCTGATCGGCAGCCACAAGAGAAAACAGAGCGCGTGGTTCTATCGCTGTATGTATACAGCGGGGATGAAAAGGCCTCCTCGCGAGCGCCACGAGCGGCCAGCGACCCGGGCACTGCACACGCGAGCCGAAGCTTCTACGAATAATCCCGGCGTTGGTGGGGCTAATCATGCATGAGCGGTACCGGCAATGCATTCCCGAAAATAATAGCGCGCATAATGGCCGAGGCGATCAGTGCCCATAGAGTCCCACGTGGAAAGTCTGATCTTGAAGTGATCAAGTGACCTGTACGCACTTACGACTGCCCAGTGACGGGCGACTGTCAACATCCTCATCTGCCCGCAATGTCGTTGTAGCGGACGTCAAAAGGAACAGGGAACGTTTTTTAACGTTTTGTAGACAGCGTGTGAACAACAGTCATGCAAACGATCACCATTACGGAATAACCCAGTAAACCCTTCTTGTAACGAAGTCACTTCATAAGGAAAGTGTTTTATGATCTCCGCTCCAGTGCGTAAAAAAGCAAATCCTTCCCGCTTTTAACGAATTATCTCTTATAGAGAAGTCAGCTTCCTGTTCAGAGGACTTTGTTATGATGGGGGTTTATAAGTCAAGTTTAATGCAAAATGCGCTTGTTAAGTTAAGCTACATAATTGGGAGAGACAGCCGTAGGTGGTGTCCACTCTAGGCATTTCCCACAAGTCTTGATTAATGCCGCTGGGCAACGTCACCAACTGTCCTGCTATAGCTAAATCTTGGTCTTAGATTGGGGTTCATCTTCCGAAGAACGCACTGAACCTATAGTCACGCGGGCGAAACGAGTTACTTGGTGAAACGGTGGCACTCCTACCTACCTCTCGCTGGAGTGCATGCTTGTGGTGAACGTGCTGACCGCCCGTCTTTTACCTGCTCCATCAAGTACGTGATAAAACGTTTGTGTATGTCATAAGCCTACTGACCTATTGAGGAAGCGGGTAGTTCGAAATGTGTTTTAAACGCAAATTCCTCTGTAATTCAAACATTGTTTGGCGCCGAACAAAGTTGCCGCGAGCTTTGCTCTGTCCAATTTTTTGAGTTCAGAAAAGCTGTCAGTCATTTTTGTGACTCGTGTAAAGCATGCGAGTCAAGTATTTCAGGCGAAGCCGCCTAGGTAAAATGCGGTCAAGCCAAACGAAAAATTATCGCTCTAAAATGCATTCACGACCCTCTGATATTGCGCGAAAATCTTTACCGCGCCGAGGTCGCCCACATATGCGAGACAGAAATGACTGCCATTTTCGCTTTTTTTTTTTCGCCTCTGTGATACCATAGGTGCCGTGGTCGAATGGAAGCACGAAGCATGCGAGTGCCAGTGTTCCGGTTCATTCGTCGCGACGTTCAAGCGGGGGCCGGAGAGAGAGGCCGTGCGACGAGGAGACGAGGAACGATGGGCTTCCGCCAGACGGCCGGGCAATCTCGGAGGCCGAAATCAAGCCAAACCTCTGGGCGAAAACGCGGAAAGGCGACGAAAGGAAGACAAACACCTCGGGAGGAAATAAAAGCGGGCGAAAACACAGCGCCCGAAGCAGCTGTGGAGGCGCGACGGGGGAGCCGCGTTAAAGAAGCCCTAACGAAAGCGAAACAGGAAGCAGAGAATGAAGGACGGCCTTCATTTCGCAAAGAGCGGCGCCCCTTCGCCGCCATGCATTTTCCGCGCCTTTAGCCGGCCGCTTTATTTCGCTCCCTTCCCGTGCAGCGGCGGCGGGATGGCCGCTCCGTGTCCATCGTCGTTTCGGCGCCGACGACTGCGCCGCCGGGGAAGCCCCCTGCAAATCGGCGGGCCCGGGGAGCACGCAACATAACGCGCGACGCACGCACGCGGCCGACTCAGTTTGGCCAATATATCCCCGGAGGCCCCGTCTCCTGAAATAAAAGCAAGGACCTCCCCGGGCAGCACTGCATACGACAAGCCTCCTCGACGGCGAGCAGCGGGAGAGCCTCGGGCCCCGAGGCCATCTTTCAGCGGCCCAGTAGCCCGGCGAGGCGCCATAAAGAAGCCCACCCCGGGAGGGCCGCCAAAGAACGCAGAAAAAACTGTGGACGCACGGCGGGCCAAATGCACTTCCATCCGCGCCGGAGTTAACTCGACGGAAACACTCCTCGCGAGCCCGCGCGTGTTTGACGCGCAATCAAGCTAAAACTGCGCGCAAAGGCCGCGATCGCCCGGCTCCACCCGGAGAGCCAACACGAAGGGACGGCTCCGCAAAGGAGCCTCTGACGTGAGGGGGCATGCGGGCTAAACACGGCCTCTTCCGGACCAGCCTTCCGCTGCCACTCCGAGCTCCTGTCCCCTTTCTGGTCGGCGCGCTGCGGGCCAGCGAGGCGACACCCTCGATGCCGGCACAGAAGCAACAGGACCCGTGGCTGGAGACGCCGAAAGAGAGGGCCAGCGCCCGACGCCTGCCTGAAGCTAGATGGTTCCCAGGATCGCGTTTCAAATTGCCCGCCATGCGCTCGGGGAAAGAAATATGGACGGAGGCGGGATGCGCAAGCTTCGCGTATCAGCTGCAAAGTGGCCGATGTCGAGTGCACTGTACCAAGCGCCACAGTTCCCCATCCCGTTCGTGCGAAGCGTGTCTGAGTCACACGAGAGCGCAACTCTTGTGGGCTTGAAGAGGAACAAGAAAAAACCCGCGTGGCACAACAACTCTACAACGCGTGCTCATGCGCGCCCGGAGAAGAAGGAGATCGATACGCTGGGGCCGTTAGCGTGGTCTGTGGACACAGAAAACCAAGTTGCACTGACTGAGACACCTAGCCACAAAATCTGCAGCAACCTAGTTTATGGATCACCATGCCGAACGTGCTCATAATCGCCATTTGGCTGTTCCTTGTTCATTTTAGTTCGTTTACTTTTTATGCTGATTGATATGCAACACTACAGAAAACGATATGTTTTTCTTCGCATCTGATTGCGTTTTCCAATTATGCTTTTCAACTAAGAGTGTTGGGCCTGGTCTTTAAGAACGAGCTCGCAAAATGCTTAGGGTCCTTGCTTCATCAACGGCCCTCTCTCCCCCCACGTGCACACGCACACAATGACGGCAAAATTTAGCAGGGCAGAAGTATATCACAGGAGCAAGATCGAATGAAGTTGGCTTTGCCGCAAAGCATTTCCTCCCGGCAGGCACCATGGACGCTCTGCGGGAAAGCGGGGGACGGGGGGGGGGGGGGGGTATAACGTGTCGCAGTCAAACAGCGTTTGCCATCAAACCAATCTCGCTGTTTCCTTTCCCCTCTGCAATTTGCGTATTTTTCAGAATCGCTCTTGAAATGCTATCTCGCGGCTTCGGGGGATTTCGTGTTAGCTCGGGGAAGGGAGAGAAAGAAACCGTCTAAGTGAATCGTTATTCTCCATGGCACGCGTACTTGATTATATATTTGATTGTATAGGGTTTAACGCGCCGACGCAACGCAGGCGATGAGGCGCGCCGTAGTGGAGGGCTCCGGATTAATTTTGACCACCTGGGGATCTTTAACATGCGCCGAAATCTCGCACACACGGGCGTTTTTGCTTTTCGCCTCCATCAGAAAAGCGGCCGCCGCGGCCGGGAATGGCACGCGTACTGCTAAGGAGAGACGCGCGCGAAGACATCCAGTGCACTTTGCGTGGACGGGCTCTGCTCAGATCCATCGGCAAGTAAACGCGGAGCCACAACCCCGCGCACGAAAGATGCATGTCTGGCACGAGGCCACACACTCAGTGCGCCATCTCCACATCCCTTTCGCGACTTCTTCCGGACGCTCTTCCTAGCATACAGCGTGGCCGTAAACGATCGTGCGAAATTTTTCAAGAGGAGAAAGGGAGCTATGCGGACGGGTACGGCCTGAAAGGTATATCAGTATCACCAGAGGACTCTGCAGGTAACACATCACAGCAGTATAAACCAGTGGTGTCGCGTTACAGCCGTACGTTTCCATTGAATGAAAGCAACGCGTAACCGTTAACCACACGTTATTTCGTCGCGACTCTCTTTTACAGAATGAAAGTACCAGAACTGTAAACCATTAACGAGGCGCACAAATTGTATTGTTAAAAGAAGAAAAGAAGACAATACTGGTATGCAGGAAGAGAAGTACGAACCCGGAAAGTTACCACTAAAACGCAAATGTGTATTCGAGGTGCTTTCCGCAAATGTGTATTCGAGGACACTTTTATTGGGCTTTTAATGCGATTGGCATTGTTGGGCCACTTCGCCGAGCGTTTGATCGGCCGGTGTCTCTTGTTTCTCTGCGGTAGAGCCTCAACTTGGCCTTCAAACCGACGAGGGTGGAGGGACTGGAGGGAGGGGAGGAAGGAAAATTGACTTCCAAAGCGAACACGGGGGAGGGAGAGCGGTATGAAGCGAATTCTGTTCGTCAACACACAGATCGTCACACGACCGGATGAACGCTAATCGCATCACATCGACGGTCATCGGATTAGGGGATCTGCCTAATTTCCCTTTTCACCTCTTAATTTGGCGGGTGTGCGTGCGTGCGCGCACGTCTAGTGTGTACCTTGTATTTTAGGCTTCGCACGTTCTTTGTGAGAAGAGTCAGGGGCACGCGTTTCTCCAGATCAAGAGCAACTGGGCGTGCCTTTTTTTCTTTTTTCAAGGAGGGAATTGATGTAGGGGTGCGTTTGTGTTTTAGTTTCCCTCTATTATTGTTTATTTATGGACGTTGCATGGGGAGGTGTCTGGAAACAAACGTAACGAGCAACGTGAATACCAACGGCGTTACTAGAAAAGCAATAACGTAAGTACGTTGCCCGTTGCGACTTTTAAGCAGTAGCGGGTACGTTAATAAACTACCTAAAAAAAGTAACGCCTTCATGCCGACGCTTGGGCACGAATGATCTGGCAAAGCGGGACTGGGAGGTTGACTAGCGCTTGCTCGGCGTACGCCAGCGGTTTGCCTGCGACAACAAAGGAGGAGATGCGGCGGAAGGGGCCCGAAAATGGGCACAAACCAGCCAGAGCGTGGATGGAAAACGAAGGAAAGCGCCTGGCTCTTGTCACCGATGCCCTAGCGGGGGGGCATTAGGGGGGAATAGACGCGCAACGTGCGAGGACCCGCGTGCACCAAGGACCGCCTCGCTAGATTGAGAGACGCTGTGCAGCCAAGAAGCGGCCGTGCAACCAGACATCCAGGGTCCACGAGAGCAAAAGTTCTAGCTGCAACGAAGAAGCGCGTGACGGCGTGCACAAAGATCGGTCATTTATTCGGCACGACCCATTACACGCGCGCTGCAGTCGGCCCCTGTCCGAGGCTCCATTGACGGCCGGTCATGTACTATGACCGCGCTGCCGCATCGCTCTCGCCTCGTCGTCGGAGCGGGGTGCCCTCCTGCAGACCGCGCGTGGCCATATGGCCGTGAAGTGGAGGAAATTAACGCAGGAACGCGGCAAAGCAAGCCGCTGTACACACCCCCGTCGTCACTCCAATGCTGGGGACTTCTTATGTAACGCTCATCGAGCACTGTGACGCCGCTTCCAAAGCATTCAAGCAACTGCTCGATAAGAAACCAAGCATTGTCCAGACTGCTCGAGGAATAGGCTGACTCCTCTATACCATTCAAGCTCTCTCTCTCTCTCTCTCTCTCTCTCTCTCTCTCTCTCTCTCTCTCTCTCTCTCTCTCTCTCTCTCTCTCTCTCTCTCTCTCTCTCTCTCTCTCTCTCAGTGCGGCGTTCACATTGCCCCACCCCCTCTCCCGCCCCCTCATGCTGGAATGCCCCAACCTGCGAGTTGCGTCGACGCAACAGTGGAAAACGGGAAATATGTAAAAAGAAAAGCATTGAGGCATGTCGTACTCGACGTTTGCGATGAGCGCAACGCTCTCCTTGAAAGTGTCCTGCGGGGCCTCAACTAGCCCTCATTCGCAAATTCCCGGCCCATGCACGGAGCGTCCGGCGGCGCGGAGATGCGTGCAGTCATCTCGCACACACGCCGGCCGACGGGCAAAGTGGTTACGGAAGGGCGCACACGAATCGATCAAGGCGCCCGCGAACCTCGCCCGCATTCCTGAGACGGGGCCGTCGTAAATCAGCCGCGGCATGCTCGCGAGGCCAGAGCAGATGCGTCCAAAGCCAGCCCCGGCTAAGCCCGCTCTTATGCTCAATTGGAGGATAACCTCGCCCATCGCGCGGCAAGCATCGATTACGCTCATGTTTAATGCAATGCGTCCGTAGTATGAGGCACCCAGGGAGCCCAGGTTCAGACTCCGTGCCCCTAAGATGGAGACGTCGCCAGGCCGGAAGCGTGCATGTGTGTCCAGCGCTTCGGCCAAAGTGAGCAGCGCGGCTTCGGCGCCAAGGCCGGTCGCCAGTGTAGCTGGAACCTGCCGCCTCGCAGCAGCCCTCGTCGGGGGGCCCCCAGCGTCTCCTGGGCGCGGACGTCGCATTGCACATTCGTCGCACGCGACACTGCGGTCGGACTCCAGGCTCGGAGAACAATGGGGTCTATTGGCGGCAACGAGTGGCCTCTCGCGTTTCAAAGGCGGCGCCAGAGCAGCGTATTCCTGCGAGTCAGGAAAGACATCCTCTCGGCGGATCGTTAGCGGTGCCCGGAAAGGGACCGCATATGCATGCTCGAGCCAGCGCGCGTCGACGCGGTAATGGGATACGCGCCACGACAGCCTCGACCAGCGTGCAGTCATTTGGCGCGCAAGGCCACCAAACACAGACACCGAGCAGCCGACAGAGCGCTCTGGCAGCCTGCCATTTTGATGCAGCATATGCAAAGCGCCTGCTTCGCGACTCGATGTACCCTTCTGGGCGCCTGCAGCTCGAGAGCCCTTCACCTGCCTATTGGGGCTAAAGCCTAGGCACGTAGTGATTTCCTAATTGTTAAGCCCTTTCCTTCTCGGAAGCTCTGTCCGGAGAAAAAAAATTGTTTCGGCTGTCATTTGCACGTCAGCGTACTACCGATAGAACTATCAAAAAGTCAGTTATTGATGGTTTCTGGTGACTGCCCCGCTCGTAATTACCACGAAAGGGGCGCCGAGAAAACTTAAAGCTGTGCATGACCGAGGTCCATGTTGATCAGAGCGTCAACGCCCAAGTGACCATTCGTTTATTTGAGGATGACCAAAATTCAAGTCGCACGAATCAAATAAGTTTGAAGCTATCCTCAAGTACTATTAAAAACTGGTGCACTAATAAAAAGTGAAAATTAATGCTACGAGAATGACGTATAGACGTGTTACAGATAAAACCAAGAATTCAGTTATAAAATATGAATCTCGGAAAGAAACAGTGTAACCAAAAATAGAGGACAAGAATGACACACGCGGACAGAGCGCTACATTTAAATCAGTACTAACTTGACAGGAAAACTTTGAAACAGGTGAGCAGCTTCGAAACATGAGGGCTACAATATCGGAAAAACCCGGATGGGCGAACATACACCAATAATATTTTAAACCGGTAGTTCCCGGCGGGATGCGAGCGCTGGCTCTACGACGTCACATCCTCTGGCGTGTCAATTTCTAGTTACGCTAAATCGCAACTTGGGAACGAGCTCAGTACCTATCACACGTCTGGCAATAACTACGCCAGCAACCCGGATATTTCCCTTGCAGGAACGTGATTCCGCAATTCTGCGCAGACACGGCGGACGGGGCGTGAAAAGTCTGCACCTCTTTTTAAAGCTGTCTCTACTTTCTCCCCACCCCTTTCACCAAGCCCCTGTATTTACCCCCCCCCCCCCCTTTCACTACCTATGATGATGGTGATGATTGCTAGTGGTCTCCGCTTTGTAGCGGGGTGATGACGTGTCATCTTACCAAAAAACTAATATACCAATGTTTTACACTCTTCGTTTAATACTATAGCTAAGGCGCAAAATACTTATTTTTTCTGCTGCAGGTGGTAGCCATCCTAGATAATTATCCCCTCTCTGCTTTTCGTCCACCAGTATTCTAATCTTGTATTCTTGTATTCTTGTACCGATCTCGTGTTCCTCCCCCCCCCCCCCCCTTCCCCGCTTCTCGCTGCTATTTCGGACAGCACGGCCTTGCTGTGTTTGCGTGATGCATGCAACTCACCATGTGAAACTTATGCACGAGGGTATCACTCGGGCAATATTTGTAGCTACATCTACCAGGAGACGCATCGAAAGGCCTTCAGAAGGAGGAGGAACATTTCTCTGCGACAGATGAAGCCCCGACACGTAGGCGCAAACAAAGTTAGTCAGGAAGTTCACGCTGGGGGTGTCTACTTCTCCTACGTGCGCATATTTTGTTTGCGCAATCGCGCTCAATCTACAGAATATCAACTCGCCCAGAATGCTACTCTTGGCAAAAGTATTTGCGTTACGCGCGAGTGGGAATACCTTCGAGTTTCGATTGAGGAAGTATACCGCTTCGTTAAGTGCCGTGTAGCGAGTGCAGGCTGACCGGAAAGCGAGCAGACGTACGTTTTTCTGCAAAAAAGATTTACGAAACGAATCTCCCGGTCTGCCACCGGTAAGGTCGCGAAATGCAGCCCCTTATCATCAAGGCATTCTAAGGAAAAAATACTTGCACCCATTTTCCAGCTCTGCTTAAGGAAAATCAAATAAACGAGAAGCTGGTTGCCCTTTCTACCACTTAGCTCACTTGTGATAACATTCACAAGCTCGATGGGCTGCCTTCGGATGCGAAGGAGGAGCGGGAGAGGCTTGTGAGAGAGGGATAGCAATAAACAAGACGAGTGGGGAGAAAGAGGAGGCCCTGTGCGGAGGGCAATTTTGGGGCTGCACTTCCATTTTCGCCTGCTCATTTTTGATCGGGCGAGGAGGGGAGCCGACGCAGGGGAGAGAATCCGGGCTAAGGAAGCTGAGCATACGGAAGACAAGATGGATCATTCTCCTCTTCTGCCACCTGAATTCCTGTCAGGTTCTTAATTTCTACAAAAGCGCGAACGAGAACGAGACTAAAAAGAGACGAAACACACAGGACGAGGCACTTTCGCGGGGAATTTCGAATATTAGCCCGCGCTTCCAGTTGTCCGCAAGCTGACAACTATTTGGGGAGGCAGAGAGCCGGGGTAGACACAACATAGGGGTATGGAGGAGAAATGCACGACACCACGAAACCGCAGAGGTTGGCCTCGAAGCCAGTGTTGCGTTATAAAAACCTCCACGACTGTGTTTGTGGGAGCGCCGGCTTCTACGGGGTGCCCGCCAGTCGACGCGTCTTCTTCTGCGACCGCTGTTGAAGGCGGCGTGGAGTAACACGTGCATCAACTTCTCTTACCACACTTTTTATGCCTTCCGAGAAAGAAGCCATGTCGTGCACGGCTAGCACGAAGGGGTTGTGCCCGCTCCAGTCGAAGGGGAGAGTAATGGATGTGTATAACGACCCGGTGGACGCATTACGCGTTGCTATGTTCCCACTGTTTTTTTTTTTTTGCGCTGTCTACCGAGGCCATATATGGTCGCGGCCGCGCTAACGACAGAGACAGCCCACGATGGTGTGGCCCTTCCCGGGAAAAAACGAGCAAGATAGCAAAGACCAGAAAGGTTCAAGGAACTCCGCGACTCTGCCGTGTTGTCGCACCATTTCGAAATGCCATCGTGGTCCTACCACCCAAGGCTTTATAAAATGCTAGAACGAGATCCTAAAATGATCTAGACGCGCGCGAGCTCAGTTCTGTGTACCCTACTATCCCCCACAGCATTTTGTCTTTTTATGCAGAAAAAAGAAATGGAAGTGCGGGATCGCAACTGATGGGATAGAAAATTTCCCGCGCCGAATGTATCTACTCGACAGTATAGAAAAGTTACCAGCTCTATACTTGGGAATAAAGTTTTCCGGCAACGATGAGCAAGGTTCCTAGCATTACACGCGCACTTTACACTGTTCGGACTACAGCAGCAGGCGTTGACCAAACAGATTGGTGGGCAAACGTTGCAAAATAAGCACGCTTCTTTGCGTCGTCCAGCTTCCGGAAATCAATACTGGGTGTACATGCGTTTGCTCACTCCGTTGCACAGGACATTGCTACTGTTGATATCGCCCGGCCAGGGGATCTGTGACAGCAATAAGGGAAGCGTTCATGCTAACACTTTATATGGTCAGCCCGCCAGAGCCAAAGAGGTATCTATCGGACCGGCCACCCAGGTAGACTCGGGACTCGCTCCGAGCATCGGCACTCCGGCACCGTTCCCACCTGTCGTCCTCAACCAGCGGTAATGGACGCGTTGAGACGGACTCTATTGTGAAGTGCGTACGACGACAGCACGACGTCGGCGCGAATGCTCGTGCGCATGATGGCGGGCTGGAATAAATCGAATAGAGACAGTAAGTACGGTCCTTAAAGGTAATTACAGACGTGTAGCTATCTACATCCTACTTTCGATTGACCAGGCTGTTCTCGGCACTTGTTTAATGTTAGAAGTACGTTCGCGCTATGCGCCTTCGACTGCACGTGGAGCGGCATGACATCTCAATGTATTTCATTGTGACTCCCGCCGAATGACGTCACTAGTTTCTTACTAAAACCCTGTGCAATGCTTCCAGCATATTCCTCACAAGGATGCACGGTACAGGTCTGCAATGTTGTTTTTTTTTTTTTTCACGTTACCATTTTTTGTTACCTTGTTAGGTAAGAAAAATCGGCTTTATCCAGATAGTACTGATTCGCTGTAGTCTTTTTTTTTTTTTTTATCGAGCGCCACTAAACGCTGCTGTAGCCAGTAACAGCCACTCAGCGTAGTCAGGTGTGTTTAGCGATTCCTTCGGCTCTACTGGTGCTGTAGAAGACGTTGCAAATCAGCCTCTCGAAGCAGCTTCTTTTAATTCTCGTATTCCGACGAGGGGTATTGACCCACCTTGACCGGGTCACCCTAGTGGGGGAGAGGGGTGAGGGCAAGATGAAATGGAGCAGGTGGACGCTACAAAGAAAACGAAGCAACACCGTCGGGGCAGTCAGTGCGCGCGGTAATGTACCTCTTCGAGAGCCAAAGCCGGCGACCATTTCCGCCGTCCCGGCGTTTCGGGCAAAGTCGGGGGTTGGCGAAACCGCGCCAAACTACGGCGGGCGACCAGACGGCGTCCCAGGCGCGCCCAGCGAACAATGGCGGCTCCGACGCGGCCGCTCAGCGTAGCGTGCCTGATGGGACACCTGAGCGCGACCAGGCTCTCGCGGCCTCCCCCTTCATCGCTGCACCGGCGAAGCGGGTCTGGGCAAAGCGTGCCACTCATGCGGAGACGCGCATCCCGCCTGCCGACGACACCGCTGCCGCACACGTTGTTGTCGCGCCTTACGCAAACACGCCGGCGGCACCATCGCGCTTTTCTGGTCCGCGAAGAGCTCCGCTGCTCAGAGACCTCGGCGCCGGCGAGGCGCTCGGCAAATACAACCCTCGCGCGGAAGACTCGTCACGAGTGAGCCGAAACAGGTTCCCACTTGCGGTGTACATAGAGAACGGCATCGATCAAAATTCAATCGCTCTTTTTTTTGCCTTCCGGTGTGCCATGGAAGGAGAACAAAATAATATTATTGGTTATGGAATAAGAACGAAGGTGATCTATATGCGCGCTGGGGGCTCTTCTCTCTCGCCCGTAGTGTATACTAAAAATAAATGTTCAGCTACTATGAGCAGCTACGCGCTTAGTTAACGGGCCCAGTTGTGTCAAAGGAAAGAACAAACTGGTTCGAAACTGATTTTGTAAGCGTGAAGAGGCAGCGAATGTAAAGCCAGAAGCCGGCAATCCGAAGCGCTCCAGTTATATGCTAATTTCATTTGTCGAGTGAGGGCTGAATACGTACGAAAGTGGATGTTTAATCACAGCGAGCTGACGCACGAAGTGTCCTTGCCTGTCACTGAATGACATGACACAACTTGGGCCTTTTTCTGTTTCGAGTAATGAGAATTCCAGCGCTCCTGCCACTAACAAAACGAAAGAGAAAAAAAACATTTTGTGTATTTTTTTTTCCATCAGTTAATTACTTACGGCACGGTTCTGAGGCCAGCAAGCATTGCTCGATATACAGCTTAGCGCTGCGCGTTTTTCGAAATTGAAGCATCTGTAAAACACGAAGATCGCCCTTGAGAAACTATACAAAGCATTCAGATACAAAGTACGAACTGGCTGGATAAAATGCTAATTTTATTCGCATCGAAATTAGCTGCTATCTCGGCAAAATGCAACATTAGCAAAAAAAACTTGCTTTAAAGCAGTGTGAAAACGTACTTCTACAAGTCGAGCTTGATTGTTGCTTAATTCATCACGCCTGCGAATTATATATTGAGAGCCGTCTTGCGAATCAGCACCTCAGCCGGAACTTCACCTGAATTGCACGCCTAAGCTGAAACACTGACAGTGTGTAAGCCGTTGTAATCTGATGGACGGCCGAAAGAATATTGCTACGCACGCTGCAGGGTGTGGATAACATGACGCCATAACGAGATGAAGGATGAAAAGAAGGTGGTCGTCGCCACCTAGTTCCCTTTCCCTATTGGTTTACTTGGTTGCTCTGGGCTGCACTGAAAGTGTCTTCTCGCCATCCGTCGGACATTTCAGCTTGTAATGTCTGAGACAGTACGCACACGCTATCTTCAGCAGCATACACACCCAGTTGCCCGTTTTCATACAACGCCAGCTCATGATACCAGTTCATTTAGATTTTTCTGTTAGGCGGAAGTTTCGAAAGTCGATAAGCCAAGCGGTTCCTTGTTTTGATATCTGAACCTAGAATAACTGCAGAACAGAGTTGGTGGAAAGAAATCTCGACGTGAGCTTTTTCGTGCTCGTGCCCTCCCCTCACGTGACATCCCTTGAAGGATAACGTACCAAAAGTTGATTAAATGGTTTTATACATAAATAAAGCTTGAAATACACCAGTAACAGCTGCACCTCCTCTTCGTACACACCTATATTTCGCCGTATAAGGTTAGCATCCGCAACACGATCAAGGCACGCCCACGCGCGCGAAAAGCAAGGACGAAATGAGCGGACTAAAAGCTAATTGTGGACTCCCCGAAGTCAGGCGTGACATTTTCTTTTAAGCGGGTACCGCCGACATATCAGCACCGGGAAAGCGGCGAGCGGGCCGTAACAAAAACGCACCCTAACGAAGCGAACAGCCACAAAGGGACGCCAAATGAGCGGGGCCTCTTTGCAAGTGTTTTACACGACAGCGAGCAAGGGGCACATCGGCGCGAGCTTTTCTCCGCCGAGCGGGTCCTTCTCCTCCCCCGGCGCGAGGGGTCGATTCCACAATCCCCGCGGATCCGCAGATGTCCCGAGGAGCGTAATGAAGACAGATGGCATCGATAGCAGCGATCCGGCGCCGCCGACCAACGACCATAAAAGCGCACATGATCCCCACTTTCCGAAACTCGCGCCCTCCTTCCCCCGCCGCTCCCGCAAGGGTCAAAGAGGCTCCGCGCGACGCACATGTCCGGGCGGCCCCCCGTGGATTTGAGCGGACGGTGCGAGGCGTGGACAAAGGCAGGTAGTTAATCAATAGGCGACCGGGCCCCGAGCGCCCGGCCGCGTTGGCGCTGACCGCGAACGTTGGCGACGACGCCAGCCTCACTCTCCTGCAGGCAGCAGCGACGACGGCGGTCTGATCAACTTACTGAAAAAAACATCGCCGATTCTCCCGCAAATGTGAAAACACTCAAGCGCAAGTGACCGCTGAGGGGGGCGGGGGGGGGTCTGCATGCCGTGGAGACGGTCGGAAAGTTTTTCCCCGGTAACGAAGTTTTACTGCCATAACAACCACGACTCAGCTTTTATCGGAATTCGTTCGAATGGATGCGGTTGACGTGTTTATTTACCCAGAAGGTGCGGGGTGGTTCACGGAGCGACATATTTGTGTAGGTTCTTTTTCTCTGAGACCCGTTAATCGGACTAAGCTATCCACGGCTCCTTCGAGAACGGTTAACTCAGTGCACTCTTGTAACCTCACCTTACGGTGTTATCGTTTTGTTATACCCAGATACAGAAATCGACTGTAATTTCAATTGTTCAGGCCACCTGGAGAGATACTCTAAGATGCACAAACTTCTTGCAAACCAGCATATTTTCTTTCTCAGCGGTTTGCTTCCACCAGAAATACGCCGCCAAGTCTTTAGGCAGCCTAATTCATGCATTGCAGGAGAAAGCTTCATCCCCACTGTACGAAACCACAATGACGTACACTTAAAAATTCGTTTGCACAATTTAAATTCATCCATGTAAAAGCCCCAAACGACACAATAAAAAAAATTACACCATCTTCCCGTGGGGAACCCTGATGAGGATGCGAAGCATCATGGGGGTTCCGTGTGGTTTCATTGTGTTGCCGTTATGTTGAGTGATCTGGTGTTTATTAGCGCCAGAGGAAATTCCACGTCCGCGTCCACACCGGTGGCAAAGGCACGCAAGTACTGTTGTGTTACGGTGAGTAGGCGGTGGTTCTCGAGGCTCCGAAACTCGTCCATCATGTTCTTGTCGATGTTGTCGTCTCTGTGGTAGAATCGGTAGTCTCCGTCAGCGTGGGTGAGGTAAAGGTTGTTGAAGTTGATGCACCGGCTGAGAGCAACGTACACGCCCTCCTCTTCGCAGCTTTGTCTTCTTCTCCTTCTTCTTCAGCGGTTCCCCTAAGGTTTACCTACGGGAAGATGACGACGGTGGTTGAACGCGAAGCTATCTCGTGATGGATTCTTTGGTTGGCCAATCCCTAGGGCCATCCTGCCACAATCATCATCAGAGGCGCTGCGGACGGGGCGAGAGCAACGTACACGCCCTCCTCTTCGCAGCTTTGTCTTCTTCTCCTTCTTCTTCTTCAGCGGTTCCCCTACGGGACGATGACGACGGTGGTTGGACGCGAAGCTATCTCGTGATGGATTCTTTGGTTTGCCAATCCCTAGGGGAATCCTGCCACAATCATCATCAGAGGCGCTGCAAACGGGGCACGGACGCAGGACATCCCCCCGAGCAAGAGATGCTTCGCATCTAAAAAAACAGCGTTGACCTTCAAAAATGAATCGTATAAATTCCAAGCACAAAAAGTCTCTCACTAACGCCCCTCGCTGCACAAAGCAGACTTCCATACACTCGCCGTAGCGCAAGGTGCATTTCGCTCCCAAGGGCGTACTCGTCTACTGCCACTTTGTTCCTTCCCCACAGATTTTTCCCCCTCTCCTTTCGTCTTTTAGAGAGTGCTCACGGTTCGTACCTCTATTTGTTCGGCAAGCCTTAATAACACGATTCGAACGAAAAGGCAGCCCCTTACTGAAGCGAAACGTTGCGCTTCGGAAAGATGGAGCGTGCAGCTGCCAATGAATCGAGCGGTGCCTGAACGCAGGCCGTGGAAGAACCTGGAGAAGAGCCCGGGGCTCTCACGTTAATCCGCATAGCGCGCTCTATACGCTCCAGCATAACCGTGTCTCTCTAAATCTTGGGAAACAACACGAAAACAGCTAAATGCTGCTAAACAAAAAAAAAAAAAAATGTCCGACGGCAAAAAAGTGCAAAATGAGAAGGAGCGCATTTCGCCCGTCGGGCAGATAAGGATAATCTTGCCGACTTCTTTTAAGGCACGCACTGCAGTTTAGACTCACAAGCAGGAGACGATCCGAAATCCGAATTCCACGCGGCTCTCTCCAAGTAGCTTCTAGGTTCATCCTCCGTTTGTCACCGTGTGACCGTCCTCGTGAGGCACGTAGTCGAGTGCACGAATGCGCAGGAGGCGCGCCACTTGGTGCGCACTGCTTACGGCCTCCGAGACGCGGCCTCAGTAGCAACGGCGCGCCCACCACTTACGTTTAAACGGAGGAAGAAAAAAAAAAAAACACGAAGGAAAATGCTGCGATATTTCAAAGCGGATTACGCCACAGCGAAAGGTAGAATGAGGGCGCTTGTTACAGCAATAAGATGACATCTGCACGATCTCGCATGTAATGTTCTTTTTGGTGGCTCTGATAGATTATTTTGCTCTTCCAGCTTCTTTACCAGGCTCACTCTTCATATTTTCTCGTCCGTGGAACGGCTGCTAAAATAGGCGCTGAAAGCGCGACAGGTTCCTTGGCAGTTAGTAGCCACTCATTCCTCTTAGAAATTCCTTCACCAATTTTTCCAGGGCCCTACCTGGCCAACACACCGCCGAAGAAAATAAAAACACACGTTATATTGGTGTACACGCAATGAGGAAACCAAAAATTCACGAAAGCACTGTTTTTATGTAGAACTTGCAATCAATGTTGACAGGCTTTTATATCATTCTGAACAATATGCCACCTCAACGCTGCAAACATTACGAAAAAAATTACCATCCCTTCGTAAGGAAAGTTGAGAGAAGTGCGGAAGCTAAAAGTGCGCCCAGCCTTTGCTGAAAGTGCGTCCAATCGATCGTCAAACCTTCGAAGGCCCAAATCGCAAACGAAGAACGAGCCCACGCGACGACTTTTCGCGCACAAAGTGGACGCACCTACGAACGATATAAATGCATAACTATACGTGGCTTATGAGATAGAGGTATACTCCGTCTTCATGATTGATGCCTGTGTTATCTAGGACCGTTCCTTTTTTCGCGCTTTTCAGATAACCGTTTTGACGCAGTGGAAGCCCGGTTTCACGCCGGCGCCGTGTGTTTAGATATCTCATCAGAGCTTTTCGGTCGACCAACCAGTCTATGGGGAAATGCATTAGTTTTATGACAGAACGCCATCGGTCCTACTAAAAAAGCTTTCGCTTTAAAATAATGTCCATCATGAGGGACGCGCACTGTACGCAGAGGCGACTGCACAGAATTCATGGAATTCATGGAACCAGCTGCCAGAGGGGGACAACGAGGGCCTTCTGGCTTCCCTGTGCGTGCCTAAAGCAGTCGCGTTTAGGCCTGTAAAGCATGTTTCGCTGTAAGCATACTCATAATGCAAAAAAGCCCAACTTCGCGGAGACGGACATGATGGGGCCGCATGCCTAAGATTTGATTGACAAAGTGCCGAACTGTAAGTTCGTTGTGTTCACGGGTTCACGCCGCACGGGCGGCACTGAACACAATTCCCTATATTCACACCCACACATACATTGGTGGCACCAAACAAAATCCCCTATGCACGCCTATACACACATATATAATGAATGTATAGATGTGCATACAGGGGATTTTGTTTGGTTCCATCCGTGTGGCATTAACCTGTGAACACGGCGAACTTGGTTCCGCATTTTGCAAGTCAAACCTAAAATGAAGAACCCCAATGATGTGGGTAGCACTTTTCGAGAGAAGTTTCTCCTTTACGTAAGTTCTACTACTTATCCAAATTCAGCTGCATTTACTTTCAATATTCGTCCCGGGAGCCGCGAGCGAACCACCGTAGAACGCTTCTACGGCCATAGCACGGCGTCATTAATTCCTAGTTGAGTAATTACGGCTAAATTGTATACTTGTGTGGCGGAGCGTTGGGACAACACTTAGTCTTCGAATGCTGTTTGAGAACTTGCCCTGGCCACGGAATGGGTTAAACGCGGTGGCATTTGAAAATAGCTTCTTGACCATATATAGCTAATGAACGCTGTGAGATTATTATGAATAAATGAAATATATGCAGGCAAAGACAAGTATTAAAGGGTAGCGATATTTTTGTATTTGCGCCGGGTTATCAGGCCTGGTAAAGGCATTGTGAAAGGTACTGCACGGATATAATATGACCAAACACGAACCGCTAAGCATGAACTATAGTGCTCGAAAATTATGCTATGCAAGGGACAAGGAAAAGCCTACAAATTAAGGGCGTTAGTTGTTTAAATGTACCAGGATCAAACAGTCGTTGTACCACCATAAATAAAAAAAATATATATATTTAAACTTGAGTGCTCGTGTTTGCGCGCCTGCTTTTCATTTCATCCTCATTTATCAACAGTCCCTCGCTCGACACCATTCCGGGTACACTCTAAAAATATGTTTTTTTTTTCAACTGCAATTTTCCTTTCAGAACTTTCCCTACTTCCGCGTTGACATGAGAACGCATAAGCAGGGCGCACTCTTATCCAACCGCGACTTCTCCTCGACTGAATAAAGTCGCTAATATCTGTTCAGTTTACCGATTTCGCTCCCCACCGCAATGTTTCGGAATTCGAAGCCGTCACTGTTTAAGTACCGTCCCGAATTCCGCCTACGATATGCAATATCCGCCGTTTGTACCACTGGCCTTGCATGCGATAACGCAAGGGAAAGTGTTTCGATCTTTCCGGAGTGCGCCGGAGAAAGGATACTCATCAGGCGAGTCTAGCACCCCCAATGACTCTTCCAGAGACAATGTGTCAAGATTTCCCGCCAAGAGTGGGAGAGAGGGAGGGCGTCCGGGAAGCGCGGCCACGCGCCCCGATGAGCAGTGGAGGGGGAGGGCGCGCGCTTCCTGGCAACGTGCGGTAACAAAAGCACGGGGGTATCCCAACTGGCAACAACCGACAGCGCTGCGAATGAAGCTCAGGGACGAACGCGTGAAGACGGCGAGCCCTATTTTCAGAGAAAACACGCCGGCGTGCTCGCGGCAGCCCTGCCGGCCGAGGCAGCGGGCTCTCCACAACAACGGTCGGCGCATATCGGCGCTGAGAACCAACACTTCCTGGGGAAAGCGACCTTTTTATCATTCCTTCTTGGCGGTGCACTTTCTTCAGTCGCTATGGAGACGGAAACAGGCATCAACCCTGCATTCGGGGGAAATAAAGCAAAAAAAAAAGTCGCTGTGAGCCCCGCTGCATGGCTGGTCTGTTGGCCCGCTGCCGGGCGCGTTTAAAAATAAAAGCAGCAGCAGCAGAGCGCGGAAAGATGACAGGATCGTGTGGTGAGCATTAGGCACCGGCGGCGGCGGCCTCCTCGCGGGAGAGTCCTCGATCCGGCTAGGAAATGGCTGCGAGGGTCCCAGCCGGTCGTGCTCGCGATCGAGTTTCGCCGCCGGAGAGGCACACCAGCGAAAGCCACTTGGCGCGAGCGAAGGCTTCGTTGACGCAGCGCGCAGATGCGCAAATCTGCGCCGGCTGCGACACTCGTTTCTCCCGCCCGCGGCTCGAGCAAACACGGCGGCAAGAAAAGTTTGTCACTGCAAAATTCATTCGGGTATATCCGCCACCACGGGTTTGGCAGCGGGAATATAACTGGACGAGACGTGTAAAGGAAGCGCCAAGACTGTCGTCAGTGAGCACGCTGTAAGGGCGACGAAATGAGTAGCGTGGAAAGCAGCGGATGAAGCTACGGGCAAAGTAACCAACACAACATGAATTATTCTATGTTTAGCCTAAGCAAGACCCCCCTTCTCTCTCTCTCTCTCTCTCTCTCTCTCTCTCTCTCTCTCTCTCTCTCTCTCTCTCTCTCTCTCTCTCTCTCTCTCTGTCTGTCTGAATACATAAATACATACATACATGCCTACATACATACATACATACATACATACATACATACATACATGCATACATGCATGCATACATACATACATACATACACATACATACATACATACATACATACATACATACATACATACATACATACATACATACATACATACATACATACATACATACATACATACATACATACATATATACATACATACATACATACATACATACATACATACATACATACATACATACATACATGCATGCATGCCGTGTTAACTCGATTCTAAGCACCCCCTTTTTCGACGATCGCGACGCGCAAAGTGAGGGGGTGCTTAGATTTGAGAAACCTAGATTACCCCCTTCCCCGCCACTTTTTCGCGGCCGTATCTCGATAAGACGGGCGCAAGGAATAAAGCTTTCTTTGGCAAATATCCAAAAAGAAAAATATGTACAGACAGTGAACCCACCGCTTACGTCTGATCCTCAGCCACCCTCACTACCATTCGAGTCCGTTGTGCCGCTTCGGCCGCCGCTCTCTGTAACCCCAACAGGTGGTCTTCTGTTCCGTTGAAGTGGATTGTAATTAAAAACTTCGTAAATTACTTGGCCCCAGCGTCAACTCGGGCCCGCTTCCACGCGTCTCAAATCCCCCTTGGGATGGCTGCTTAGAAAATGGGGTGCCTTTTTTCCTATTTTTTTCCCAGGAAGTAGGGGAGGGTGCTTCGAATCGGGGGTGCTTAGAACAGAGAAAATAAGGTGTATATATATATATATATATATATATATATATATATATATATATATATATATATATATATATATATATATATTCTTTACAGCCATTACTCGTTGACGCCGAAATACGTGGCGCTTTTACATTAAAGGGCGAGCTCCTCGGGCTGTGCCGCACACTCAGTGGATTTCGCCAGCGGGTTGGCCGCAGCTGGGGCAGTGTCAGAGAGAAAGGGAAAAAAACGAACAAGTACTTGGCGAGAGCACACACCTCACTACGGCTCAAAACCGTGCCTCCACAGATATCGAGCGGCGAACAATGATAGCGATCTGCCAAGTGTTCTGGCAGAAACAATGCGGCACACATATCGTGGACACAAACAAAGCGACGTGTTGTTTTGCCCTCGGGCTTTTAGCAAGCACACACAATCGTAGCCAGACAATGTAACGGAACCACAACAAACACGGCGGCAGGCGGAAATCCCATCTCCATCCAACAAGCCCCTCCCCCCTCGGGAGCAGTTTCCGCATGTAAAAAAAACAAAGAAAGGAATAAATATTCTTTCCCCGCGCATACGGGCACCAGATGTTTGCGAAGCTTGCTGCCACTACCGCATGGAAACACATGTGCCCCAATTGTCGCAATTATGAACTGCCTTCTATAACCCGCACTTGTGACGCTGTAATTCTTGCAGTAAACGATGTCTGGGGGTGGAGTTTCATGCCCGCAACGGGCTACTATGGGCAATGCACGCGCATAAGAGGTATGACGGCGCTTGTCCGTTTACGTGAAGCTCCGTCCTAAATTTACACCGCAGGGCAAGTGGGACTTTAAACGGACAGAAAAAAAAACGGACCAACGGGCAGCACAGCTTTTGTCACCAGGAGATCCCAAGTGGCGTCAAGAAGGGATACGTCGGTGTCCTTTCGGGACACAAGAGGTTTGCGAACACAGGACAAACATAACAAAGACCTGGAGGCGAAAAGCGAGAACGCCCCCCGTGTGTCGAGATTTCTACGCACGGTAAAGATCCCAACTTGGTCGAAATTAATCCGGAGCCCTCCACTTACGGCGAGCCTCATAGCCCGGGTGTAGCTTCGGTCTGTTAAACCCCCACAATATTTTTTTTTTAAAGAGAACGCTGCGTGGACGGCTTCCGTTTGTTCGAAGTTGGCGCTATTATGTACTGCCACAAAGATTCAGTCCTGCTCTGATTACCTTTGGATGCTCAGAAGAGTAACTCACATGAAATAAACTTTGAATCTAACCAGCTTATAACTTCACCGCAAAATCTCGCGCCTGTCTTTCTTTCACAAGATTTACCATTCGGTGCATTCAGTGAGTAACTTCCTTTTCTGTTTGCCGCCATCCTGAATTTCATTCCGTAGGGGTCATCACATCAAAGTTGGAATTCCAAGCAGCCGGACAAATCTTCGTTTTAACTTGTGTGCCCACAACATGCTCGGACTGGAACCACCTTCCTTCATCCGTCGCATGAATTACCGACACGACTAACTTAAGACGACCATACACGCGTACCCATTCTGATATTGCTCCATTTCGTCGTATTATTTGTGAAATCTTTACACCACTCCTTTCTGTAACGCATTCCCTCGAGAGTAAATAAATAAATAAATAAATAAATAAATAAATAAATAAATAAATAAATAAATAAATAAATAAATAAATAAATAAATAAATAAATAAATAAATAAATAGATAAATAAATAAATAAATAAATAAATAAATAAATAAATAAATAAATAAATAAATAAATAAATAAAATCTATAGAAATGTATGAGTACACAAGGCAACGCCGTCGTTCGGCCTTGAAAAGCTGAGAGTTTCCATCGGATAGCAAAGTGAAAGGCGCCTGTGAGATACCCATCACTGCAGGCGCCAGTTGCAGGAATTTCTCAAGCAAGGCATACGTTAGTAGGAAGCTGCGTAACACTCTCATCGAAATGCCTATCGTGATTTTGATGCCAGCAGCGCGTTGTCTGAGTGATCAAACGGGAGCTTTTAAAATCAAAGAATGCGGTGTATGCCAGGCTACTGCAGCGAACAATGTGTCGGTACGACGTCCCGAAGCTCCTCCGCAGCTTGACCATTCTCTCGTTCGATGTGCCCTCCATTGTGACGTAGTGGCCGAAAAGCATATCACACTGTCGGCGTCACCTCTGCAGGCACAGGCACACCCGTTCTTTATCAGAGGCTGATTTTATCGCAGTTGTGATCACACTCTGTGCTTTCGTCAGTTCCTTCCCGAAACGGAATTACGCTGATGTTTTTAACTAGAACGCTCCAAAACCATTACTCCGGAAAGCAGAGGGCGCGACGCTTGTATACCAATGGCAGATGCGCTCGAGAAAGACAAAGGTGCCGACAAAGCGATAATTCCCAACGAAGCAGCCAGTAACTGTTGTATGTACCCGGCAGAGTACGCTTAGCCGTTGAAGAGAGACGGTGCCAGATCGAATTTTTTTTTTCGGGGAGCACCTGGTGAAACTTCTCGTGGCTCAGTGACGCGTGGGAGGGCATCTTGGACAAGAAGTGGACCTGTTAGCGGCGAAGTACGGTTCGAAAGGTCGCGGTGGCCGGCCCCTCGCACGCGGGGAGCACGCATGCTGTGCTGCCGCAAGGTAGTAGGGTGAGAGGGTTGCGCGGCGGTATCCACCTCGTCTTCACGCATGCATGCCCACGCCGCCCCGCCAACCCACGGCAGCCCCGTTGGCCCGCGTTACCCGTGCACGTATTATTAATACAGTGCTAATCCCACGTGGAGGCATTAATAATTCACGAGTGCGGCACGCCCGCGCGGCGGAAGACGAGCTGCGCCGCTTCCTGCTGCCGCTGCCACCGGGAAGCGCTCAAATCACGCCGCTTTTTCCCCATCTTCCTGCATCCCACTGCCAAAAGGCGGCAGCAGGGGGGGGCTTTCCGCAATCGCAGTTTGGCGCCGCGGGGGGACCATCAACACTGGGCCACGCAGCCACCGACAGCGCAGCTTCGGGCCCAACTGTGCCCGTTCCGCCGTCAGCTGTTTTCCGCCAGTGCCACCTGAGAGTCGCGAACGGCGCCACCTGAGCGACCGCAGTGCCTGACAAAACGTGAACGATTTCCTTTCCGACGCTGCTTTTCCGTGACTGATTTTGCGCCGGATTCTTCCTTCTCCGCAGCTGCCGCGCCCGGCATTTGTTGCACCATGGCTTAAATGGGGCGAATGGTCACGGCACGCTGCGTCTCTCTGAAATAGTCCTTCTCATAGCTCATATGATACTCAAGGAGGTTGCCGAACATCAACTGCGCTGAAAATGGCCAGCTAAAAATTAAAATGCTCAGCGGCGTTCTTTTCAGACGAGTTAGCTGCGGCGGCAGCACGGCGGGCGTCCTCGTATTAATCTGTGAGGATCGCGTGCTTCCTAAAAGCAATGCTATCGCTGGCTTCGGTTCATCGCCAACAACCTGCCGCATTGCCTTGAAGCATCCGTGCGACACTACAGATGGAGATGTCGCTGACATGCAACCAGGCGCTCTTCACCTGAGCACCGTCTCAAGACTCCGTGATCAGCTCCAAACTTCCAAAACAGTTTCTTGGTAGTATGTTTTGCCTGATAGCTCCTAAGCGTTAGGAGAAAGCCGACCCTACGGCTTCCAGCTTGTTTATAGATTCCAGCATGTTTAGTCCCAAGGCAGCATGTTTTGCTTAATAATTCCTACGTGTTATACAAAAACCCAACCGTATGGCTTTTCGCTTGTTGCAGCTAAATTTGGCACCCACTGTGCGTTCCCCTTTCCGTCATTCTAGCCCCGCACCCGCTGCCACCTGAAATATTGAAGGCAAGGAGTGTGCCTGTGTGTTGGGAGGGGGGGGGGGGGGTAAATTTTGTTATTTTATTGGCATTTTAGCCACCGATATCTTGATTTTATTAAAAAAAACTTTCGAATACAGGAATGACCAGCGTTTCGTGACTGAAAAGATAACTTAAAATTTCCGCATGTCAAGAGAGAAAATCAAACCAAAGTCGTGTACGCAACGTTTTAGAACGAACAGCACAGCGCTGATAGAGCCTTAGACCAGTTCCCAAGCGTCTGCTAGTGAGTTGCACTGATCGCCTGCTCGTCGCATTTCACCGCTTCTGTTCTCACTGACCACTTTGGTGCACAAGCGAACAGAATCAATAGTAATTTTTTTTTTAATGTATGAACCTTATACGGGCTTAAAAAAAGAGAAAAAAAAAAACTCAGGGAAGCTTCCACTCACGCGCAAGACTTGAATGGCGAAGCGGTTGTAGGTGATCATTGACAGACACAAAGTTGAGTTTTAGTATCGTGGTGGTGTCGTGGTTGACGTCGGCGGCATGGAATTTCAGTGGCCTTATGTTGAGCAAGGCCAGAGTGAGCTCGTCGCTTCGGTCGACGTTTTCGTACGCCACTCCGCAAGCGCGACTTATCGTCTCTAGCGGATGCTTTGCACGCCGAGCTTCTCGAAGCGGGGCCTCTACGTCGGCCGTGCGAACTATCCGCGGCGGGGCCATGTGGAGTCAGTGATCACCTACAGCAGCTTCGACATTCAAGTCGCGGCTCTTCTACGGTACAGAGCGCATGCGCACGACGACACGAGGAGGAACGAACGAGGGGCGTGCGCTATGACGTGTCTTTCTCGTTCCGAGCAAGTGTTGCCACGATAGAGCGAACGCTGGATTTTTTTTTTTCGCCAATGTTGGCCAATCCCCCTGAGTGGGTATGCTTGGTTTGACGAACGTGCGCTCGAGGCACGTGTGCACGAGTGCTCGGCATTTTCTTTGTATTTTTAACTGCGGACACCATACACAAACGATTTGCTCAACATCTTCGCTGTTAAATCAAGGCTCAGGGCGAGAGTGTGTTCACATTTGTTCAAGATTCGGTGTTACGTTTTTCAGCGACAACTATGACAAGGAGACAGGGGGAAAGTGCGCAGCTCGACTTCAGTGACTCATGCAGATATACAAGCCACGTGAAAGATCCCCAGGTGGTCAAAATTAATCCGAAGCCCTCCACTACGGCGCGCCTCATCGCCTGCGTCGCGTCGGCGCGTTAAACCCCACAATCAATCAGATATACAAGCCACCGTTTCATTTGGCCCCGCGAAGCTGGACAAATGCACTGTCCCAGCAGCGCATCTCCGGAAGCCTTCGGCGTGCCAGTGAGCACGATAGCTGCCGGCCACGTACCGAACGGCGCTCTATTCGGCGTACAGGGTGTTTGGATAGCCCGCACGGCTCGTCGCTATTACGTCACCTTGACATAAAAGGCACTTAAGTGGCATCGAAGAATGGCCCTGAAAGCCAGTGCACGGGCGAGCGAGAAAGAGCCGCGGTAAGGAAAAGAAGCGCGCGCTGGGCGAGGAGGAGGGGCAGAATGCCGTCGCGCAGCCCTTTCGGTGCGCAAAACCAGTCACCCCGGCGGCGGTGGGGGCCGGCTCTCTCTCCTCCTCCCTCGGACAGGCCGCATCCCTGACCGAATTTCGGAGAGCGAAAAGCGGAATGCCGGAGGAGAGGCTCCACTACGGGGCTTCCTAGATGCGATGGAGGGCGAGGAGGCCGCGTATCAAGGCGCACTCATTCATGGTGGCTCGAGAGCCTTGGCAATGCACGCGGACAGCCGGAGCAGCGCTGCGCGAGCCGTCGCTTTCCGGCTGAAAAAACTGATCGTCAACACTCGCTATTTCGACCCCTGGTCGGCACGCCGATATGACACCATACGATACGCTCTTGTATATGTACCGGTGCTGGGACAGGTCGAGCCTATCGTTTTTACGAAGCTTCGTGCAGCAATACATGCGAACGTTCACTTGAACAGGTGGCAGTTGAGCGAACATTCCAGGTGAACTAACTGATCAGAAATCCCTCGCCCAAAGTTTATTTCACAAATAGTTTGAACAGCGCAGAACTTAGCTGAAGGAAACGGGACAGGCTTTGGGCCTGTCATTTTAATTTTTTTTCCCTACCTTGAGTGTCGCTTCTGCGCTGTTCAATTCTCGGCTATAATCCAATAGCCTCATCTAACCACCTTGTTTCATTGCGCACAACGCAAATTTATTTATTTATTTATTTATTTATTTATTTATTTATTTATTTATTTATTTATTTATTTATTTATTTATTTATTTATTTATTTATTTATTTATTTATTTATTTATTTATTTATTTATTTATTTATTTATTTATTTATTTATTTATTTATTTATTTATTTATTTATTTATTTATTTATTTATTTATTTATTTATTTATTTATTTATTTATTTATTTATTTATTTATTTATTTATTTATTTATTTATTTATTTATTTATTTATTTATTTATTTATTTATTTATTTATTTATTTATTTATTTATTTATTTATTTATTTATTTATTTATTTATTTATTTATTTATTTATTTATTTATTTATTTATTTATTTATTTATTTATTTATTTATTTATTTATTTATTTATTTATTTATTTCTTTATTTACCCGCAGGGTTCCAAATAAGTTCCAGTTGAACGAAATATTCTGTAGCAGTGTCCGTTCTACAAAACATTTGGCTACCATGGGCGTATATCTTCCTAGATTTACCTTCCCTGAAAGACCGTTAACTTGGTATGGCGAGTAGCGTGATTCATGCCGCCCGAACTTGAAGGCGAAGTCATGGCACCCTTAGTGGCGAAAAATATGAACTATGACGCACGTAGCTCCAGCCAAAGTTCATGCGTGCTCGACGGACAGGACCCTGTATGTCTACTGGGCACGGGGCGACGTGCGGTCGACTATGGGAAAGCGTTTGTCATACACCGGAATACGTAGACTGTGGAGCCAGAGAAGGTGCAGAAAAACCTTGCCTTGGCGGACAATTTACGAATACTATCTTGTTGAACGCACGATTTCCTTAAATGATAGGCGAATTTTCATGAGGTTTTAAATTATTAAGAACCTGCGAGATGAAGTCGAGAGTTGGACGGAAGCCCGTCTGGTTGGCAACAGACAGGTAAACAATTAAAATGTACATCGCCAATGAAAATTTAATACAACTTAAGATATTTCGGCTCCCGCATGGAATGAAGGCGAATGCGCAAATGGCCCGGTTGTTTGCTTTGAGATGTGACGTATAGGTGCAACTTACGTGGCCTCTTAAAGCAACCATAACCAGGTCATCCCCACCTGCATCATTGTGAGCAAGGCTTCCCTACGAGAGCCAAAACCACTTTTGGTCAATTAAATTTTCATAGCCGGGGTACATTTCAATCGTATCAACCTACGAGACATCGTGAGCGGCGGAAAATAGGTGTTCCGAATTTTACTGACACACGTGAAGTGTACTTAATTCAAAGCAATTACAGGACGCTTAATCAGAAGAATCGAGTATTGGACGAAGTGAACAGCTGTTACTGACAATATTAAGAAATGACGTTCCACACCCCCTAGAGGATTCTTGTTGACAGTGATGTGGTCAACAGGCCCCGTTGTTTTTTAGTTAAGTGGCCAGACGAAATTACCTCCGGCTCTTGATTGTAGGAACCATATGACTATCAATGAGCGAGAAAACAAGAACAAAGCAAGCTCCATATACTTTCGTTTATCAAAGCTTACCTATCACGTAGGAGTTTTTTTTTTTACCTCTAAAGTTAGTTAAATTTTTCTGCAATCATTTTGGGCTTTCTGGAGAATGTGTTTTAAATCGAAACGTCTCGACGATGCTGTTATTTTGCTCTCTTTCTAGGTACACACACTGAGATCACCCATACGTGTACGCAGCGTTCAGTTGTACGCAGACAAAAACAAGTTGCTCCAGCGTAACAATTTCCAACGTTTTCTCGTGCTGTTGCGTCCGTCGGAGCTTCGCGGAGCGAACTTCTCTTCAGTACCGTTCACCGAACAACAGGCTGAGCCTTCAGTGCAGGCAAGGCTACCAAAAAGCCCATTTCTGCATGCTGAAAGAGTAGGAATTCGAGCTGGTACTAATTACATGCCGGGATGAGGAGCCGTCTCCTATCTACCCGCAACAGGCTGACCCTGCACCTAATCGTGGCGCCATCGAACTACAGGAAGATATTCGGCATTCAGCGTGCGAGGAATCTGTGTATGTCCGGGAAGCATGCAGCAAGAAGAATAAGAGCGCCGAGTGTAGGGCGACGCCGCGCAACGAACTTCCCAACTCTTGGACCGCGTGAGTTTCAGTGAGTCAACACAAAGCGGGCAACGCGTCCATGAGGACGACTGACACAGCTTCGGCCGCGTGGCAACAGAACGCCGTGGCAAATCATGGTCGTGGGCCTCTGTGCAAACTTGCGGCGACGAGCCACACAGCAAACAGGCCGCTTAGCGCGAGTGAGCTTTCCAGACAGTGCGGGCGTCCAAAGGAGGGCCCCGCGCCGGCAAACACGGAAAGTCCTCCCCGAGTTCCCGCACTCCCTACGCAGCGGGAAAAGGAAGCGGCGTCCAGCTGACGTCACGGGTTTTTCCCCTCGGCTCGCGCGGGGCATACCAATTGCCAGAGTGGCCGGCAGACAAAAGAATTTGGGGCCCGCACCGGCCGCCTTGCAAGATCACGTCCGCCGCTCACGGCACAGGCCGCGGCGCCAGGGATTACGAGAGCCATCTCCTCCGGAGCGCCATCTTGCGTAGGGATCTCACGACTCGCACCGCCTTCCCTCGCGGTCCGCGCCTCGGGCGGTCATGTTTATTAAATAAGCTGATGGGGCGATTCGGTCCCCGCCGGACAGGCCCAGCCGGACCGCTGCTGCTGCCGCGGGCGAAGCTGACAACAAAGCCGCCGGCTTCTCGATACACGCCCAACCGCCCCGGCCCTCCTCGCTGGCTCAGGTGCCGGCCGAGAGGAGACGACGCGCTGTTGTGTGTGGCACGTCCCGTAATAAACGAGCACACAAAGATAAGGCACAAGTCGGAATTCCTTTCCTCCCTCACCTCGAGCGAAAAGCGCAACGGCCGTCGTCGCCAGATATTCGAAGGCAATGAACGCATTTTATTGTTAGCGTTCACGGGAAGCCAGAAGCCGTTCGCGAGAATCCCACAACAACGACCTTAGGAAAGGCTGAGGAACAAGAAGTGACTTTTAAACCCCCCCATGTGTATCAAGAGATACTGATACCATTGCTCTCACTTTCTTACTGACATTTGTGCCCGTAATTTATTGAGCAACGCTACAAAGACACCACGATAACTCTCCTGAGCAGATTGATTTTTTCCTCTTCCTCCCATACAGCGCGCATAGGGTGTTACAAAACGAAAATAATTTTTTTCAGCGTCGCAAATATCGGATGGGAGGCAGAAAAGACGTGCCCTAGCGCTGCAACACTCGTGAAAGTCTCGCCTGTCCTCAGTGCCGTATTTGCGCTGTTCCACGAAGTAATTGGCCCTCTTACCGACCTTGAAGGCACAATGGCCTATCCTCGGCATGCGTGCCCAGCGTGGCTCGAAAAGTCAGCTTCTGGAAGCCAATCCCTGTTGTTGCAAAGGGAGCACGACGAAACATTGAACGCACCCGAATTTACTACTCAATTCACCGTGCTTTTTACGTCAAAATATTCGTATTGAGATCCGAAACAACATTTCGCCTGAAAATTGAGCTGGCTTACTTCAACGTGAAACAATACTGCGTTCTTGACAAAACGTAGAACTATGTTCTCCTCGCCCTCCCCGGCCGAAAAACGAACGCTGTGAGGCTGTGGTTAGCTTTCGGTTGCCCCAGCTAGGACAATGAAAAAGTGCAATATTACTCCAGGTGTTTTTGGAAGGGAAACATTTCGTACGATTTCCGTTGTACAGTGATTGCATTCCTTGGCGAAGCTGGAGAGGCCGTGTCCAGCTCTTTTTGCACTGCCTGCCAGCGACAAAAGCAGAAATAGACGTGGTTAACGAAGCGGCTGAACGGTCACTCTTCTCCGCTTCCAGAGGTTCAGGCGACGCCGTCGCAGGGAAGGGCTGATAGACCAACACTTGACTCTAGAGAATTCAAATGCGCGCCCTGTCAGCCACCCTTTCCCGCGTTGCTCCTCGATCCCAACCGCAAAGACGCAGGCAAAAACTGGTTCCCACATCTTCGAAAAGAGACCTCAAGTCAATACGAAAGAAAGTCGCACAAGCGTTCTCGCGTGTCGCATTCTCGGCATTTCATAGGAAATACACATATACGAACGGTCTATGATAGTGGCAGAAAAAAAAAAAAAAAAAAAAAAGGGCGGGCGGTGGGGGGAGCTGCAGGAGCACAGTGGCGTCTCCTTTACTTTGCCGCTGGTATAGAAGCCATGCGCTTCTTCGGTCCCTCAGCGCGGCCGCCGCCACGAAGGAGAAAGGCCAAGAAAAACAACACAGGAAGCAAGCGTCTCAGCTCGGCCGCCCGCCACGTCGCCCTTCCTGTCGTTCCTTGGCATCAGACGACCGACAGAAAAAGAAGCCCACGCCACAAACAAGCAGACCTCGCGCGACAGTTCCGCGGCCAGGACAGCCGTGGAAGCGCCAAGGCAGAAGCGACAGCAGCGCTCTCTCTATCTGCGACGGCACAGCACCACGGTGCGAGCCGTACAGGTGTTTAGGTCATTTCACTCTTTCAGTGCACCAGGAGAAGCCGACGATGAGGACGGGGACTCCATACGTTGGCCAAGCAGGGAAGGAATAATCCGGCGGTGCGTCGTCCCGGCTTAATGATTTGGAAGCGAGCGGGAGGAAAAAATGCGCCTGTAAACGCGCCCCAGAGGTGCCTTCCTGTCGGCCTCGTCTCGAAATCAATGAGCAGTTTTGCATAGCCACCGCACTCACCGCCGCCTAGGCGGCTGCGCGGCAAAGGGGGCGCGTGTATTGGCCGGGGCGCCGGAGCAGTGCGGAAACGGGCATCACCTGTGGAACGGTCGGAATAAATAAAGAAGCTCAAAAACTGTTTAATCGACCGGATGATGGGGCGATGTATTAATGACACTTCATCGGGCTCTTCCTGACCGAGTAATACCCACCCCCTAGACGTCTAGCCAACGTCAATAGCGCGCTGAATTCCAATAGGATGCAAATTTTATAGTGGCTTCCTGCATATGAAAAGGTGCGCTGATCCCCCGTATTGAAATATTCCGGCGCTGTCTTTTTTTGTTTTTACATCACATAGCCGAAAATTCAAGCACCGTCTACACGGCTGCTCTGCAGCGTGCGATTATAACACGACTTCCTGAGGCATAATCACTGAAAGTAGCGCTTTACTTCAAATCAAGAGTAAAGTCTAGAAAATGTAGAAGGGAACTACAGCAGTACATAAAGAGCGAGTTCGTGGGGTGGATTATCTTGGTGGTGCCAATGATCCAAATAAGAGCGAATTCCCCGAAAGTACTCGTGGAACACTCACCGCTCCCGTGATCCCCTATATATACGATGCGTCGGCTTGGCCGTTCATCACACACCCTCTCTTTCGAGCAAAAAAAAAAATGTCTTGTCTTGCACCGTGAAAATGCGCCACGGGACTCGCATGGCTCTGCTGCGAATATTGTCGCTCATTTATGCGCGGGATTCCGGCTAAAACGCCAAACAAATTGACTGGAAGCCTGCAAATCCCCTCCGTGGCATTTCCTTTGCGGTACCTGTTTGCTGAAATAAAAGAAAAAAAGGGTACCAAATACTAGAAAAAAAACGTTATTGTTATTGTTGCAAGAAACAGTTTGAAGCAGGT
>NW_027526203.1:434952164-435254664 GCF_048455015.1 Haemaphysalis longicornis | reverse complement strand
TATATATATATATATATATATATATATATATATATATATATATATATATATATATTGCTGTAACTGACCAGAAAACTACCTAACAACCGCTTTTTAAAGGGCACCACAACAAAAGTAAAAATGTGTTAAATCCGGTGGAGCCACCTGTCACGCTGCTCCAATCATGTATTCGCTCAGCGCTGCTTACAGTTAGAGCTTTAACGGTCCTTCCCGGCTCGAGGCAACAGACAAAGTTTTTTAGTAATGCCTATTGTGTAAAACCTTAACGTGACGGCAACGACTTGAACTGTCAAATTAAAAAAAAACGGTTAAACAAAGCCTTAAGACTATAGTAGGTGAGGCATAATAATGAATGGCGATTTAGACCTAAGTCTTTTATATCTAGTCGGTGATATTCACAGGCAAGGAAGTGACGGGGAAAGTAGTCCGAAGTACCGTTTGTCCCGTCCGTATTCTTCTCTAAGTCCCGCTAGAAAACATGCCACAGTTATTCCAGTGCCAACTTGCCCAACTTTCCGCACAAATTTAAACAATCTTTTGGTTCGAAGAACTTTCAGGGCGAGAAAAATGGCACAGTAACAACCGCAGCAGCAACAACGGGAAAAAGCTATTGCAGATAGAAGAATGCATATATGTCGGCATAGATATGACTGCGTTCCGGAGGGACAGCCTGATATGCATATCAGTATTTTATAGTTTCCTCCCGCAAAGGAAACGATGAGTATATGCGCGCCCCTTTTCGCCACCAGTGAGCAAGAAGGCAACTCGCTTATCGCGCCGTCGTCAGCGGATCTGGGCCGACGTCGTCCGCTTTCGCGACGCGGGTTCTGAGTCACGCAGGTGTGCCTCTGCCGACGAATGTCCCGCGTCCCTCCCGGAGCCAGCCCCTCCCCGCAAGGCAGCGAGCCCGCTACGCCGCTACTGCCTGAGCACTTAGCGGATCGCGTGACGCGTCACCTTGGACGACGAATCGCCCGCCGTTCGCAGATTTGTCTCGTCAGGCGGCTTCCGCTTCCGGCCACGTTCCGACTCACGCGGCTGCGGTCACTTCGGCCCGCCGGGGTCACTGCTGAGGAATGACCTACGGCCGAGATGCGCCAAATATCGCCATGAAAGCACGGACAGGCGGCACGTACATCGCGGCCCTTACGAACGCGCGATGAGACAAAGCGCGAGCGCGAAATTCAAGCGGACGTTCTTGGCATATATACAGCCCGATTTACTTGACGAAACAGCTTATCGGCAATTCCCTCTGCTTAGTCGCACCCGCGTGGCCCTGTAGTTGTTAAAATTCATATACAATAGTGTCGCACGAGTCCTAAGACTTTCGTAGTGAATGTAAGATTTCCATCATCAGAAAATGGCTGGGAAATTTTCCTCATTCTGTCTACCGCCCCATCAGTGAATGCCTGCTTACTGAATGACGGCGTGTCGGAAAGTTGTTGCCGGGTCGCAACGGCATTTTTTCGCCTGAACTCGATTTGTCGCGTTCAAGAGCGCCGCAAACAGGACTTCCAGGCTGGTTCTCTAATGAGGTGCCATCGCCCCAGATCATCCCGAAGAATCCAAACATGGTCGACTACAGCCGCGGTGCTCGCCACCCCTGCACGCTCACCCGAACAAGATGACATTACCGAGCTCTCGGATTTCCGCCAGTATCCGGAGGCCAATGCGGCCGACTGTTCTATCTTCTGCTCGCGCCTGTCCACGCGCCCCGTGCCGAGAGGTGCACTTGCGCGCTGCCCTGCGCGTCAGCGCGAATCCGCCGAAATGAAGCCCAAGGGAGCCCGCAGCCCCTGCAGTGTCGCCAACGCCCCGCCAGCATGGCAAACTCGCATGACTGAGTTGCTCAGGGAGGTCCCGCCCGGCAAAAAACATCGCTCTTACTTGTCCCCACCAACAAAACATCGGTCTTACTTGTGTCCCCACCCTACTGCCATCGTTTGCAGGATAAAGCGCCACGCCGAAGCAGTCGCCATTCGCCGACGCCAGCTCTGATGACAACAAAAGAGAACCGCGGGCACTGATGCACTAATCCTCTCGCGACGCTCCAGCGGGGGCTTCTTTGTCTGCTGTAAGCGCAGCAACAAAAAGCTGGTGATTACGTGCTTAAACTGCTCAAGTTCTGAGGAAGCTCTTTGTGCGTGCTTTCCTCGTAGCGGCGGGGCACAGCAACACTGAACAAGTTAATTAGCGGTCGTCACGATTTACGAGCGCAATGTGCGGCCCTGCCACGCGAAACACCGCAGGCTGTGCACTCCACCCTGGGAATATTTACTTGGAAAAGATACACGCAAGCTATCAGTTGCCCGAACGCTCAGCGGGGTATACGTTTAGCGATAAAAATGTTTCGCTTATGTCAGGAGGGGCTGCAATTAAGAGGTCGAAACGAGCTATATTAAAATCTTCCTGGAATAGCGACGACGCTTTGCCGGCAACCTTAGCGATTTCCGTGAAAACGTCTGTTTCGAGCATTCCTCCCATTGAAAACGCAAACTCGAGCAACTACAGCTTAGCAGACGACACTTCCCTCCTCATCAGCAAACTTTGTCGCGAGAGCTGGCAGAACTGTTTCGCCAAGCACAGGCAAACACGCCCTCGCACACATCTCCTGTGCTCGCGTGCTTCCGATTCCCTTCCCATTTGTGTACGCTGGGGTGGGCATCCCGGTAGACAGCCTATTCAGTGGGGCTGGCCAGGCATACATCCTCAGCTGCGGACCTCGCTTGGGCCGGCATGGCTGCCTCGGGCTGCTCGTCTTGGAGCACATCCAGCCTGCACTGGAAATAAGTGGTCTCATTGATGAGAACCTGGACTAAGGGACTCAAGGATTTAGAAAAATAAAGTTGCTTCCCTCACTCACGCGGATCGACTTCGGTGCGAACTTCGTCGTTATGTGCTGCCTTTTTTACTGCAGCGTTTAAAGCGCACATTCGTAACTCATAAGACGTCGTCACATCGCGATTGCAGGCACATTACGTTCTGACGAACACCGAACGGGATTATGGGTAGATTTCTTTGTGTAAAACAAACAATGCATGTCATTGGTAGCCTAACCGGAACCGGTGTCCGTTAAAGCACAATACCGAGCAGACACTTGACAATGGCTCAGGTGCAGAATGGGGTTCTACGCACTGAAGGCAGCCAGGGTTACGAGGATGTTCCATTAATGTGGGCATAAATCTCGTGCAAACGCACCTTTTTTATTCATTTCCCTCCTACATCCCCGTGGCGGGAAAGGCAATAGAAGATTGTGGCTGCAATCCATAGCGTTAGGCCGAATAGCGAATGTAGTTTAGCAGCCATGGCATGCCACCTGCCGCTGACGCATCTGGATGTGTTTTTTTTTTTTTTTGCCTGCATTCCCCATTAGGTAACTCAACGCGCAGGGCAGCGCCTTCAGCGCTTAGCGGAAGGTGGCTTTTTCCCTCAGGCACGCCTACTAAGATATAGAGATCCACTTAAGTTGAAGAAGGAGGAATGTGGAATGGAAAAGGGTGCTACAATCATATTTGGGGTAGAGTTTCAAACGCACCGCGATATGAATGGTTTGACACACCAAGTGTCATTGCCCAGAAACAGAGTAAATCAGTTTATTTTAGCGGGATGCTTTGCATACAAGAGTCTTTGAACTCCAATTCTAACTCGTTGAAAACGCTTTGTAGCCACCACTTTTTTTTTTTTTTTGCAATTATTGACGCAGCCGCACTACCATGTATGCAACCATGGCACATGTTCTGGGAAGCTGTGCCTGAAAAAAAATGATATTTGTTTTATAGTTAGGAGTACAAGGTAGTTCCATGTTCTACGGAAAATTACAACCCGGAAACAAAACTAACACCTGGCACCAATCAAGGTACTTTCAACGCAACCTTGATCACGCTAAAAATGCGGCAGTGAGTACAGTGACCACCTCAAAATTTGGCCCGCCGACCTAGTTCGTACAAACCATTGGGAGCCATGATATGACCTCAGCGCCGTGTAAATATGACACGCAATTCACCGCCAACAAACAATAGAACGACGAACCTTTTTAATCCGCGCCTTTTTTTACTAACATCAACTTTAATAAGATTCATAAATGCAAGTTAGGCTTGTTCTGGCTGCCCATGCAGCAAGCCCTGTGCAAGCTCAGCTTAGCCCAAGGCGGGCAGGTTAACAGCAGCCTTCGGTCGGCTGGTGAAGAATCACGCGGCTGCTGTGCCATTGTGGCGGAATGCGAGATACATGTATGCGGTCGCACTACGCCGGATGAGTCAACGGAGAAGGTGAGCGCTGGCAGCGAGACGAAAACAGCTCGTGCGGCAGCGTTCGTTTGTTGTCATCCGACGCCGGCTGCGCAGAGCGTGAGCCCCGGGGCACGCAACGGCTGCTGCGCTAGTAAACGGCGCTAAACACACGCAGCTTCCAGCGGCGGAAAGCTATAGCTTTTTCCCTCCTGCTCTTTTTCGCCTCGCGAGGCCCGCTTCCGACCCTCAGACCGTGCGCGACGGCAACCAGGGTGTCACAACGGCGTTGAAATGGCAGCAAAACGGGTACGTCAGGCTCAGCAGCGCGTGCGTGCGTATACCTGGCTTCTGCCTACACGCCCACCTCTTCTTCCGCTGGCAGAAATACAGAAAGACGTCGTCGCCTACTCGGAGGGGGCCAATTTTGCGTCGTCCGCCAACGTGAGGAAGGCGCCTCTGGTCGCTTCTCCCCCTGAGGAACGGGACTGTGCACACCACGCCGACGCTCATGCGAGCAATCACCCGCATAGTCATAGCGCTGATGGCAGCTACGATTGGCATTCCGCGACGACCGCAGTAGGCACACGAACATACTTTTTTTTTGTGCTTGGAGCGAGGCATACATTGTATTATATATGAGGGAAAAAAAGTGAATAGCTTCTCTAAAATATTGCGAACCTTGTTCATGCGCATCGGACGTAAAGCGAAGCTTGGAGGCAATTTCTCTAATATGGCGACAACACACACACACACACACGCACACACACACACACGCACACACACACACACGCACACACGCACACACACGCACGCACGCACGCGCGCACACACACGCACACGCGCGCGCGCACACACACACACGCACACACACGCACACACGCACGCACGCGCGCACGCACGCTAACTTTTTTGTCTGACACTATGTGCGGAGAAATAGGGTTGGTGCGAGGGAAGAGAGAAGGGGAGGGAAGGGGGGAGGGTGCATATGGAAGTGAGTGCTGTCGGCGTAGACGCTTTGCCCTAACAATGGAAGAGACGCTGAATACTCACAACGTTGTCGTCGTAGATGTTCGCCGGTTGTGAAGCTCTAATTCATCTCGCTGAAATCGCCGTTCTAATCGCTCGGCCTATTCGGCGTGGTACCTACACGGGGACGGGTGGGCCGGACTACAGTCACTGTTTTATTTTCAATAAAGTATTTTCTCTCTACCTCGCTCTTTTTCCTAAGGAAGCTCAAAACACGCACGAAACTCAGCGGATGGCATGCATTCGTACTTCAACTGCATCCTGACATGCCCTTGATGAAGCTCTTAAGAGTACAGCCTGTTAGGTCACCGAGATATTCAGCAAAGCACGCGCTGACTAAACGAGTTAACGCATAAGTTCCTCTGTAACGGGAGTCCAGCACCGGCGAAAGTAACGACGATGGCGCAGAGAGAGAGTGAGAGAAAGCACTATATTATTGAGACACTGGGATTAGGTTAGGGGGGGTCTCAGATCAGGTGGCTAAAGCGACCTGTAGCGCCCGTTGCGTCAGGTCCGCTGGTCCACGAGGCAAGAGCAACCCAAGGCCTGCTCTCAAAGGGTGGTAGTGAGAAAATGCGGACTGCTGAAAGCTATTTTGGTGTCCTGCCGTCTTTAAAATGTGTTTCCGCAGTAGAACAGCAGTTCTCCTGCATTGTCTGCGTTTTTGTGTGTGCGTGAGGCTCCGTCTCATTCTGCAAGACGCCTGGCCGGGAGTGGTAGTGTTTTTTTTCTTTCAAGTGACCTCAAAATCATTACGCGCTTCGCGAGACCATCCGATGGCTCAATTAAGTGTGCCGGCGCGGACGCTTTCACGAAGAGGCAAAAGCAACAAGAGCTGCCGCCTCTGCACCCTGGAAATGCAGCGCTCGCTTCGACGCACCTGCGGCTAATGAGCAACCTCGAGAGCAGCACCGGAGCCGGACACCGATCTCTGGAGCCGCAGGCGCGCCCCTCCGCTGTTTTGGGCCGCCTCTTGCGGGTAGTGTACACGCGCACTCTTCCTTCCACCACCTCTCGCACTGCAGAGCCTAATTCGGATGCAAAAATAGGCCGGATTCATCTCCTTCCCCAGGCCCTCGGCAAACCGTATGGGCCGTCCAGGAGCAGGATGCTTCGATAGGAGCGCTTTTCCGTCAGCTCTACCCGCCTTCAAGATGTCAGTTCGAGCGTTACGCTTTCGTTCTTTCCTTCTTCTCTAAGGCGCCGGCCCGCAGCTTGCTTGCACAGCAAAGAGAGAACGAGAGGGCCACGGGTTTCAGGGAACTGAAACGGCCGTGTTCTAGCATTCGTTCAACAGCTTCATCTAGAATGCTCCCCAGGAGGAAATTCCTTGGGTGATGCAGAGCAACGACGCGGCTTGACCAGTTTCGTACAGCCCTGCCTGTCGTGCTGAAGACGAAAACAAAAAGAAACATCTCCACGAAGTGAATCATGACGAGTGGGCGTAGCACTGGGGATCATTCTTACCGTAAATCACCCGTGGCATTGCCCACTCGCGCATGTAAATGAGTGACAACGCGTGTGTACAGTATATACAATTCGAATCCAATCCAATCCGATACAATTAAATTTAATCCAATACAATCCAATACAATCCAGTGCTCCTCGCGCATGCGCAACCCTGTGTACACGGAGGCCAAGCTCCGGACATAGAGAGATCCTAAGGTGCTTCGCCCCTAAAAAAACAAAAACGGTACGCAATCTTTTAAATGCAGAGCATTTCTTAGGCTCGCCTCTTCCTGCGTCGGACGGTGTCAACAGCTCCGCGTCCGCAGCAGGTGCGCCTCTCCTCCTTCCCTCCTCTCTCTCAACAGCAGCTGGCGCGCGCATGCGTCGTAGTCAGCCCGTTTGCTCCGTCGCGGTATCGGCGTAACAGGTGCGTGATAGCAGCGCGGTGGGGCGTAGAAGGGCGCGCGCTGCTTGCGCATGCGCGCTTTTGGACGCGCGATGTGCCGTATGGATGTTACGCTTGCTAACAGCATCGACAAGTTTCTGCGTTAAAATTCCGCATTAGTACTCTGTTCTGCTTTAGATTCGACACCTCCATATTTCATGAAGTTGGCTTTCCCTCAGCATGCATACCCTTGCAGCGAACCATCCTTTACGGAAATAGTTCGAATCGGACAGCACACGTGAAACCGTGGCTGGTTCACACTCACACAGAGGTTCGTAACCAACCACGGTTGCAACCAACCAAAAAGCTGTGCAGCTCCGATTCCTTACCCCGCGGTCAACTCAAGAAGCGTATCCGAGAACTAAATGGAATGATTTAAACGCTATACTTTCGTTTGCCGGAAAGCAGGCTTCACCGTAGAGCTGCGACGGTTCCACTCGGAAGCAGACAGAAGCGTTCAGTCCAGTATGGCTGCGCACCAAGATGCTGTGCCAAGGCGGTGGCCTAGCACAATGACAAGCTCGTTGTTCTCACGGCTTCTCAGTGTTTACCCGAGCCGACGCTAGCGCATCAGCCTCCACCCCAGAGGACGCAACAATCAGAAGGGGTCGTATGTTAAGTTAGACTCTTGAACCTTCGCCCTCAAGAGACGGTGGGGATACATCGACGTCTATATAACGGTTCGCACCAAGGCTGCCTTATCGCCGATCTCTGCTCGAACGCAAGACAAGTGTGCGCGTAGGAACATTCTCGCCTTGAATGCTAATCTCGCACAAAGCTTCCGCCGAAGGAGTGATGCCTATAAGGTGCTCCATATGCCAGTTATAACTGCACGGCGAAGAATACATCACGTGACACAAATCGGAAGGCAAACTGCGGTCATCTGCGTTTCCTGTTCACACACAGCGCAACGTCCCTGTCTCAGTGGCGGGCAACCTCCAAGTCATATTTCCTCAACTTTCGCAATAATGCCACGAATAATTGTGGCTGCGGCCAAGATGAGAATGGAAGCAATGCGAGGAAAATAACGACTTGTTTAGTATAGCGCTGAAACAATGCAAGCCATAAATTCCCCGAATGGTTCTCCTACAACGGACAAGGCCTGTCGGCAAAAAGCGGAGGGCGCGCGCAAATACCCTTCTTCTCCATATCTTCTTTTTTCTTTTTTTTGCATCACTTAACGACTGGTTGAAGGACTGCGGGAGTTAATTGAACGCGCCACTCAAGCGAGCAGCCACGACATGTGGGCGTTTCGCGGATGTGACTTTGTTATGTGTTACCTCTCTGGCAGCGGTTCATTTCTGACATTCATTGATAACGCTAGAAACCAAAAAAAAAAAAAATTAAGCGCAAGAGCTGCAAAGTTGACGTCAGGGTTTATTTTGGGGTTTTGGGGTCATGGCTTTCAAAAGCTAGCATTAGTCAGTGAAAAGAAGCACAAAAAAGGAGGAAACAAAAAAGAGAAGCGCTCTTTATGTTACAGCGCAACAAAGGTAACCCGGATTTATAGATTTAACAGGTGGTAGCTGCGCTTGTTGACTACTAGGCTCACAGTAGCGGAGGGCAACGCATTAACTCAGGCAACTTGAGTTTCTTAACGTCCATAGAAATGTTGCGCGTCGTTAGTTATTTTTTTAGAGACTGTCTTCAAGTTTAAATTTGCGTCTACTTCACTACCCACATACGCGCCTCACAAGTGAGCGTTCTCCCCGTATCACTATCAAAGATTGCGTAACCATCAGGTCAGATTTCAAACGCTGTTCATAGATTTTCAAACTTGCCGATAATATATATATATATATATATATATATATATATATATATATATATATATATATATATATATATATATATATATATATATATATATATGGGATTGCAAAAGGAACCCCAAATTAAAGAGCAGTGCGGTCTTTCCATACAAACAATTTGCTGTTGAAATTTGTATTAGCCCTTCGTAGTGATTAGGCGATTACGAAATGGATACGGCGCGATAGACACGCCCCAACGCAACGACGATTTGATGGCGGGATGATGATTTACAGCAGCCATCTTTTGTGTGGCGCCATCTTTTAGTGCGGCTTGTAACAGTCTTGTAGTAGTGCAACAGCGAAATGCCAATAAATAGAACTCGCTAAATTCGAACTGACGTCCGGATTCTGTCGTGATTCATCAAGACTTACTTCGAACTAAGAAAAATTATTTGCGGAAGAGAAGGCGGGAGAAGGGGACACCGCAAGAATAACAGTGGCTCCAGCACCGTCATCAAGTTTCGTTTTAACTAACGAGATTTCACTGAACTAATAGGGACATTACTTTGGCCACAGTGATTAGGATAACGATGACGCCACTGCTAACTTTACCTGTGATCACTTCTGAGCCACTCACATGCGGCCATTTTTTTCAGTTGAAAGTAAAAAGACTTACGCAGATAAAAAGTGCCCAAACACTGCCACACTATCACTCTCACCCACGCCTGCGATTCCACAAGGCGAGAAAAACTGCAAAATGGATTTCCTTTTGTTAACCACATCATCGATAAAAGAGTCTGACATACGCGCGCAGAAGTTACGAAGCCGCCGTCTTTGATGCTTACGCACCTGTTAACCCCATCCCTCCTTCCCTGTCTGTGGATGGCGTACGTGAAAGATGCGGACGGGAAACGGCTTGCCCACTGCCGCGATGGGCGGCGCGCGCTTCCCGGAGATGCGAGTGACCCCCGAAAGATGAGGAGCAGCCCGCGAAAGGTGCCATGTCGCGCAAGACTGATTCGGAGTGCGCAGCATCGAGCATGCCGAGAGAGAGGCGGCCGCACGCAACAATGGCCCTCCCGAGAGCGGGGAGCGCGTCTTCAGAGCAAAGCTCCCTGATGAATGCTCCTTTTTTGCCACGCACTCTATCTCGCTCCTCGGCAGGCTTTGTACGCGTCTCCTCCAAGTTCTTCCTCCCTCCCGCATGCACTGTCTTCGTTTTTATTGCGCCCCCTACGCTTCGCCTTCTTATCCTCGCTATCTGCTGCCTCCTCCTTTTCTTCTCTTTCTCGGCCATTCGTCGGGAAACAAGCGCGCCGCGGTATCACGCCGCCTTCATAACAACTGCAGCTGGTGGCGTTTCATGCGCGGGAAACAAGACAGAGAAAAAGGCGCGAAAGAAGGCACATGCAGGCGCCTCGGAATGCTGAAGCCACAGATGCCGGCAAATAATAAGGGTGGGAAAAGGGCGTAAAACGGCGAGGTAGATAAACGCGTGGCGTATGTTATTGCTCGACGTCACCGGTATCTAGGGTGAAAATAAATAACCTAGGAAACGTAAGACCAGGAGTTTTCGTCCTCGGAAGAATTTAAAGTCGGTAAAAAAGAAATGCACCATTCAATACTGTTGCCGACGCAACTAAGGGCACAATGCGCAAACAGCTTTATTCCCTCCTTTTCACTCATTCTCGCTTTTCGTGCCTTTCCATTTCAATATTTCGCTCTCATTTTATCCGGCTCTCTCTCTTTCATTTTGGAGAAAGAGAGAGGGCGCGCATCACTCGATGGCCATGAGAACTCTCAAGGCTCCCTCCTTTCTGCCACCTTCTTTCCTCTTGTCCGAATTCGGATAAGGAAGCAAAGGGCGACCGAAAAAAAAAAAACGCACGTCGCCGAGCCTCCGGGCATGTGGGCGCCTTTGAGGAAACAAAAGGGCGCCTCGCTATAGGGTTCAAAGTCAGCGCGCACAATGGATGTTTGGGCTGCGCCATTCCTTCTATGCTCGGTGGTGTGAAATCCCGTTTGGGGCGCCGACTTAACGAGAGAAACAAGAACACAATCGCTCTCTTTCTCTCTCTCCCTGTTACGAGAGGAGGGAGAGGAGGCGGCAGCAAGGAGGCGAGACAAAAAGCTGTTCCATCACGCTCACGGACCGTCATGCCATTGTACTACACGTAAGAAAGTGATCGAGGGAGAGTCGCCGTGAACTGAAGGGCGGCCGGGTGCGTCGGCCGCGCACTCCTTCTTTCTCGGCATTCCTCGGAGCTCCTTTCGCCGCGCGAAGGGTGAACGCACCGAAGCGCGCACCGCATGTTCCGCCGCCGATGAGGACGCCAAGCGTGACATAAATCATGACCCCGGACAGTGCGAAATCGCCGGAAAAGCCGATAACCGAACGCCCGCAGGAGCTGAGCCCCGCAAGGACAGGAAATAAATGCCCGCCGCCGCCGCCGAGTCCGCACAATTTTTGGGGCTGCGCACTGCGCAATATATCCGGGGAGCTTTGAACAAAAACGGCAGATGTAATTTCACCTCCGCCCACGACTGCGTTGCGCCAAGGGTTCGCACTCCACGTTTGACTCCGACTGCTCCCTTGGTAGCAAAGCGGCCGCCGCACGTGACTTCCTCGCATCAAGCTAAGTAACTTAGCTTAGAATGGAACTGAGGTTCCTTCCTTGTTCGCGAAAATCTTTCCACGAATGCTGCGGCGGTCTAGTTTGAGTATAACGCTGCATAACCTTTGCAACGATAACGGCTGTTCGTTGCGGACGGCACCAATCTTTCTGCGCAGCACTTAACTGCCAGAGTGCCGCACCAGGCAAGCGTCTCCGTATAAAGGCAGGTTAAAGGCAATCAGCGAACAGCAAAGGCCAAGTCTGCTCGAGCCCCAAATCTCCTTTATCACGGGGTGAGCGACATGGGGCGCAGACCCCGCAGCTTCTTGGTCGATCGTGCGACTCCGCCAGCAGCAAAACAAGTAATGGCGCGCGGTGAACGGACCCCACTTGCAGACAACCACAAACACGAGCGACGGAGGCCATTGGCAGCGAAGCCGTAAGCCCCCTTCCAAGCGCCGATGGGGGCTTCCGGCTTGGCGCCTCGACGTTGGAGCGCCCTCCCCGTCCGCTATAACGTAACTGCATAATTACGCCCCAATCCCCGAAAGCCTCTCGATAGCCCCGGCGCCGTAATTCCCCGCCACTTGGAGATATCCGGCGCCGACTGGCTAAGCGCGTTTCCTTCGTCTTATGGGCCGCGGGGATTCGCCGGTCGAGTACGGTGCCCAGGACGCCAAGGAGAGGCCCCACGCGCGAATCCTTGGCTCCTCTCAATAAGTGATGGCCGCACGCAGCACGTACGCTTGGCTCGCACACGCCGCGTACAATGGCTCTCAACAGGCTTCAAGCTAATCGGCACTGCTCTTGCTTGCTACCCATGTAAACAAGCGGCGGTTATGTTGCGCGTGGCGCCACGCCTGCAAAAGCTAGGGCCATACCTTAAAAAGCGCCCCGCCGTTCATCGGCGAAGGTGCACTTATCTAGCCGGAAGGCCAGCAGTTCTTCAGCTGTGGCGTTCATCCCCCAGATACATGTATATGTACACCGCACTGCTCCATGTTCTGCTCTGCAAATGAAAAAGACTTTCCGCACGATATAAATACCGCAAATTTAACGAAGACCAAGTATACGTCTGGGATGCATTGATAAGTTCCCGTTAAATTCCAATTTTACTACTTTCAGCTACTGAAAAGACGGAGCTAAGGGCAGCCTGTCTACCATCAAGAAGATAGTGAGTGAATAAATCTGAGTGCACGAGCCGCTGAACCCTGAGCGTAATGCGCTGCTTTTCGCGTGTACAAGTGGATTCTGCTTACACACAAAACAAAAATGTCGCTTCTGAATTCAAACGAAGCAAAACAAAATGTTTTCCCCGCGCTAATTACAAAACAGGAATGCAGTTTACAGAATCACCCATCGTCTAAATTTAATGCTGCTGGGCAAGAAAAAAAAAAAAGCGCGTCCCCGGTTGCGAGACCACGTAAGCCTGATAAATAATAGCCACCGATCAAGGAGCGCGGGCCGCGTGAGCCGCCTCCCGGACAGGGAAATAAATACGCAAGATTTTGTGGTTTTCCCCTCTGTGCGGGCGTCGCCAGGGAAGCCCGAGGAGATAAAGAAGCAAACATGCCCGAATTCGTCCTAACGGGGCTCGTATTAAAAGCTGAGGGAGCCAGGCGCCTGTGTGAAATGTTGTCTTGGCGGACGTCGCATTTCGCTTGGCAGCCTTGTCGCCATGGGAACGGAGCCGGCGTGCCATAGCAGCTCCGTCCCTCGCCGGCGGCCGTGGATAAAAGTGCCAGATGCGCATTCCGGGAGCTCGATTATGAGCGCTGCCCCCTCCCCTTCGCCGCTGTCAGCAGATTAACCCGGACCACCTCGAGAGGGGACCCATCTTCCTAATCATCGCCAGCCCGGCCGGCCGGCCAGAAATGATGATACAGCCGCAACCCCGGCTTCTAATCCGTGCTGTTTATTATCCCAATGCTTGTTTCTTTCCGACCCTCCTCCCTCCCACTTGCACGCGCAAAAGGGCGCATAATTTTTTTTTTCTTCACCTTCTGGCATCATGTTGAACGCCGGCTTTAGACACGGAATGCTGCGTCGCGGGCGTGGTTGTACAATCCGAGCGAGTTATTAGCTTCCCAACAGGAGAGGCGGACGAGTGAGATGTCCTGATGCTCAAGACCCCTTGGCTAGCTGCCTAATTTTGACTGATCGCCGTTTAATTGCGATACACGGTGTTCGAATGGGGCTTACAAGTTACACCTCAAAACACACGGCACCTGGGATCACTCGCGGTGTACGTGGGTGGGTAACCTGCCACGCAACCAATGCCAGCAAAAGAGGAAGCCACGAATATAAAACTTGGCAATTTTGCGTTTTTTTTTTTTTTTAGATGCGACGCATCTATTTGACTCGCCTTGTCCCTCCATCCATCCGTAGTCCGCACGCCTCTCCCTATTCTCCTCGCCACGCCAGCTGCGCGGTAACGCCGCTCTCACCGCAGCGCCATCTTGCGTTAGCGCTCGCTCCCCTCGCCATGCCAGCTGTGCGTCAGCGCGCGTTAGCGCTCAGTTAACACATGCGCATGCGCTACTCTCTCTCATTCCCCTCACCGTTAACGCGCGGTACATATAAACGCGATAACTGCGCCGCTCCGCTCAGTCGCTCCACCGCCGCCGCTCCGATGACATCCGATGACCACCGATGATTTGAATGGAGACTAACAGGTCTGCTACCGCGATGGTCGGCGCAACCGTAATAAGCACCGCCCAGATGCGTCGCATCACCCCATGGTTTCCCCCCGCGGAAAGATGTGGTCAATTTTTTTTAAATAGGCTCTGCGGGCATGTTTCACAGAATGATGAATCAACTATTCGCGGTATTTTCGAATACGATGGCCTGCTGCTGCGAGCTTTTGGCTTAGGTGTTGCAACACTACAGGAAAGCGAACATAAAAACGCGGGAGCCTGTTTTCTGTTAAATAATAAGCCCTCTCCCAGGTATATTTTTTGCCGTATAACTCGATCTCGATTCATCAGATAAACATTCGTATTACACCCCCACAAGAAAGAAAACCAGACAAGAAAAGAAGGAGCGAACAATGGCAGCACCTTGGATGGTTCCAGAAGCTACGCAAGAAATTTGCCAGGGGACATTTGGTGAGCGGTTATTATTTTTGCGAGAATTTAAACAAAGCGTCATCTTCTAATTCGCCGAAATACGCATGCAGACTGCGGTCATAACTGATGACTGTACCCAGGCCCTCAGAAGTTAAGAAGCTTTGCCCAACTATATAAAGTTAGGACAGAATCACGGTCGGAAAGGTTATAGGCAGGGAAGTGTTTTGCTGGGCGAGATTATCATTAACGTTGTCGGACACGCGAGCGCAGATCGCTGAAGACCCGCAAATAATGCGCCATAAAACAAAAAGAAAAAAAACGGAAGAGTTGTCATTTTCGTTCCAACGATGCGCCAGGCTGGAAGAACTCGGCAAAATGATGGAAAATATGAACGCACGTCTACGCGAGAAGCAGTCGCAGGTGAGAGGCCTCCCGGGTCGACGATCGTTTCCGGCCGAAGTTCTCGAGCGAATCTTCCCCGTGGTTCGCTCATCAGCCCTCGTCCTGGCTATTTTTTTTTTTCTTTCCTTATTTCGGCCACCCGCGGGCCCATAATGGCCGTGTCAGGGAGCGGCACATAGCGGAGAAGCAGCAGTAAGGGGAGCAAGGCAGAGGCCGGGCACCAAAACAGCCACGTCAACAAACGCTTCCTGGCAAGGGCTGACCGCAGTTGGGAGATTAGTTTCCATCGGACCGAGCCGAGAGAAGCCCGCGCCTTCCTGCCGCCGTTATCGGATGCCATCCGCGCCACCCCCGTTTCGACGAGCCATCGCTCGCGACGAAACCCATCGGTCCCTGAACTGCACGTCATTTTGGCAGGGGCAGTTTGAAGACCGCTGGGCCAGCGGCGCGTCAAGCCCGGCCAGTCGTCCGGATCTGCGGCCGTCATTACCTGCTGCGGTCGCCTCCTCCTCAGGAGACGTGGCGGCGTACCACGACCAGCCACTTGGCTTCCCCCCCATGTACTACGAGTGTCATTACGGAACTGTATCTATCGCCACACCGCGGCCGCTTCACTGGCTCGGCTGCTCGGAATTCTGCTTGTCGGCAATGAGAAATGGAAACATTACAAGCGGAATTCAGCCCCGATTATTTTCTTTAAATGTGAATCAGTCTTTGGCCTGTTATTTCTCAGTATTACCTCACAGGAAAACACAGATAAGGACGTCTTCACAGGAAAGAAATCCCGTAATACCGGTACTGCGAGTGTGAATAATGCGAGAAGTGGGAGTATGCTTCGCACGAACAGCAACGCTTGCTCCATCACCACACACCCCTCTTGCCAGGGTGCACCCGTTACAGGAAGGTCAGTCGTGATGGATGGCTCGATGTGGCAGGCTAGACAATCTCATAGCCATGGCCAGCCAGGTACCTAAAATTCGATAAAGTAGCCAAATAATTGTTAAAGGTTACAAAGGCCCTTGCAGGTGGTTGCGTGCACCTTTCACCGACCTGGCACAGCGCAGACGTCACTCACGGAAGTAAAGTAGCCAGAGTCATCACTTTCATTAGCAACGATGAAAGAGCCCTCAGAGCTGGGTTCCACGAGCGAGTGTTGTCGATGCTTGAACCCACATGCACCCGCGAAGCAGTGTACTACATTAGAAGACAAAGCTCGGGATACTACATCCTACAGGGATGAGTACCTCATTTTAACGGGACGCTTTCGGCTTCCTGTTCACATATTATTTTGTGGTAGTGTGTTAAGCATCACCGAGCGTTCTTCGAAGTGTGTGGTGAAAGCCGACGTCCAAGAGCGTGCGATGAAGGTGGTGCTATGGAAAAAAATTTTAATCGCTTGTTTTGTGAACTTACGTAGTTCAGCCGAGAAAAAAAATCATGAGCGGCACGCTCGACACGTTAACGTGCTAAAATGTATATAAAAAGCTTACACATCTTTTTTCAAGTTGTGAGAAGAATATAAACTGCTAGGAGCTTGTTCGGCTTGGCGACTCCTTATAAAAGAGTACAGAACGTGCTGACAAGAACGAGAGACGAATTTCCTTCGTTCTTGTGTCTATCGAGCTGTTCATTTTTATCGACAACTATGTTGATTTTATCGAACACACGGTAGTCAATGAGCTGTATTCTAAAAAAAAAAAAACCGGAAAAAGCAAGAAAGGGTTGACGGGCCTCTTTCTGCTAAGTTCGTAAACGCACGAGTGAGTCGAAAACCACTGTATGCAGCTTGAAGCTCGTGAAGTGAAGCATCAGCAGCAAGCGCTGCGGTTAGCGTTCGGAAATGATTTGCAGGAGCTAGCGCACGACTTGCGGCCGTCCCTAATGCAAGCCGACTTGTACGGCTGCCCTTGCAGGAAGCCACACGGTGGGCGTGAACCACGCTCGCCCAACGACGGAAAAAAGCAAGGCCACTGGCCGATCGCCTTCCCAAACAGACGAGTCGTCCCGCAGACAGCAGCCTATGTTCCGGCTAGACGGCGAGCTCTCCAAGCGCCTCATTACACACCGCTCGGCCGAGACGCCGCCACACTGCGGCCGCGCTGTCCCCTCTTTCCCCGCTTATGCTTCCATGCTGCGGCATTGTTTCCACTTCATTTACGGAGCCCAATTGTGCTCCTGCGTTCCGCCGCACGTCCCCGAAAATGGGTGCTGCTGGCTGCAGTGCTTGCAATGCGCCGCTCTCTGCCACACACGTATGCAGCTTGTACCGAGTACGCGGGTGGAAGCCGGCGTGCGCTCACTCGCGGCAAACACGTGCTTGTAACCTTGGCCGCCGAGATAGGAATAAAATCACCCCGCTCGTTTGCATTTCCATGGGCCGCGCGCATCATTAACGTTGCGGCTGCCCCTCTGCGTCCCTGTGCATCGCGTTGCCTATATTATATGTAAAAGAAAAGGTGTAGCCCAAGTACCAGCCCTACTTTCCAATGGGGGCGGCGGAGCGGAACGTTGGGAGAAGGCCATTTTATTTCAAGCTTTTCAAGCTAACAAATCGGCGTGCTTTACTATAGGATATACACTACAACCAGGTATTCGCCCCTCAAAAATCACTTCGTAATTGTGCAAACTGAGTGCTTCATGTTTCTTTTCGTTTTTTTTTTCTAAGCAGTGATTTCAGCCTTGTTATGCTAGCGCGGCGGTGATACGAACAACGCTACGACCAATTTAGGAATGTGTAGCCTCAAGGGCCCGATTTCAGCACGTGTTCTTGGTCACGGCGACTCCTCTCGTGACGAGTACGGTACATGTGCTCGCGGTGAATAAAGTTGCACTAACAAGGAGAACATTGAGTGCGACTATGAAATCGTACTGCATATAGATTTGACTTGCGATGAACATGCACGAATTCGCCACGAGAGGCGGGAAAATGATTTCTCAGGCCTTCACGCTGCCCCAAACAATCTTAACGGCGCAACTCAGCCTCACCACTCAGGTTCACATCCCAACGTCATCATTAGCGTGTAGCGTCGTTGAAACTGGGCGTCATGGTGCCATGGGGCAGATTTTGCGAAAATGTATATCAACACGGTAAGAAATTACTTCTTTAAAAATTTCAAATAAGTATGTGGTGGTCCAGGATAAGACATGAACAGTTCAAAGCGAGTAGTCATTTCAAAATGCTCTGCGTGAACACGATAAACCCAGTGGCACATATTTAAGCATGTCCGGCTTCGTCTTGCACAATAACAATTACGAGGTTGTCAAAAATATCCGTGAGAAAAAGTAACGGCAGCGATCCTGGACCTCAATCACTCTAACCTCATGATCCAGTCTCAAACTCGTTCCGTCGAGGTTGCGGTCAGAACCTTTAACCTCACTCACACAGCAAGTCGCAGTCTCTCACCTCGCCTCAACCTCACCCCACATGATGAGGTTGACGTTCATTTGACATTGGAGCTACGATTAAATCCTCGCATCGCTGATACGTCGAGCCCCTGCATTCCAGTGTACCGACTTTTTGTGTGTAAAATAAAATAAATAGAGACTGCAACGTATCCGGCTCCTCAGCCGCTAATAATCGCCCCGCAATGCTTCACATCGTCGATCGCGAAGTTCGCGCACAGCAGTGCACCGCCAGTCGGCGCGGGGATAATGAATGCGCGGCAGTACAGAAAGGGTTGACGGAAGGGGCACTGCAGTGGAGGCCTCAGCAAAGCTGCCCGAACTCCACTGGGCATCCGGGCAGGTTTAGTGAAGCATCCACCTTGGCCACCAAGTGCTCGAACAGGAGAGCATTACAGCTTACCACCTTGCCAACGCGGCTCACGGGAGCCGAAGCACTAGTCCGTGTGTACGCTCGGCAGGCGAAGTTTTGCAGTGTGCTTACCTGCAGAGAGAGAGAAAGAGAGGGAGGAAACAAGGTCAGGTCAGCAACATCGATCGCCCGCATAAATTGCACCAAGTTATGGCAAGAAGCAGTTACCGGCTACGCCATGTCACCATACGCACTACAAAAAGAGGCAGAAGAAAAATCAAAGCCCCTTCCTTAAGAGAAGAATGGTTAAAACGCCAAGATTTCTCCAATGCAGCCTGAGTCAAAGTCCAAAGTCCGAAATCCAAACTTCCCAAGTCAAAGCCAAAAATTCACTTCAACTCAGCCAAAGTCCAAAACCGACGTCCAAAGCCGACGTCCAAACCCACACCACCAAAGTCCGAAGTCAAAGTCCAACCCAGCTTTGAGAATGTATTTCATCATCATCATCAATAACCGTGCGCACTGCCAAAGTACAGTTCGCGTATTACGAAAGGTCCGTCATTTGTGCAAAGGCATCCCGTTGTTATATTATGTGGTGTATGATTGATCTACCCTTTGTGAAACCCATTGTGTAAAGTTGGCTTTCCTGCATCGTGTTTAAAGTTGGCTTTTCTGCAGTCTGTTTTACTCGGGCGTCAACGCAATCAGTGAGGCATAGAAAGATTCGCTTTGGAAGTATTCTGTGCAAACGGAATGTTATATTTTCTAACAGCACCTACGAGTTTCTGCGTTAAAATTCTACATTAGAACTTTGTTTTGGTTTACATTCGGCACCACCAGGTCTTACTTCCTGAAGTTGGCTTTCCCTCAGCATGGGTGTGCCTGCAGTGAACCATCCTTTACAGAAATATTTCGTATTGGACAGCTTACATGAAATAGTGGTTGCCACTCATACAGAAGACCCAGGATGACACGTCGGATCAACCCGGCGATCTGGGCTGTCGTTAATTGCAGCGAACAGGGCGTCGGAAAGACTGAAAGTTCAAATCGGGTCCATTGGTGACTGTGTTCACTTCAACAGAACTACAGTGTGCTTAATAAACCGCCAACAAGAAACTATGCATGTAAAGACACAAATCGGAAGCTTTTGTTCCATGAGGTTAAATTATGACACGCTTCGTTGGCAAAAAGAAGGCTATTCATCAGACCTCGTACCAAACGACGCCGCCATTTCACTTTCGTGAACGTTAATGCTTGGAGTAGCGCGCGATGAATAATATTTTTACGTTCACGTCTGCTTTGTTGCTGAACCTGCATACGGATGTCTCCTACCAAAAGTACGTGAGCACGCAGCTTCCAAAACGAAGTTTTAATTTGATTTTCTTTTTTCCTAAAAAGAATGATCCCCAGCGTACGCGCAATACACGCTCATCGGGCCGCTTTAAAGCGCTGTCTTGCGAACCTCTCATTACCCGTGAACAATCGTGAAAATCCATTTCCCCCGTGTGAAAGAAGAATACTCGTATTCGAGAGTCCGCGAGCACTCGTCGAACGGAAGGGAACTTTCACTTATTAGAGGGGGCGTGGGGACGAGGACCTACGCGCACACCATGCCTGTATATGTAGAACTCAAAAGAGCGAGACCGAGCCGCGGCCCGGATCAATCTCGCTCGTCGTTTCAGTGCGTTTCATTCCTGCTTCGTCTTTCCACCATGTACGCATTGTGCATGCGTCTATATATGTGCGCACGTATTTTCGCTTACTGGTATTTACTTAAGCTGATTAGGTTACGCCCGGCGCGCTTCACTTTGCGCGGGTGCAACAGCTGGGAATAGATATTCCACTTTCGCAGTGCACGGCCGCCCCGCGAAGAGCCAAAACCGAGTTCGCCGGCTGAAGCTCGCCGGGCTCTCGAGCGCCGCGCAGTGTGCCGCCGTTCGCCCGGCTCCAGAAGCTCATTGTCCCCGGAACTGGCGTGCCAAAGCGCCCCGCGCCGAGGCCTTCATGCGAACACGGCGGAGACGAGACTGGAGCGAAGAAGAAACTCTGAAGCTCGCGTGTAGGATGAATGAAAGCGATAAAGACGCCGATTAGCATCGAAATCAATTTTAAGAGTCCCGAGCAAATCTCAAAACGCGCGCTAAAGCAGCCGCACAGCCGATGGAAAAAAATTAAAGAAAGAACGCGGTAAAAGAGAGAAGAGGGAAAAAAAAAAAATACTAAGCACGTCTAAGGGATATATTCCCCCCTTATGCGTACATTTCTTTCGCAGCGGCTGTCTCTCTTTTCCTTTTCGTCCCTACGCTGATGCCCAGGGCCTCCGTTTCCTCGCGCTCCCTGGCTGCGCTATCACCTCTTCTTGTCGAGAAATTCTCCAATAGAAGCCGAGAATTAAAGCCAAGGAAGTGCAGAAAGATGGAAAGACGACGCGGCGGAGGAAAAGAAAAGCGCGGGGCTCGCGGGCGAGTGAAATTCAATTATGCCGCGTTCCTCACCGGAGCAGGCTGGCATCTGCCTTCCGTCCGCAGCGCCTCTCCGGGATTCCCCGTATCCCTTCCGCTAGCGTCCCGATGCGAAGGAAATGCTCCGCCCGCGTCCATATGCACCCAGCGCGAATATGCCTCGCGCGCTCGCTGTCGATCAAAGAGCAAAGCCATGTCGACGGGCTGTACCCTCTCCTCGCGTCTGCGGGCTTGTATGCGAGCGGCTGTGGCGAAGTGAAAAGCTGCACGCACGGGAATAGCTCGGCTTTTAAGCACAGACTAAGTAAGGTGCGTATCCGCAAGAGTGGATCCGCCACTGTCATGCACACACGAACACAAACACGCGCAAAACGGAGCCGCACTTTTTTCTCCTTTCGGCTGGCAAAACAATCACTCCTGACGCGGTAGCCAGCCCGTTTCCGCCGATTTCGCTCCTTCGCCGAGGGCCAAAGTGACGAGATGTCGCCGCGGCCAGAGCGGCAGGTGATCCGCCCTGCAGGCCTTTGTTCCAGCGGCGTCGCTGTGATCGAGAGGAAACACGTCTCGTCCAAGGCCAGCGCTTGGGGCGAGCGAGCGACGGATGAATTAAGCGCGTGGCGTCGCCGTCGAGTCAGCCCTATTTATAGCCGGCCCGGCCGCCGCCGCTGCCAGCAGCCGCCCAAGGAAGAGCGCACGCGCAGCGCCCATTCATGAAACGTGCCAAGCGTAGGCCCTCCTTCGTTCGCATCCTTAGCGTCCGGCAGCGCGAGGGGGCCTCCGTAAACGGCGCGACTCGATGCCGCGACGGCTGGGCGAAAACAACATTTTTCACCCCGGCCGCCGCGCGCGCGGAAGGGGCTTGCGCAGTCGCCATTACCTTGGCAGCGGAAGGGCCTACTTCGGTGCCCGTTACCGACTTTCGCAACCCTAGGAACGCCCCGCGAGGCTTGTAATTGCCCTTTGTAATGATCACGTGCCCCCGCTTCGCGCCCCCTGTTAGCGGCATTTCGCACACTTACACATACAATCACCGCCGTCGAGATGCTTATTTGAATTCTCGCCATGCACCCTCCTCGAGCTGACGCAAAAGGCAGCTCCGCCAGCGGCCTTCGTACACTCCGCCGCTTCCGGCCCATTGAACAGACGCTTCGCAGCGTTCCGAGTCTAGTCTTGGAAGGAGCCACTCGCGCAACAGCGAAAGTGACCTGCGCGGCGCTGACGCGAGGCAGGGAAAGTTGCGCCGGCTCGACTTGAACGAGTTAGCGGGTTGCCTCCTGGACGGGGAGCAATACGAGCTCCCCGCCAGCGCGGACACAAGCGCTCGCGGCTAGTGCGCCTAGTACTTAGGCAAGCCACGTCCACATAAGCGGCTCACTCGGCCAGAACAGCGCGGCCGTCGAGATTTCGCGCCACTCTTGGACATGACGGCCCGCGCATTTCGAGTGAAGCTGCGCCTCGCGGGGAAAGCAACGAGCTAAATAACGTTAGGCGAGCCGCCACTGGCCGGTTCGTCAGTAAACTACCTCATCGTCACGGTATTGGGAGCCGACGCATTGCGAGCTGATTCAATAAACGCGTGGCCACCGCCGCCAGCAGTCAACCCGGGTTTAAACTCGAATTCGGAGGAAAAGAACCAGAAGCCTGCCGCCGCTGGGCGTCAATCAGCTCCGCCGGCAGCACCAGCGCTGGAGCGCATACGAATGAACTGCACCGGACAGCGAGAACGCCACAAGTCGGTCGACAGGAATTCGTCGGCTTTCAAGTTTCTTGCGGCTGGTGTTCTCGTGCTTAGCTATGTGTGCTCATAGGTGCGCTGAAGTGAACGAAGGACCGAGAAATATGAGCGCGCATCTTGCGCGTGCGCAATGCTGCACGGTACCTTTTCGAGTGCACCCTCCCCCGTATACCGTCTTCTGGGAGCCCGTGAAAGAGCCTCAAAGGGCATTTTCCGCCGAGTTAACGTACAGGGCGCAACCATGAAAGTATCAGCTCTCCCTTATTCCATCAAAGGGTCGAACGGCTGTAAACTATAGGCTTCTAGTTCAAATACTCGCGTGGTAACTTTGATCACAAGCACACGTACAATGATCTCCTTCATATATGGAACGCTATTCGCAGGGCACACACGGCGCACGCGGTCACCTTCGGAACGCTGAAAACTTTACGTATTTGTTTCTTAATGCTGCAACCATATTATCTTGTAGTATACGCTGTGGGAACCCACGCGGTGGGAACGCATCTACCAGCAAGCGGAAGAGAACGGAACTCGCCGAAGCACATGTCATTAAAACACAAGGGAATATAACAAACCCCTCCTCAAAAGAGGGACTGTACAGTCAAGAGCCAGAGTAAGCGTTCAAGAATTGCGCCTGCAGTAAGGGGAGGGAGGTGAAGCACGGCGACTGACCGCCAATGGCAATGGGTGCCTGAACAGAATAGCGGCACCGCAATACGCGCGGTGCACTGATACAAAGCTGGGAAGAAATAAATGGGCGAAGAATAATAAAGGACCCACCGGCAAAAAAAGGGTGCCAGCAGTTGGCTAAGCGTCGGCGCGGAAACGGAGAATCACGTCCAAAAGGGACACGAAACGTGTGCAGTTGGCAACAATCAGCGCCGGACCTCGAGAGGCGCCGTGGCGCGCTGCTCAACGGGCAGCGGAGCGTTTCGGCGCCGGTGACGGCGGCGATTAAAAGCGCCGTCACGTACGGCCCTATTTCGATCACGAGGGCGGACGCTGCGGAGTTGCCCGCAGCGACGCGACCACAACAGCCCGGCGCTGAACGACGGCCACCCGTCAGCGCCCACTGCGCTCTCCTCAAGGCCCCAACTAGTAGCCGGAGGCGCCAGAAGCCCTGGCCACAGCTGAGGACTTTTCCGCACGAACGCAATGAATTGCCGCTCTGTCTCAGCGCGCGCTTTGCAACGCCGATGCCTCCACTGGTTCATGAGCTTTTGCGAAAGAAGCGCTGTAATCCTTTACCCGCAACTTCGAAACGAGACGTCTCTCATCGGGATGCTGCTATTGTCCGTTTCCTTGGTGCTTTCGGTGCCCGAGACCAGCGCTATGAGAACTTTTTCAATGACCTCGTGAATTCCTCGTGGCCCATTCGTGCGCATGCACGTGAAAGCGTAGTTGAGTACATTCATTTTTGCGCGTGCGTATGTGCCCGCTTATATTTATTTCTATTTTTTCGTATTTTGTCGTTATCCCCCGACCTCCCCGACCCCTCTACCGTCATTCGTCTGAAACTGCAAGCTGCGGCCAGAGTTGATATTTTCAGTATGACGAAAGGATCCTCTCTCCCACCGGATGGAACCAGCACCGACTCGAGAAAGGGCCTTCGCACAGAATGACAGGCATCAGACTATTCGAATTGCGCGCTCCCGTTGGCCGTCGTATAACTATAAGGGGGCAAGTGCAGAATGTCTGCCTACGAGCACGTCGGTTGTCATTCGGAGGGAAGGAAACACTCAGCCTTCCTTTCGGAAAGGAACAAAGGCTGAGCGGCAGTTCCGCACAAAGTGGAACTGCTGCGGAGGTAATACGAAAGAACATGGAAGGAGAGAAGCAAACACCTCCCTCCTTTCCTTGTGTTTCGCCTTTTTCACGCTGTTTAGCACCCGGGGTGAGCATCTACCAGCCAGTCCAACTTGCCATGCTGCCGGAAAACTTGCGCTGTCTCCTAGCGATGACCCATTCAGCTCCCTCAATGAAGGACGCCTCTTGGGATTGATCTCGCAAACATAGGAATGGCCTAAATGCATTGGGAAACAGTGTGCATACATACATGAGAACTTATAATGTAAACACAAAACAAAATTCGAACCATCTCGCCTCTCATAAAAAGCACAAAAAAAAAACATTCGCGCTGAACGTGTGCCCTTTTGACATAAACCTGTCAGCTGCCAGTGTAGTATTATTCAACGTCCGCATAATTTACTCTAATCTTCCTCGCATGTAAACTATACAATCATATTTTCGTGCGTGCCAACAGATGACAGGACAGAATGAATGAATGAATGAATTTATTGTTAAAATGGAAAGGAAAGATCACCAGCAGGCGTAGTTTGTCTCAACTAAGTGTGGACACCGGAACGCCTGCGGGTGTGGGGGTGTGGGGAATGGAGAATGGAGTCTTTAGTCTATATATACAAGACTAAAGACTAAACCTAAGAACGATGAGAAAAAAATGCTGGCGCGAGCACGCACGCACGAACGCACGCACAAAACACGACCACAGTTCCGTTTAACTGGGGAGAAAGCGGAGAGCCGGAAGGAGTTCCGAGGCGTCCAGGTAGAAACCCAGGGCCTCATGGACTCCGTCCCGCCCTCCGGCGCTGCCCGGCGGCCACAGAATCTCTTCGAAGAGCCGAGTGGAATTTTTTTTTTACTTAAATTGGCTTAATTAAATGTTCCTTGCGCATGCACTTTTGAAAGGACAATCTACTGACTTCGATTTCTTAACATAATTGTTTCTTTTTCGCACCCACAGTTGATATTAGCCCACGGGGTCCTGGAAGCAGAGACGCACATCAGTCATGTGCTTTTATTTGTTCCTTCTGAAGCTGACTTTAAGGGTCTGCTGGAAGCTCATGTTTCTCCATGGGGAAGAGATCAGGTGGCGGTTATCTGGACAGCCCTAGATCAAGACGTGGGGGAAAATCAGACAAACAGTCATAGCAGCATAGCAGGTGAAGCTTCAATAACGATTCACTCGAGTAAATCTCGAAACACGAGGCACGCAGAGCGTTGGCGGCGAACGGCTTGGAAGGTTGCAGTCAGCCGGTAGCCACAGCGTGTGTACATACATTGCTGCACACAATTGGGACGACGGAGGAGAAGTGGCATCGAGTAGCACATGCAGAACAAATCGATGGCTCAAGTCGGAAGAAGCGTGCGGCCGCTTCGATCCGGAGGATCTGCCTGCAGGAACGCAGATAAAACTTGTTACTGTCGCGCTGCCCAGTCTTGCCGATGTCACGCGCAGACAATGCAATCGCGAGAGTCGCGGTCGAGTCCCACGACATGCCTCGGCGGTAGGCGCGTCCCTAGAGTCTGCCCAATTGCATCGTGGCTCTCGCTGCCGAACTTTGCGGTCGTCGCTGTCTGGCGGCCAAGCGCTAACCGGGTTACAAGATGCGGCCGCCATAGACGCCTCTTCGACGCTAAAGATCACTCCAGCCGCTCGTCTGTGTTTGTTGCTTATCAGCCGTAGCCGGATGCGCGCCTTCACGGCCAGTGGAATGGCCGGGAGCACGTGATTATAGGCTGAGCGGCCACAACTTCGAAGAGGCCCCACAAACTGGCCCCCGCAAAGCACGTTCGAAGTATCCGTACCGGGAGTTAACCACCTGAAAATTCAGCGAGGCTATTAAGGCGAGGTACACATTTCGACGCTTTGGTTTGATACAATGCAATTGACTTCCGCATTCACCTTAAAAGTTCAATTGCCACTCCATCTATCTGAATTCCTAAAAAGAGATGAGGCAACTACCACGCCCTTGCCCTTCAAGGCAGACCGCCATGCCTCGAGCAAAGCGTGACTAGTACGCAGCTCGCGCATACGTAGATCTTTTCAGCACCGCTGCACCAGGTTCGCGCCAAGGGAATGCGCTGAATCCCCACCCCTTGCATGAAAGCAGCCGCGGGCGCGGGCACGCGATGAGGAGACGAAACATGCGATCCACCACTGCTGCCAGAATTCACAGGACTTGACCATCCAAGCGAGCACTCACAGTCGGGACAACCTATAATTTAGCGCTCAATGGCGCTTGGCAGGCGTGCGAGCGGAAGGGAACAACACCCTGATGCCCGGTCAAGACGCCGATACCACGCCGAGAAGGAATTAGCCGCGTTGAAGGTCCCTCGCACGGCCCCGTGGACACGTGTAAGCTTTCGCCTCGCCATGCCGCCAGCAGGGCTTGTTCGCATCGCACTTCAGCCGAACGACGAGAAAACGAGCCGAGCCAGAGTGTCATCACGTCCGCCATTATCCGACCTGTTCCATTTAATGATAATAACATCAAAACAATCGACACGACTAGACAGACAGACAGACAGACAGACAGACAGACAGACAGACGGACGGACGGACGGACGGACGGACGGACGGACGGACGGACGGACGGATGGATGGATGGATGGATGGATGGATGGATGGATGGATGGATGGATGGATGGATGGATGGATGGATGGATGGATGGATGGATGGGAAACAAACAGCAAGGAGTTCTCTTCCCACATCCCAGCGTTCTCCATGACAGGTATTGGAACCAAAATACTCTGTGATATTTACAGATTATCTCATCAGGGGAAAGATAAACGCACGCATAATAGTATCTGCACTGTATTAAAGAATCTGCCGCATATGTTTAGACCAGCAAACTGATCGAAGGCACAATACAGAATGATGATATAACTACGTGTACTCCATCTTTTTTTTACCCGTCATAATCAGACTGTTGACGTCCATTGCCGGACGTCTGCAATATATATATATATATATATATATATATATATATATATATATATATATATATATATATATATATATATATATATATATATATATATATATATATATATATATATATATATAGCCGTAGAGAGAGACAGAGAGAGCCAGGAAACTCACAAAGAGCGCGTAGAAATAGTATAAATAAATAGTTGGACAGACGGGAAGAACAATAACATGTATCGGCAAGGTACTTGTCTTTATCAGTGTGTGGCAGTAATGTGACGTAAACCGTACTTTGATGAAGGCAAGCCCCTTGACGAGTCGTGAGTAAACACCCTGTTCTTGGTCCTACCGTGTGTCCAAGTACTTACTAATATTACCTACACACACACACACGTGTGTGTGTGTGTGTGTGTGTGTGTGTGTGTGTGTGTGTGTGTGTGTGTGTGTGTGATGGTTGACTCACGAGTAAAGAACAAAAGCACTGTTTTACTGACGTTTGGGATGGAGGACCAGCCTTCATCGGAGTAACGTACTAATCCAGTCGAAACGTGATTAAAATACTGGTCTTTTTAATCGTGAGTCAACCATTTTCTCAAATATTTCTTCTGAGTCTTCGAGAAGTTTTCTTCTACTGCTTATATATATATATATATATATATATATATATATATATATATATATATATATATATATATATATATATATATATATATATATATATATATATATATATATATATAGCGAATCAGAAACGGGAAATGAGGGGCTCGGTGATTTAATACAGAATAAGGGTTGGCAGTCATGAAAACCTCGGAAAGCAAAGGGGGGAATGCGGTAGGTGATAGAAACAGATGAAATTTTTGAGTCAGAAAGAAAGTGGTGAAAAAATGACCACCGGGTGGGACCCGAACCCACGACCTCCAGAATATCGGTCTGGTGCGATAACCACTACGCTACCGGCGGGGCCCCACCACTTTCTCGGGTATTTATGTTAAAATATTTTTTGTTTCCTGCACTTTGGGGTGATAGCCAGCGCCACTCGGACTACTTGGGGTGAAGGAGGCCTTCTTTTTAACCCCCAGGCCGTGACTCGAGTGTCTACGACATGTCGAGAGTGGTCAACCAGCGTTGAACCCTCTTAAGCTAGCTTTGGCACCAAGACTGCCAGAACAGAGGCCCTCGCTATGTGGGTGGTCGTGGGTTCGGATCCCACCCAGCGGGCATTTTTTCCCCACTTTCTTTCTGACTCAAAACATTCGTCATCTGTTTCTATGACCTACCGCATCCCCCCTTTGCTTTCCGAGGTTTTCATGACTGCCAACCCTTATTCTGTATATATATATATATATATATATATAGTGTGGTACGTGCGCGGAATGCAGTGCGCGGGCGTCTACGGGGCGCGTAAGGTGTCGGTTCACGCGCTTTGCCAGTTCGTGCATTTCGCGGGCGAGCATGCGCGCCCCATGCAGCGCGCATCAGCGAAGTTAGGGAGGGCGCCTGCGGCAAAAGCAGTAAGACACGGCTGTGGTGCGCGTGTGTTGCGGTGTTGAAGGGGGTGTTGACAGACGAGGCGTCGAGCAGAGGTGTATGCACGAGGACGAACACAACGGCCAGGCGTCTTGTGTGCCCCAGCGGAGTTCACCCTGCCGCCTGCATGCACTAGGAGTGCAGTACCACCCACCGCCGCTTCACAAGCAAATCGTGAGTGTTCTGCCACTACCCAACCGACCAAAGGCGGCCTATTTTGTTAGAGTTCGGTTCCATAAGGTTTCTAAACGCCCAAAGGCAATGCTGGGCTTTCTTTACAGATTTGTGTGTGTGTGTGTGTGTGTGTGTGTGTGTGTGTGTGTGTGTGCGCGCGTGTGCGTGTGTGTGTGCGTGTGTGCGCGTGCGCGCGTGTGTGTGTGCGCGTGCGTGTGTGTGTGTGTGTGTGTGTGTGTGTGCGCGTGTGTGCGTGTGTGCGCATGTGTGTGTGTGTGTGTGTGTGTGTGTGTGCGCGTGTGTGTGTGTGTGTGTGTGTTTCATCCCGCCAGCCGATGGCCTATCGCTCGTGACCCTTAGCGCGCATGCGCAGCCGCGACGACCGGGTACTGACCGCCGTACAGGGACCGCTATTGGCGGTGAGATCTTTGAGTGGCGCCCCCTGGCTCTGACGTCGGCTTAGGGATTCGCGCCGCTGTCGTCTGCTACACTCCGCTTGTGAGGGGCAACAGTGCCTGGGCTAGAAATCGCCCGCTTCGTTGCTGTAGTGCGTTAAAAAGCGTATTTCTAGCGACTCAGTTATTTTGTCAGCTTCTGACGCATCTGAATAATTCTAAGCTGTATCCCCCACAAGTTTGCAACACACGAAGAGATAGAGAACAACTTTCTTCAGAGTATCGGTCAGAAGATCGTGTGTAACTCGTCCTTTCTTGCTTATTCGCGAGGATCAGCGATCAGAGCTTCTCGATAAGTATTCAAAATGCGTAGGCTTCCCTGCAGAATTTTTGAGATGCTCCTATGAAGACTCAACAGTCTAATACTACGTACCAAGCAGCGGCCTCTACACGCTCAGCGCACAGCAGGAAATAAACCGGCTTTCTTCTGTTTCTTTCGTTGTGTGTTGTATCGGATTAATGTTTCTTGCTATTTTTTTTCTGCCCAATGCATTAATTTTTCTGCGGCGTCACCAACTTCTTATTAGGAGGTTTCGGGATGTTTGGGCACCTCACAAAGGTCGTGTGGATATTTCCTTCATTTTGTATGGCATACATTCCCTTCTTCACAAATTGGCTTTCATTACGGCTGCGTGCAAGAAGGTGCATATCCGCAGCGGCTTTGTTTATTCACATGCAAATACAATGACAAGGTTTGTGCTACGCCACTGCGATCGCGCCCTAAACAACGTGGTCCACAGTATACTCGAAGGCGGCTTTTGTGCTCCGAATTTCTATCGTAATTATATCGTTATCATAACGAACTGACTCTCAACTCGAACAATGATGACATGATTACGGTGTTGAAGGCATGATATACTCGCTAACTAACGTAATAAATAGTATACCTGCATATATTACAAGACTCGAAACCGAAGAAGAATTCCAAGTAGCCCTTTATTGCTTTTCAACCCTTCCAGGCGCGAAGAACAAATCCTATTCTACTCGGGATGGCGTTCTATGATTTGAAGAAAATTACTTTTACTCTCTTGTCCTGAACTGAGGACCCGGCCCACTAACCAGATCGATTTAATTGTGAAACAAAGTTTTCCCCTCCTCCCTTTACTCCTCCTCCTCCTCGAGTGCAGTTTTCCTATAACGCATATCCGAATATCGGGAAGATATGGCTGTGCAAAATGTTCCGAAATATCCCTCCAGGTCTTAACAAAAATATATGTGTTACTATAAATTTAACGAAGACGTGACTCGTTTTGCTCAATAAACCTCCATGCTGGTTAGATGCCTGGTATAGAATCAGCACGCGCGTATATACACACTGGGTTATTTGGAACTCAACCTACAGTTTTTGCAGTCTATAGTGCATGTCGGCAAACTTTCATGCCTTGGCAACGTAAAGTGATGTGACAAAACGCGTTCGAGCGTTCGGCAAGGTTGCAAAAACTGTTTTACCTTACATATGATTACCGGGAATCGTGATGCCTTCTGCCAAAGCCGACAGCCCTGAAGGCCTAGAATTTGTTTTGGTCTTCCATTTTCGCAGTTGTCGGTTATTAGCAGCTGACTGTTCCTTTTGTTCGAATGCTTACATGAGAAGCTGACGCCTAGCTCCGACTCTTCGCGCTCCGCACAGGACCTGCTTCGCAAGGAATGGCGTGGCGCCGGCAATGTTTCTCCCGTAGCGGTATCCAAAACTATACTTTAATTGACACCATGAGCTAGTGTATGCGATTTTAAGCCTATTATTATGATAAAAAGTTACCCACACGCCAATTCTGGTGCGGACAAGCATCACACGTTGACCGAGCGCAAAGAAACAGCAGGGAGAGTGATCCTGAGTGAAGCAGACGACAAATGCGAGAATCCCTAAGCTGACGTCATGGAGGCGCGCTTCGCAGCGCCGCCTGTGTTCGCGCTCACCGCCAATTACCGTATGGCGTAGCTGTTCAGTACCGCTCGTGTAAAGGAAGCTGCGGTAGGAGCACATGGATAGCGAAAGCAAGTAAAAGTTCTTACAGGAGATTAGTAAATGACAGCGAAGCTCAACTCATTTTGACGGCTCCTGAAGAGGGCGCACTATTTTATTTTCCTTCCTGACAGTTGAGTGTGGCCTATTCTGCATGTGATGTCACCACGTGTTGGGGTTTTGCACCGGAACGTTACGGGCGATTTTTGCGTTCCTTTGAGGGTTCCGCGTTCTTTCAGAAATAATAATTAAAAAAGGCCTGTTGTTCTCCTGGCGTTCTTTACAAAAACAGACCCACGACTGGCGTGCTCCAAACGTACCCACCAAGATAATTTCAATAACGCGGCCATATCCCTGACAGTACGCGAGAAAAAGAAAAAGAAACACAACACGGCAAGGGACAAGGGCGAGCTACAATGGCGCGTCTAAAAGGGAGCAAAGGATCTGGGTCACCAAGAGGGTGACCGAAACGCAGAGGCGACCAAATCTTTTGTCACGAGGGGGCACAACGGGTGCCCGATACAAGCCTTTGTGCCTTCTCCGAAAGTTCGTACATTAATTTCGCCTGTTTTACTCTCTTTTCTTCATTTCCTCCTCCCACTCGGCTCTCAGATGTACATACATACACTCAGCGACAACCAGACGGCAGAATGGCGCGCAGCGGAGAACCAGTTACAAGCAGAAAGCGTGCGATTGAGCAGAGATAAAATGAAAAAAAGAAAACACCTCTCTTGGACGCAGAGTAGACCGTTTAACTTTGTCTATTTACTTTTTTTTCCTGTCTCGTTCTGCTCTTCGAAGAATGGGTGAGCAAAAAGAAAGATGCGAAGCCGGCATGGCAACTCCCGGCAGGAAATCGAGAAAAGATCGCAGAAAAGAAAAGCAAAACATCGGCGTTCATCGATTGAGCTAGCAGTCTGAAAAGACGATCACGAGGAGCACCACGCCGCTCCATACTTCTCGGACAATTTTTCCTTCCTTTTATTCCTTTGTTTTCTTTCTTTTCCACGCGCCCCTCACCGTCTTCGGCTGGTTTTACTGCAAGCTGGATGCGTGAACCATCACTTTTCGTGTTCGGCAACATCGGAACGGTACCGCGCTTCGCAGTCGACGGGGCGGAGGGGGCAAGCAGTCTCTTTTCAATTTTCAGCCGCCGCGCGGTGTCATTTGTTCCTATTTGGGATGCAAAAACAACGCCCGCCGCAAACGCCAGGCTCGCCGTTGACCGATCAAATAAGAGCAAGTAGCGATACGCAGGAGACGAGCCCCCTAGAAAGGTATATTGGATGGCGCCATCCATGCAAAAGCGCAAACGTTTCGATTTCGTCTTCGGAGGCGGTGCGTGCACAGTAGCGCAGAAGAATTGAGGCCGGAGTAATGGCAAATATTGGTTACTCGCTCCATCTCTGCAGGAAGCAAGGAAAGTGACGAAAGAACGTCGCAGTGGCAGCTGCAGTCATCAACGCGCGCATCGACAAGATTGCTTTTCTCTCGATAGCTTTAACGGCAAGAACAGCTGCTGACATGACAGCGTCATGCGTGCTTGCTACTACAAAATAAACAAGAAAAAAAAATTCAATTCGGCTTTGACGTGGTGGAAACTACATCCGGGCTATAAAACGCGCTGCAGTAAAGGGAGGCTACCAATTAAGTGAGACCAACTACTTGGCGTTGTCACACGATGCGCTGAAATCTCGGCAGGCGGCCATTTTTCGTTGTTCCCTTCTGTTACCTGATCAATCAATCATTTGCGTGCCGGGGGCCTTTGTGCTGGCGCACGGAAACAAAAGCACACGAAAGAAAAAATATGAGCGTAATAGTAATGGTTACACACGAAGAGAACTACACAGTTTGACTGACACACACACACACACACGCACACGCACGCACGCACGCACGCACGCACGCACGCACACGCGCGCGCACACGCGCACACGCGCGCACACACACACACACACACACACACACACACACACACACACACACACACACACACACACACACACACACACACACACACACACACACACACACACACACACACACACACACACACACACACACACACACACACACACACACACACACACACACACACACACACACACACACACACACACACACACACACACACACACACACACACACACACACACACACACACACACACACACACACACACACACACACACACACACACACACACACACACACACACACACACACACACACACACACACACACACACACACACACACACACACACACACACACACACACACACACACACACACACACACACACACACACACACACACACACACACACACACACACACACACACACACACACACACACACACACACACACACACACACACACACACACACACACACACACACACACACACACACACACACACACACACACACACACACACACACACACACACACACACACACACACACACACACACACACACACACACACACACACACACACACACACACACACACACACACACACACACACACACACACACACACACACACACACACACACACACACACACACACACACACACACACACACACACACACACACACACACACACACACACACACACACACACACACACACACACACACACACACACACACACACACACACACACACACACACACACACACACACACACACACACACACACACACACACACACACACACACACACACACACACACACACACACACACACACACACACACACACACACACACACACACACACACACACACACACACACACACACACACACACACACACACACACACACACACACACACACACACACACACACACACACACACACACACACACACACACACACACACACACACACACACACACACACACACACACACACACACACACACACACACACACACACACACACACACACACACACACACACACACACACACACACACACACACACACACACACACACACACACACACACACACACACACACACACACACACACACACACACACACACACACACACACACACACACACACACACACACACACACACACACACACACACACACACACACACACACACACACACACACACACACACACACACACACACACACACACACACACACACACACACACACACACACACACACACACACACACACACACACACACACACACACACACACACACACACACACACACACACACACACACACACACACACACACACACACACACACACACACACACACACACACACACACACACACACACACACACGCGCGCGCGCGCGCGCGCGCGCGCACACGCGCACGCGCACGCGCACGCGCACGCGCGCGCACACAGACAGACAGACAGACAGACAGACAGACAGACACACGCGCAGACAGACAGACAGACAAGTAATGCCTAACAGTGAGGAATAATAATAATAATAATAATAATAATAATAATAATAATAATAATAATAATAATAATAATAATAAAAGTCGGAAATGCATAATACACGTCGTGATTAATCGAAGAACTCCTTAGCTGCTATACTTTGCCACAATGTGGAGTACCCCCAGAAACAAACAGCACTTCTGAAATCGCCTGCGGGTCGTCTTCCTTCCGGTAGACCTAAGCAATCAATCATTACGATCGAAAGATAAAGTTGGTCAACGACAGAGCCGCAGCATAAGATTTGACTAAAAAACTGCGGTCTCAAATGCGACACTGGCATCGAATGCGTGACATGTTTGGTTGCCGCAGCGAAGATAATTTATTTTGGGGTCAAATCGTACACTGGACGTCATTATTCGTCAAAATCGCTCGCGTGGACGCAGCTCCCGTGGGCGCATTGTGGCAAAGTAGACACACAGAAGCACTTTTTTTTTCTTTTAAGCTGCGGGGCTCAGACAAAATGCGGCAACCTGGAGGAAAGTGGATCCAGCATCGGCACATTGGAAAATAAAGAAATGACGAAATTTGCGCAGAAAACGTGCTGGAAATTTGGAAGGAGGTTGATGTGCCAAGACGCTTCTGCTGCCCCAAGAGACGCAAAACAGGCGTCCCATTACACTGCTCGAAGCGCAACAGCTGATACAAAACAAAAACACGCCTAATATCAAGCCTCATCCTCTCACAAAAATAACGCGAACTGGGAGAATATATTTCCACAGTTGTAAACAAAAGAAATGGAAAGACTGTCTCGCTGTGAGCCTATAGTTTCTAGTTGATTAAGTTTAAAAAACAAAATACGTCTCAGAAAGACATTAACCCGGTACACTCTCTACATAAAAATGTAGGAAACCCTAAACAATGGTTCATCCAGTTACTGCCCTTCGTATACATGTCAAACTTCTTTTTTTCTTCTTCTTCTTCCATAAACCGTTTCAAGCCTCGTGCATGTACGCTCGCCTTTCTCGCTTTCACGCCAGCCGTTCTCGAGAAAGACGAGGCCGTTCCCAAGAGGGCTGACGTGTCGGGCCTTTAGACGTTCTTTCCTTCCCGGGGTTACGTGCAAACGATTAGTCAAGCCCACGCATAGTCAGCCCGCATGCAGCTCGAAATTAGCAAAGCCCGCAGAAAAAGAAAAGAGAACGGGTCGGCTGAAACCACGACTACGGCGGTGTTGCCCTTGATCGCACGCCTTATTATAACTTTCGTGGCGGCGGCGGCGGCACAGCGCCTATTCCGCCGCATTCCAGCGCGTTGCGCCACAACATGCAAAACCGCGGGGGGGCCGCGTGCGTGTCGCGCGGAAAACAAGGCCGCGCACTCGAAGATGTGCGCCGCGGGAGAAGCGGCTGGCTGCCAGGAATGGGAAATAAGGGCCGTGTTTACATTTCTCGCGCGCGCCTCCAACCAGCACTCGTAACGCGGGGAAAGTCATTCGCGGGCAGCAGCGTTTCCGCCCCTCAGGTGGTAAAGAGTTATCATGTCACTACCTTGGGAAAACGCGCGGTGCGTTAGTTCTAGGCCTTGAATGCTGCTGCCGCGAAACATTCTGCCCTCTCTCGACTCGCCCAGCAGCGCGAGACGTTCGCCGGCTGGCTCACTATCTCCCATTATACAAAGTGCCTCTCCGTTTATTGGTGGACCTCTTTTAACGTAGTGCGTCACCCCGTGTGGCCGCCGGGTGGTCTAGTCAAGGTGAAGTTTGCAGAAAAGGAGTGCGCACGTGAATGGGAGGTCCCGTATCCAAGGTTGCCGGGCGGAACGGAAGCGTCGTGAGTCACAAACCGCTTTTGCTTTGGTGTACGTCACGTGGTAACCACCACAACTCCAACGGCCGAGTGAGAGGGAGAGTGGCGTCTTTGCCACTTCTGAACCTTGCGCCATCGGGCGCTTCTAGCCCAGAGAGAGCAAACACGGCGTGGCGGCAGTTGTAAGGCGACGCAACGTAAAACACAAACATTACTTCAAGCCGCGTGACAGGCCCCGAATAGCATTGCAAGGCCACCGTTGCAACACCGTGGGATAAAGTGCTCGTGAGAGATATACAATATCAAAAGGCATTACACCGAGGCCGGCCGGTGACGTGTGTCTTGTGACAAGCCGCGGTCGAGCTTCGAAGTTGCGGAGTGATGAGCGCAAGCGCTCCAGGCAGGGCTGAGCGTTGAGGCGAGTGTGCTGGAGGCCGGGCTGTTCAGAGGAAGAGCTTACAAAACAGGTGGCGGTGAAATTCTATTCAGGCAGCTTATCCACGGCGCCACGGGTCAAAAGCCCCGCGTGCGCTCAGCTGGAGAGCAACGAATCAAACGCTAAGCCACAGGCTTCCAAGCGCTATCCGCTACGCAGAATTGTATGCAAACTAAAAGACAGCCATCCGCACTTCCACGCATGCATAAAACTAGGAAGTTGTCTCATGCCTGGTCTGAGAAAAAATCCCTGCTCCTCGCGCTGCTATCCGAGACAGTTAATGCGATGGGATGTCCTCGTTGCACCAACCTCAAAGGCTTCCGGAACACGCGCTGTGCTGCACCATGCTGGCCTCCGCCTCGGCGCGGCCACGTGCGGCGCAATGCAGGCGTTCTCCCCATCTCTCCGCCACTTGTGATGCACAACTCCGCCTGCCCACCTCCTCTCCCATCCTGCCCTGCTTTCTCCGCAACTGTCGCTTTCTGACGTGACGACAACCTGACGTTATCGCTGACAACCCCGTTTAGATCCGTATAATGATTTTCGACAATAAAAAGAAAAGCTTCCCACGAGTTCAGGAGTTTCTTTTCCGATTGTAACCACCATTAAACCGACAACCCTGTTTTTGTTTATGAGCAAATACTTTCACCCCCTTCAGACAGACGACGAGGAAGCGAAGGCGCGAGCATTTAAACCAGCCCCCACGCTGGTTCACGCAGCGCGAGCCTTGGTGCGCTGCCCGCGACAGCAAGAAGAGCCCGATTACCGAAAGCACTGCAGCCTTGAAGGGCTCCGCGGCAGCGCTACTTTTAACTCGAATGGGCCGACTCCTTCGGCTTCGAGAAAGAGTTTGGCCGCGGGGGCTGCCCGGACGGCGTCTGCATCGTCGCAGCGACAGAGATAGAATGCGCGCATTCAACGACGGACGGCCGCGACAGGGTTTAAGCACCGCTTCCGAAAACAGGCGCACCCGTCGGGGACTGCTCGCTGGCCTCGGGTGGCGCGAGCGAATTGTGCGACCCCCAACAACAACAACGCGCCGCTACGAACGGCGCCAGCAGCCAGTCGACTCGCTGCAGCATGCACCGCCGGAATGGATCGAAACACGGAGTCTTCTTCCCGCCCTGTACCGCGCACTGGCAGGGGGTCCACGATGAGGGCTCGCTAACTATTGGGCGCACACATTATGGTAGGCATCTTTGCACAAGGCATCCAGACCAAGTCGTGCCGTGAAGGGGATCGGCCTCTCAAGCCAGTTCCGTTTCCGGATCCAGCACCGACCGGAGGCAAATGCATAACAGACAAATGAGCTTGAACGAATGCTATGTCAAATGTAACTACCATCAAATGTACGAAGAGTGAAACGTTTCGACCAGGTCCCCGGCTGAATATATATATATATATATATATATATATATATATATATATATATATATATATATATATATATATATATATATATATTTATTTATTTATTTATAGGCTTAAAGGAGCACTGACACGAAAATTTTATGTTAAACTTTTATTGCTTTTATCGATGCTTAATGGTCCGGCGAACCTGAAACAGCACTTCAAATACTTCAGCGCGCGATAGTTAATTACATTGAACGGCCTGAAAATCGTTTGTTTCAAATTCCCGCGCTTTCATCCCGAACGGCGCATATGACAGCCTCCCGGTTTGACCTCACCGCTTTGTGCGGACGTCACCGGCGCCCGCTCGCCGCTCGTGGGGCCGCGCGCGTGAAGTGACGTCACGAGTTTTTGACGAGCGCTGTCGCGTCACTTCTTTTTCCTCTCCTGGAGTGATGTCACGCTGATGTCCATTTGCTGAGTGCCGCTCCGCGCGCTGCTCCGTCGGCGCGATAAATGCGATCCAATTGAACTATGTTCTTCGCGTCGCAGGCCGCTCATATTTCAGCCAGGGTATTCTGTTGAGTGAAGGAAGCGAACTGTGAAATAATATTAACGCCGAAAATTGGTGTCAGTGCTCCTTTAAAACAAGGCCCCCTTCACCCCGAGGACCACCTCCAGCGCATAAAACAATCACCTACACATAAATACCCACGAAATTGGAGGGAAGCACAGCCTCCCCGGTAGCGTAGTTGGTATCGCTCTGTAGAATAACGGCTCTATCATGCAAAGTCAACGCTGGACGCCTGAATGTTTGCCAATACACTTTGTAAACTCATTTGTGTAAACCTAAACTCCATTGTTAAGCTGCACAAACACAAAAATGTAATAGTAAAAGTACAGCCATCACTTGAAACACAACTGAGTAAAACACATTTTCATTACTCACTAAGGCCATTCCACAAACTCCGAACAACAATAAAGGGAAGAGAAATTGCTGGTTTATTCCTCGGAAATGCACTGAGCTATTCCAAGATAACTTTAATAGCTGACGACAATTCTGACATATTCCAACACGGCCGACAAAATTCAAGGCAGTTTGAGCTCAGTACACGCCTAGTCACTTCTCTGATGCCACCTTCATTAGCAACGGGAACAACGAACCAACAGCGTAGCAGGCATAATAAAACACTGCGTGTATGTGCATTTTTCGCAATTTATCAAAAACACGTGAAGTAATGCCGTGGGGTCACATACTTCCAGCTTTCTGCAATGGTTCCCCCTGCAATGGTTAATGTTTGGGCATTTTTATTTATAATTACCAACACCCATACTCCGAAGCAGTCATGTAAGACTCGGTATATAATGCCAGCGCATTTCATTACCTGAACAATATTCGCAATCATTCGTACTGCTTTGTTTGTAAAGCTACCCGGTCTCAGACGATTGTGTAGGAACGTTTCGTTCTTCGCACATCTCTCCAATAATGCTGTAATCATGCCTATTTACGTCAGGATAAAAAAAAATGCCGCATCATTGCTCCGATTGTACCACTACCACCCAGAGCAACCTGCGAAGCCATTGCGTATCAGTAACGAACGGTACCTTCCGTTGTCAGTATACCAGCAACTACGTAGGCCTCAGGTTTAACATCGGGCGAGCCCGCCTACAAAGACAGAAAAAAGAACCCTTGAAGCTTGTCACGGATACTGTCGTAGAACAAAGCCGCTCAAATTCCATCAGACAGATTGACTAACACCGACACGCATTACACCAGCAACAGATGCCGCCTGGACGTTCTCGGCAAGAGATCGGTGACGACGTTACGCATAAAAACAGCCCACCACGACGTCCTCACGTGCAAATGACTTGGGAAGACACACTACACAAACGACGTTAAAGTGACTCATGATGCACTACATTCGTAACCGTATGTGACACAAATCGCATACATCGCGAGACCTTTGTTTTTTTTCTTTGCTGCGTGTGTAAGCGTTTTTTAAAAAATTAGCGCCTTTCATTATACCTCATTACAAATTTTAAAAACGTTTTCTAGTGGTTTCTTCACATATGGCGGCTAGTACTTTAAACTAAATTTAAAACTAAAAACTGCTTACTTTTTGTCGTTTTTTATTTTGTGACGTCATCGGTACTTTCTAATACTAAAAGACGCTCGTGGCGCATCCGCCCTACTTGCGCTTATGCGTGAAATGTTTTGATGCAAACGCTTACACGAGCAGAAATATTTTTACTTTCTATGATCATTCTTATTCCTACTTAACATAACGACTCCTGCGTATTTTTTGGTTTATTTTTTGTTACGTCCCCAGAAGTTTTGTACTGCAGCATTCTGGAGACGGAAAGACGCGCTGTGGTCACATAAACGTAATTAATGTCATCGCATTAAAAAAAGGCCAGCAAGAGCCAAACCAAATCAACGGAAGAAGCTCATTACACAAGCTGCTAGCAATAGCCTGAAGGAGGAGAAAAACAGAAGGAATACACGGATAAAACGACCAGACCTCGGCCAGTAGAGAACAGATAATGAGGCAAAAAATAAGAGGAGGGGCGCGCTGCGGAGCGCGCAAACCTGTAACAGCGGAGGGCAGTGGGCGATATAGCTGGCCAGAGGGCGGCGGCAGGTGGCCGGGCGCGCTAATGAACCGCACTTCCGAGGCGGCGCGACCGAGCGGCTCGTGCCGCCGCAGAGTCCCTGTAGAACGCGCGCCTTCGATTCCCACCGCCCGGCGGTGAAACCGAGAGGGCAGCGCGAGGAAAATGAACGGACCAGAACAGGAGGGCCGATTTGGACGTGCGCGGCTGAAAACGCGCTGCTGCGCATGGCGATTTCCGAGGAGCAGGGCGCCGTCCCGCCGAGATGACTCTCGAAGAAGGAGCAAGAGCGACTCGAGATGTGCCTCGCTGCGCGAATGTCGCGCGGAATGGGCGCACTCATTTCTGGAGCGGCGAGAAGACGGAGCAATTAGAGGGAAAGGCACCAGGGCGGAGGGAAGGAGATGAGCGCTAGAGGACAAGGGCTCCGACTATAAGTCCTGGCCCCCGCATAGCGAGGAGCAATAGAAAGCGAAGCGGCAGAGCGTGCGAGTAACGCGAAAATTTCGAACGCGACGAATAGCAGGTGGCGGGGTCTTACTGGAGTGTCCGCGACCGAAACCGCAAGACTTCGCGTTGTACCTCCCGCACGCACTGGAGGGGCGTTGCATCGGAAAATGAGCATCGAATTGCGGCAAATTAGGTATCAGGGGGAAGCTCTCATAACAGGACGTTCGGGGTTCGTTCGACGGAATAAATCTGAACAGAAAACATTAACTTGGTGCCTTGTTCTACATTAAAGTTCAAATTGCGTGTTCAGCGCCACACACATATATAAACCGAAACCCGCTGTTATTGCGTGCTGTCCACTACTTTTTTTTTAACACGAAAGTGTTTTATTACCGGATACACAAAGATTTCACTGACGTCATATCCGTCACGGAAATGACGCCAGTACAACGAAATACGCGGCCTGCAAAGGGTGCACCCCAGCACACAGGGTCTTCTTGCAGGGAAGCAACCTTTAGAACTATAGAGCACGTTGTACTTAGGGTTGTTCGTCTCCGGGTTTTATATTTTAACACGAAAGTGTTTTATGCAAGGATACACCAAGATTTCACTGACGTCATATCCGTCAGGGAAATGACGCCAGTACACCTTTGCCTAAGCGACCCGCCAGCAGGGCGTCGCTCACCAAGCACGCCTACAAGACAGCCGCCGACCCGCAAATGATGCTCAGCTGCAGATTTCGCTGCACATTTCACTTTCGTGTTTTACCGATTCCTATGACAGAGGAATCAACCACAGTCTTTTCCTTTCGCGAATAGGCGGCTTCTTCCGCATCTGATTCAAGTGGCGCTGCGAGGCCTAGAATTCAGAAACTCCGACTTTACCCACCGTAAGCCTCGATCATTTCTACGGAAAGCTTTCCGCTACGGTTCTTCGTCGCACCTGCAGAGGTTAGAACGTGACGAAGCTGCGAAGGCGTCTGGATAGGGCCCAGAGCCTGACCGCAGTATACTAACGGGCTGAGTTCGGTCTAGGAACATTCACACCCTTTATTTTGCCCTAAATTATTACGTAATCGTACGCTAAAACATGCTGTACGGTTTTTGTTGCCCGTCCTCTGTCTATGTCATCCTCGACAAGCGGTCGGTTTAGATCCCTGCGATTAGCCGTGTCCGTGAGATACGTTTGTACGCAAGAGGCCACTGAAATGTGGGAACATAGCCGTCAGATCAAGCCGCACTGCCAGAAGATGCACGCCGTATTCCTTGCGGCCCGGTTGTGGTGCATGCCTCATCAACAATGTTGCCAGATCGACCTAGTCACGATGCTTGGCCACTTACCCGGCGGGCAGCAACGAGTTCGCGCTTACGTCGCTTCACTGCGGCAGCGAATCTCGCCGCACTTCACTCCCGAATCCCGCTTGGGGCCGCGTTGCAGCGACTCTGCTGCTGCACATCGCCGGCAGAACCGGAAAGCGCGATCCGGTGGAGCACGTCCGCATTCCTCGAGATTCACGCGTCCACCATTCGACAGGGATGACAGGCCGTCACTGCCGAACCACTCCGCGGTTCAGACGCGCGCTGACGTTGGTTTGAATATAGCGGAGTCGCCAACCGTGACTCCCAGGTTCCGTTAGACGCCAGTGTATGCCGATCCACGCGAAGCGTCGTCGAAGAGACAGTTCTTAAGACAAGAATACGAGGCAGCCTTCCGATTTTCGGGAGAAAAACATACGGCGTGGTGATTGGCTGGATGAAACGTCGTTCCGCGCACTGCGCTTGATCCCAGAAGTATATGAATCTAGTGACACCGAGAAGTAGACCCGCTGGCGACGAACCTGATCGTCATACGTCGTACAGCCCCCGTAGCAGGGAGTCGAAACCGCGACCTTACCGTGCAGTAAGCACAAGTCCTATCTGATGCACCCCACATTGCGAGCCTTCAATGCGTCAAATTAATGCAGGGCGTGATTACAATTGCGGGCCTTCAGTTTGGGGCCAGCTATCATTCATGGAGGGGCAAACTGGCCCCGTATTAAAAAGTCGTCTTATGCACACTTTTAAGGAGCTCGCCGTACTTGGAATGAGGATACATTAAAGGCGCCAAACTCTTCGATGGGCGATGTTGCGCGAAAACGAGTTCACTCGTGGCTTTTAAATGAAGGGGTGCGTACAGACACTTCACGTGTCTACGGAACATATTAAATAGCTCTATCACGGCATGCATTGCCTAAAAAAAAATTACCGCGTACCTGCTACCTCGCTGCAAATGTCGATGTTGAGCCGCCGCTGCCACATAAATGCCTCTTTTCTCTCCCCTGCCAACATGTCCCGCTTTTCCCCTTTTGTCTCACTCACCCATAATAAACACGGAGTACGTTTGCGCCAGTCAATTCAGTTTTAGCTCGTTCCGCTGCTCGCGCGCAATCTACTGGAACCTTTCGTTAATGTAGGACTTATTGGAATGCCGCCAGGGGGGGCTAGTGTCGCGCCCTAGCGCTTTTTGTATTTTGAGTCAAAACATTTTTTCCAGGGCGTAGTTTTTATTTTCTAGCGCAAAAATCAAGCAGCGATGTATTTTTAATATAAAAAACACGGTAAATGCCACTTATGTATTGATGTGTGGCCTCAAATATGCCTAATGTGTTCTTTTGCTCAACAATGTTGACAAGTAAGAACATTGCCACCGGATTCAGTAGTTTGGAAATACATTGCCTATTGCCTTCAATTTTGCCGGGAGGCTGAATCCAAGGACAGACAGATCGTACAGGCAGACCAATATTTTCGCGTTTAAGTAGCCCAAGAAAGACTGCCATCTTTAAAAAATTGTTTACATCCCTGCCTCTCTTGTATGGCACAGAGATACGACGCTGCTGCAAAAGACAAGCTTAATCTTGAAAATGCGCTGATATAAGCATGCAAGTTAAGTAAAAACTTGTCACCCTTCTCGTGAAAGAGCACCCCAATCCCCGCGGGCATACAGAATCACACAAAGGAAACTTATCGCTCACGCGTGAGAGCCACAATGATGCGATCGAAGAGGCGCCTCTGTGCAGCCACGTGCCAGTCTTGTTTTGTACTTCCTAGCAGCTACTTCTTTGTGCCCCGAGTTCGTGACAAAGACGGGATTAGCTTTAATTGATGCAACACGGAAACACTGCTGCTATTGCGCGACCGAGAGTGCAGAAAAGGGGGGTAACAAAACATGATAAAAGAAAGTACGCCAGGCGATGATGTGCGGGCGTTCAATGATGTCCGGCGGCTTAGCCCGAACCCTCCCCTGGCATCCAACACGCGTCTGCCTTTTGAGAGCTGGTCGCGAGGTTCACAAAAGACTGCCGGCCGAAAAGCACTCGTGAGGGACTGCGCAAGCGCACATAAGCACGTGGAAACAATTTACCACGCAGCTAGCGAGCGAGCCGAGCTTTCCGTGCTGCGGCCGCGTCCGGCTCTAATCTACTTAGTCAGGAAAGGGATCAAATCGAGCTTTAAAGCCAATAAACGAGGGGCCGAATGGTGCCCGCAGATGGCAGAGCGTAATTTCGCCCTCCATTCTGGCCGTACACACACGCTGCCGAGCAGCCACTGATCCTAATAAAATTCTCGAGGTCAGCCGTAACGTGGGAAGGGGAGCGATTACCACGATCCAATTTGAGGCAAAACGTTCCCAGCTGCAGTAACTGTGTAATGAGCTTCACCGCCGGAATGTTGTACGATCAATAAGACACGCGCTGCGACGGATCGCGAAGTCGCCGCCTACTGCCTGGCGAAGCACTTCACGGCCACGCCGAGCGATGCAATCGAGTGGCTGAGACGGCTTGATCTTCGCCGGCTTGATTTTAGAGCAGTACTTCCGCAAAGGTCAGATCACCTGCAAGGCTTCAGAGTTCACAGTTCGAGCATGCTTCGGAAATGAGGCAGAAAAGTAAACAGTACTTTGCGTGCGGAAGCTTGAGACAGTCAAGCGGGATACAGAGAGCAGTCTTTTCTTGCCACTGTGCGATCGAGCGAATAGCGCGGTAGAAAAACCCGACACGCCGCGCTTATGGCTAGTATGCAGACCACGGAAGCATGTGGAGTGCGCCCCCGGAACGCTCCTCCGACAAAGGAGCCGGCCGCGTCGGGGTGGGACAGGGAGAGGCTTCATTGCACTTCATCGCGCATTCGAAACGCGCAGCGGCCCGTCGGGAACAGCCCGGCACCCGACAGGCGCCCTGCCAACCAGCCAACAAACCATTCTCCGCCAACGGGCCTAGGAAAAAGAGCAGCAAACCGCAAGAAGGCGGGATTCCATACACGACCAAAGAAAAGCCTCCCCGCGCAACGCGACCGGCGGGGATGCGCTCGATTCGTTTCTGCCACTAAGTTAAGGAAGAAATATCTCGGCCCTCTAAGTCCCTTTATATCGATTACCGCTTAAGAAATCGCAGGCTCCCAACGATTGTCTCAGCGGGACAGTGTGGCCATTGCGCCATCAAGGTCCCGCTATTCTACGCAACAAAAATGTTGCCTCGGAAAGTTTCCAGAGACGTCGCAGGGTTATGAAACTGTCGCGCTCCCAGAGGGCACTGCAATAACCGCTAAATCAAAGCAAATGAGAACATAAAAGCTGGGCGCGATCAGAGCTGATCGGCGTTTCGTTTCACCTTCCTAGAAACAGTCACAGAGAGTAAATAAAAATGAACCGTACCCACGAAAGAATAGGTATAAATGAGAACAATGCTGATCGCGAGCTCCTCCACTGCGAAAAACTCGGACTTTGCGGTCGTTCTCCTTCCCATCCACTGCGGTTGGTGCATATAAGTAAAGCAGAATGCCCGAACGCGTAGTTCAATTATAATGCTTATCTGGCTTTAATGTTACTTGTGCGTTGTTTTGGTGCGTGTATAAAATTAGAAGCTACCGCTTTGTTTACTCGTGCTTCGTGAATAGAGCACTCTAGCGTTGAAAGTATACGACGGATCCCTGTAATGGCATTTTCAAGAGACATGAATTTCCTCCGAAGGTACGAGAGAGCTCCGTAGTTCGGATGCCTTTCTATTAAATTACTTCCATTGCTATCCCCCCAATGTGAAATTTCCATGAGTAAGCATTGCACGTTTGGCGTTCGTTATACGCACACAAAAAAAGCCGACAGGTACGCAGATCACCATGGTAATAAGAATAACGCTGCTGCGGCAACTACAAGCGTCAAACAACGTTTTAAAATGTAAGCGCCTTTTCAATTGCTTCATAGGAACAACGATTATACCGCAGTTTTCGCTTAAATTTATTTCATACGGTGAATGGACGATAGCAAAAGAACGAAAAAGAAAGAAACTGTCTCATGTATAGTGCCCTCAAAAGAGTATTTTTTTTCTGTAGAACGATCCTTGACCACCCACTCCGCTAGAGGCGGAGTGTTATTTCAGCAAACGTTTTCTTACTCTAGTTCAATTAAAGGGAGCTTAAAGGCTGCTGTTCTTTCTTTAATTGTCGCTCTCGTTAATTACTTGGTCCAGTGGCGGCTTAATTATCGTCGCTTCCGAACGATTTCAACGCACGTTCCACAAAAAAAAAACAAGAAAAGAATGAAAACCTGCTTTTGTGCCTGCTATATAGTGCTCGGTCAGAAGGTGAAACCCTATGAACGCACTTCGTTAAGTCGACACAAGACTGCTTGCAGACGCTGTCAAAAAGCTCTCTTGGAAGCGCTCAGAGAACCGTGACCATCTGCAAGGGAGCAGAAAGAGCACAAACTCTCGGGTCGTTCGGCAAAGCCCATGGGTTCTTCAATGTCAATACGGACGAGGAGGCATTAACGCACCCTGGCTTGACGTCACAGCGGCGGGGAACGACGAGCCGCATGTCTGGCCCCGGGGGGCGGGAACACAAGAGCACGGACAAGATTCTTGGTACAGGGAAGCGTATAAAAGACAGGCCTCTTTCCAGCGACACACGTGACGAAATATCCCGCTGCCAGTCACTGTCGCTCGGCGCCTCCTTCCTGCGAAGCAGCCGTCTACTATACACCCTGTAAACACTAAGCAGCGCAACCCGGCCCCGGCATTGACAGGGGAATAAAGGCTCTGCGAAGCCCTGTCCACTGGCTTCCTCTTGAGAGCATCCAAAAACCCGGTGACGACACGATCGCCGAGAAAGTCAACGGGGGCAAGAGCGGGGACTGAGAGGAGACCAAGCGAACTGTGCCTGCTTAGCGCCGCTTACCGCTACCGTGACACGCGGGATTGGCCCGCCGTAGTTAATGCAAATCAGTCTCCTAGCAAGCCGTGCTCGGGTGAAATGGCGCAGCGACCAGAACGAAATCGCCGGTCGCGACCTGAAGACGTGCAGGCGCCGAAAAAAGGGGAGAACCGAGACGCGACTGCCCGGAGCATGCCGTCAGACAATGCTGCTCGTTGCGCTGAACTTGAATGAGAGAACGTCCGGTGTTCCCGTTGGTATCTGTCCACGTCGGCACGCATCGCTTCCCATTTCCTTGCCACGGTACAGTGAAGCAGCGCGAGAGTGCCGCCTTTGGCATTTTGCACTACAGTTTGGCGGCATTGTTTCCCGCGAACACTATGCGCCCATGCGATTGCAAGGAATACTATACTGTGTGATAAATGCGCCCCATCTGGGCAAAGCTCGCAAAAACTCCCCCACAAAACCTTTCATGGTGGAGAACGCAATCGGCGTCAAACAAGGGTAGCTTCTCTTGTGGGTGCACAGCTCCCTCAGGCTCCAACATGCTAGTGTTTGAGCGCTCTTTTGATTTAAAACAGCCAATTCATAAGCGTAAATTCAACTGGCTTGCGTCTTTTGTATAAATCACTGCCAAAAACGCATGCTTATAAGATGAGAATTGTCTTTATATACTGACCATTTACAAAGGCCCTTTTGTGGCGCAGTAGGGAGTTTTTTTAATGCTTTCGTCCTATTAATAATACACCGTCCCAGTAGCGAGTATAAAGAATGTGAAACTTAGCGAAGTTGTGATGATGCATAACCTTTCCAGATGTGACAAGTTCTATATCCTTGCAGATCAATATTATAGTACGGCCCTGTAGAGCTGTGAATCGTCGCGAGCAGTTAATCGATCTCTCGACACATGACAGGCGCTAGGTAAGCGTTTCCTTCGCGCATGAATGCAACTAGAATTGTGAGATTTTCAAGTGGGAGAGAATAACGTATTCAGTAATCGGCACCGCACGTCATACGAGTGTGGAAGTTAAAGACAATTCGCCAACCGCAATAATTCGCGATGGTCGCAGTAATCCGTCAAGTTTATTCTTTCAGAGAAGTGATCGTTCCCTCGAAGAGCCTGAATCGATTGACTAAGATCGCACGAGGTAGACGAGGTAGACGCCAGCAGTGCGATTCATTGTTTTTTGTACGATCTTACAAACACGTAACCACGAAAGAGAGCCATAAAAAAAACGCGTTTTTAACAGCGAAGCTGTTTAGAAAATTGTAGTTCTTCGTGCCCGCAGTTAAAAATTTCAAGAAATTGCCGAGCGCGCGCACGTGGGCGCGGGCCTCACGACGGCCGCCCGGCAGTTAACAAAACCAAGGAAATGACTAGCGCTCGTTTGTGCGCCCCTCGCGACGACCGCCAAGCGTCCCCTGCGCACGTTTGTCTTTTGGCCAAGATTGGCCAAAAGAACTCTAGCATTCGCCGTAATCGTGGCAACACTTCCTCAGAACGAGAAAGACACGACGTAGTAGCGTACGCCTCTCCAGGGTGATGTCCAATGATTATTGCTTCCCAAAAAGTAAATGAAAGCAGCTCATACTTATAGCAACAATGATGGAGTAACGGTCGTTGCGGCAGCGAAGAAGCAAATCGGCTGCAACCGTGGACTTAAACATTCGTTATGGTCGTGAAGGTTGCGTACAGCTTCGCTACCTTCAAGTCTTACGCGTTAGTGAGAGTTTCCTTGATTTTTTTTTAACAATACTAAACGCTGGCTACACTGCACAGGCAAGCATGAGGGTTCGATATTACAGCGTGTCAGGGCGTACGCGAGCTGTCTCAGTGACTCGCAAACTCTCCTTTCAGGCAGCGCGAGGAAGGCTGGCGGATGGGGATGAAGTTGTGGCCTTTCCGGCTCCGGCCGTCGCGAAATCGGGGCTCTGCCTCAAGAGACTGGGGGGCAAGCTGTGGCAACTGTCGATCAATGCAATGACCACAACATGGCGAGGAGCGTTGACAAGCAAGTTCTAAGGGAAACAGCCTCGGCAAACAGCAGGCACATGAACAGATTAACAGCTGATTTGAAACAGTATACACAGTGTATACAAGTAATGCAAGTTTTAGTCTAAGCATGCTCTGGGGATCTATACGAATCAATGAATAGAATCCTACAAGTTAACAAAATGGTCACGCAAACACCTTAGTGTGAAATTGTCAGGGAATTCCCTATTTGGAATTAATAGAAAGTTGCGTTGTAGCATCTGTGATGTATAGTTCGTTTGGAAGCGGGGTACGATGCAGGTATCTGTGTTGTGCGTTTACAGAATCAGTGTGTTTACAAAAGATGCCACAGTTAAGAAAAATTGAAGTAATGTAAGCACAATAAGCGAAAATCATACACCTGATCAACTCGAACGATAAAGTTTACAAATATATTACAACTGAGTTGGGAAAAAATATGGTGAGTCAGAATTGAGGAGTATAATATTTTTTTGCAAAATGATTTTTTTTCAGATTTACCTTAGTAGGTGCTGTACAAACTCAGCTACAATAATTATATTCTGAAAAAATAGAAAGCATATGTAATGTTTCATTTTAGTGGAAAGAAATGATCGAAGACGAGATGAGTCTCCGGTCGCAGAGATGAGTTGTTTTACAAGTGGCGGAAATGCAAGAGTCCCAGCTCAGATCAGCCGAATTGCCCCACTTAAAATATAATGTGATTTAACTATTACCATCTTCTGCACATCATACGTAATAACGTTTTGGGGTTCCGGATGCCTTTTTTGTTGTTGTTGACGGCAAATTTTTCCCGTTTTATTAGCCGCTCCGAGCTTGAGCAATTACAACCAAACTGCGTTCGTGAAATCCAACCGGCAGCCAAAGTGCACGTAAGAGCCTCAGCAGAAGCGTTTAGGCTCCAGCCGGGTTCCCTCCTTTACAAAAGGAACTTGACGCTCGAACATTAAAAAAAAAGAACTGCCACCTTGTACGACGAAAAAAAAGCGTTTCCATCATTACCATAAGCGTCAGCAGTGAAACCTCGCGACATTTTATGGAAAAGAAAATGCTTAGCCCGTATATACAGAACCGTAAAAGTGGGGTCGCATAGAACAAGAAAACACTGGCCGGACCCTCTCCCAGGATTTGTCGTCGCGTTTATTCACTAATGTCTCGCGCAGCAAAAAAAATCCCGCGCTATCATTTGTCACGTTAAGCAAGGTAGAAGGGAAGAGCGGGCGGTTTTATGTCGGCGAGAGGAGGGCACTAAGTGGCAAGGCAAATCGAAATCGATCGCGCGGCTCGGCAGGGAAGAGTCGTTGGCAGCGCGCTTTTCCTCGTTCCGCGCGTAGTGCTTCCGTCCGGATCAAAACTTGACGATCCAATTTTCTTCGGCGGGTTACTACTCATTCATAATGCAGTCCTTCTTCGGGAAGTTGACTGCAGCGGTCCGAGCGTCGCGGGGGCCTCCTCCACTCCAGGTACACGCGCGCAGTCTGGCGGCCAGATTAGATTTCCCGTCAAGGCCCCCGTGAAGGGAGAACACTTTACACGCGGCCGGTAAACTCGCGCACGCGTGATTAGATTTGAGCCCGCGTCGAATGGGCTTCCGGCGCTGCTGATCAAAAGGCGACTGGCGGCTACTCCGAGACGGCTACAAGTCGGAAGGAGAGCATCGTGCGGCCGCTCGCGGAACAATGGCAGCGCCGTCGACGCCCCTGGTCCGCAGTGGGACCGCGCCCGGGGCACTTAGTCGCGTTTCTGCCAAGAAACGCTGACGCAGCATGGCCACACTCACTGGACAGGCCAGGAGACGACGTAAACAGCGAACGGGCGTAGGCTCCGGTCGATAAGACACACACGGCGACGGAAACGCCAAGGCTGTATTCCGAGCATCGCCTATCCCAAAGCTCCTGGGGATAGGCAATGCCCGCGGGGCAATCGCCGGGCCGATTCCGGCAGTGGGGCATAGAGCGAGACAAAGAAACCTCGGTGAGCATTCATGTCGCGGAGTAAAGGAGGCGTCGCTGATCCGCTACGTGGTGGGAGCAATTCGAGATGACAAACGCTCAAAACTGACCCAGGCTTGGTGCACGTGACGGACGGAGCCACGGAACAAAAAGAAAAAATGCAGCAATGTTCAAAGGTTGGCAACAAAACCTAACCGAGCGCCAGGCAAAACAGAATCTCGTAGACATCCGGGAAAGCTTTTTAACAAAAAGTCCCAACCAGCGTCAAATGCAATCGGCCAGGCTTTCCGTCGAGCGAGCCTCCCTCGATTCTTCGCTCAACTTCTCCCGCTCGGAGAGAACAGGCAGCGCCGAGCCGCCGTGATCGGGTCAGCCGGCGAGAAGGATGCGGCGTACAACAAAGACCATTACGCGGGGCCTACAGCCGGAGACGCCCAGACAAGCTCATAAAGATTTCATCGCCACCTTGGCGCGCAGCGAGGGGAATCACATCGGAGAGTCCCGCGCAACGCACGCACAAGTGACCCTGCGCGCGTCTTTAAGTAGTGAAAAGGAACACGCGTTCGGCAGCGGAGCCCCGTCCCGTCCTCCTGACGACTCATTATCCTGGAACAGAGAGAAAGTTGTCCGCTCCCGAGTTCCCAAACTTTGGCGCCCCTCTCGCGCTCTGTCCTCTTGCTGGCTTTCCTCGCTGGCAATCCTCGCCGGCTGGCTCGGACTAACCCGGCTCCAAAAGTGGAGCTCTACCCTAGGCCGCCGAGCGTCCCCCGAGAGCTCAACGTCAATCCGGGGCGTCATTCGCGAAACAAAGTCAAGGCGGCGAAAGAAAAGGTTCATTGGTCCTCCTTGCCCCTTCGCCCTCGCTCTCTTTCCCAATCCTCTCCCGTGCAGATTGTTCCCGGCTGTGTATCGATTTTCAAATCACGCGCCTCCTTTCCCGCCACACGCGAGCGCCCTGCAAAGTCGGCCTTGCGAGCTCGCCCGCCCATCCCTGCGACCGATATTTAGGAGTGTTTCCGCATTTGTCCCGAGTTTTTTTGTCTTTCTTTATTCTTTGCCTCTTTCTTCTTCTTTCGTGAGCCGTTCCTCCTTCCATCCGCTCCCTCCGTCTCAGCCCATGAGTTGCAAATTTTTGCTTCCTGGTGATCGCAGAGTGCCCAGTGACACCATCGAAGGAGTACAAGATTAGGCACTCTTAGAGGAACTTCTGGCTGCCCATATGCAACGGCGGCGACACGCAAAGCGCCGGCTCAATTTGCCAAGCGACAAGGCTGCTGTACCAATCTGCATGCCGTACGCGATGCTAAATTGGGAGGACAGAAATAAATACTCGGTGGGTGCTTGTAATGCGTCCGTGCGTCTGTGCAAGACGCACGAATGGACGGACGGACGGACGGACGGACGGACGGACGGACGGACGGACGGACGGACGGACGGACGGACGGACGGACGGACGGATGGATGGATGGATGGATGGATGGATGGATGGACGGATGGATGGATTGACGGACGGATGGATGGACGGAACGGCAGATAGACAGGAAGTAACCGACAAAATGAGGTTTGCACCCCTCAGGAGCAACTTATCTCATTTCTCCGCGAGTGCGGCGAACTAGGCAAGTTGGAGGAAGTAATATTTCCAGCGGGCGAAAAAACACGCTGTATTGTGATGAGTGCTAGCCACTCGACCAGATCGATAAACCACTTCGTCTCGGGACGTTTAGCCGTCAGGCCCTGTTTTTATAAGCTCTTGAAATTTTTGGGGGGTTGCTGGCACCCCCACTGCGCTGTACATGTACGGTTCCACCTGTAGCGGAATCTTTCTGCCTCAGAGTGCTCACTACTTAAATTTCTTCCCAGTTCTTCCATCGTATGGGTGGATACTACTGGGGATTTTTTGGTTCGGAGCCTTCTGCTTCATTGACCATTGAGAGAAAATATCCCAAGCAGACTGTTCCCTCACATAACCATTCAGCTTGATGCGTTCACATTTCTAGTAGCCTGTATCGCCCGCCGTGTTTTTTTTTTTTTTTTTCAGCTGCTCCTCAAACCACCTTCCTCCATTACCCTCCATTTGCCAAATTTTCATCGTGCATCCTTTTTCTACGCAGGACATGATGCATCAAAATTGGGCGAATGTGACGAAATAAATAAGCAACGTGGAAATCAGGCACAAACTATGACGTAGACCCGTGTACATGCTTCGTGGACGTGCTTCGTCAAGGCCGCATTAGATAGACTGCGCTGACGGTCATAGACACTGAAGATAAAATCCAAGGAGCACGATTTGCGACAACGAAACCAACAGAAAGCAGAAAAATAAATTTATTTATTTATTTATTTATTTATTTATTTATTTATTTATTTATTTATTTATTTATTTATTTATTTGTTTGTTTGTTTGTTTGTTTGTTTGTTTGTTTGTTTGTTTGTTTGTTTGTTTGTTTATTATACCTCAAAGGCCCCTGTACAGGGTTTTTACATGAGGGGTGGGCATACATTAATAATACAGTGGTTGAAAGTCAGTACAAAAATTTCTTCAATGGCTTCGTGAAAACGGATGGGACTGGAGTGGACCACGGCATCGGCGGAAAGATCGTTCCAGTCTTTGGCTGATTTGATAAAAAAGGAATTCTGATGGGCAAAGGTGAGCGTCTTTCCTGGGTAAACAGCCAATGGGTGGTGGACGTGGTCAGAGTGACGAATTGAGCGCAAAGCAGCTGTTGTGGTGCACAGCCTGAGAAAAGTACCGGGTAACTTTACTAATTGGTCTGAATTACTAGGATCCTGAGAGAGCTTGGTTTCTTAAAGTCGAGGGCAAGGCCGTGAAAGTGTGTGAACGTGAGGGGTCGAAAAGTTGAGTTGAGCAAATGACCACGAATGAGCCGATGGATACGAGAGCTATTGGCAAAGGTGAAGTTCAGAGGTCAGCCGTTATGCGGCCAGAATGTTCTTCTACAAATAACAATAACAATACTTTATTTCAACCGAGGAGGGCTGGGGTGTGCTGGAAAGGCCAAAGGCCCATACCGAGGGGCCCAGCACACATACTGTAGTTATACAGCATCAAACATAACTGGGACGTCAATTTGTCTCAGGCCATATTAGGCGACCTATTCATATGTTCTAGAAACAACGTGCTGGTTTTAGTACTGTTAGGTAGCTTGGTAGACTAAAAAAATGGCATACTCAAATTCGGCTATTTAGTATACACGCATTCTACAGTCCCGAAGCTAATGGCTAGATCTTCGTTTATTTGTCCTCGCCGACTGCAATCAATATTGTTACCGTGATTATGTCATTGTTTTTTTTTAACAATACCGCCAACTCTCGAGAAAGTTTGGCAGGGCCCATAGCTTACAAAGGGACTGCAGCCGATTTGGAGCTTAATTCAGATCGTCCTTCGTCAAGGCCTCGAAAAGCACACGACGAAGCAGTTATTGCGAAGCAGCCCCACCAAGCTCGGCTACACCGCTTGAGCGCCGTCCGTGGCCGCGGCCCATCCTAAGGCCGCAACTCGATGAGCGCGGTGAATTGCCTCCGCTAACCCTGCGTGCGCGCTCCGACTCGCGTTAATTAGTCCGAGCTGCGCATTAGTTGCGCGCTGCCCGCATAACTCGAAGTTCGTCTCTCGGGGGCCTGTCATTCACGAGCTGCGGGCAGCGGCATGCAAATCGCGCCCAAACACCGACCTGCGGTGCAGCGCCAGCGCTCGCCGCAATGGAGGCCTGGCGCCGGGGCTGACAGCGCGGGGCCAACTCGCGTCAGTCGTGCGTCACCGCGACGCGGCAGACAAAGCAAAGGCACGGCGGGACGTTCACTGTCAAATGAGGCGACCTTCGACGCCGTTACAGCAAACAACACGTCGATCCCCGCGCGCAAGGTACAGCTACAACGGAGACAGCGGGGGGGAGGGCAGGAAAGCACGACAGGTCCCTGATGAAGCGCCGCGGCAGTGCACTGAACCCTTTGGGAACGCTAAGAATTCTCGCCTCTTTTTTTTTCTTTCTTTCTTTTAACCTCGTCGACTGTACCCTTGTGCGCTACGGGATACAAGTGTGAGTGTTCCAGACGAGCGCACGCAACGAATCATGTAAACGGCACTTAATGCACGCAAATTATGTCGTGAATGTGGCACAGAGATACAAACACTCTTAGGCAAAAAGGACTAAAAGTTCGTCCTTTGGGGGACTAACGGCCGTTGCCACAATCATTAGTCCCTTTGGGGACTAAATGTGAGGGGACGAACGGTTAGTCCGCCACCCGGTTGGTCCTTTCCGATACTCCCCAAGGGACGAACTGCCGAGTCTCAGAAAAAAAATACAGACGTCCACCAACAGGGGTCGAACCGACGACGCCCGCAAATAGACGCAAGGAACCCGATGCGCTACCACTTCACCAAGCCGTCGGACGGATGGTCGGGTAGATAATTTTCAAGTGTACAGCGTGTAGTGCTGTGCCAGGTGATGGATTCATTGCAACTGGTGCCAGAATTTTTATCCGTGCAAGCGACCGTGACCCCGATTTGCGCTTTTCGCTTAGCGCTTTGCTATAACTTGAGGGTCCATTGCTAATTTCGATTCTAAGTACAGTCTCACAATCAGTTTTTTCTCGTAAAGAGCAATCAACTCGTCGCCTGTTGAGATAGATGGCTGGGTGATCGGACGACTCATTTATTTACGCACAAATTAGCGCAAACTAAGTGTATTCTTAGTGTTCGATACATGCGTTAAGTCCTCTAGGTATGGTGTGTGAAAGCGGTCGTCTGTGTGAGTGTCAGAATAGGGAAACAGACCATATTTTCCTGCGTTGGCGAAATCAAATTTGGTGTTGCTTAGCCTGAATTCTTCAAGTTAGCGTCGCTAGACGATCGGGACTGAGAGATGCAACTGGGTTTTACAGCAGTTGCAGCATTGTCATAGCTTTGGTGCACAAGGCAATTATGTACCGAGTGTAAAAGATAACTTCAAGACACTTACCTGTAGCGAGCATTTTTACTTTGCAGTTGTCATCAGCAACTAATGCGTTTTTTCGCGTCTGTGAAACATACATATTCATTACGCTTGGGGATCCACGTTTGCTATTGTCAGTAATATTTGTGGTATTGTTGACGGGCTTGAAATCTTTCATTGGCCGTTATTACCTCGCCCGAATCGTATGCAACACAGCGTATCACCATAACCTCGCCTAGAAGCTTCTGTCGATCACGCATCGCCGCTCCTTGCCATTACCCGCCACTCGATTGACACTAGGCGCTTTTGTTATAATTAACATAAAGATTTTTCCCAGTGGCACCATGTAAAGGACCCACTGACTGCAAGGACTTGTGTTTTGGAAATCTGAAACTGTCCACAGACATATGCGCGAAATGGGAACGACGACGCCATTAGGGGATTAACGACGCAGCAAAGGGACTAAATGCATGCGTTTCGTCTTCCCGTTACTCCTTATAGATCGGCGGGGACGAACAGATAGTCCGGATTTGTGCACACGGCACACACTCTGCTACAGATACTCCCATTGAAGATGAACTGTTGCCCGCGAAGACTAACAGCTGTATTTTAGTCCCTATTTTAGTCTTTTTTGCCTAAGAGTGAACCCATCGCAATCCCCCCAGACCAGAGATCTTGGCAAAGTTTTGAACTTAGACATGCTAGAAAACAGCGTACAATCGTTGGGAATGCGCGTGATTTGGGGGCTCAAAGTCGCTCGTTCCCGAGTAGCTTTTGTTTTCCTCTTTTAGTCACCCTATTCCATTAGAGAGACCACGAAAGTGGTAGTGCGGGACGTGCGAGTTCATACCGCACGGCGCAGTGCACTGCATGACCCTTGACGGGGGTCGGCCGCTCGAGTCGACGAAGAAAAGCTCCTGCTGTTCGAATGTTGTCCCGACGAAATGTGGGTCGATAAGGAGCAGCCATACAGGGAGCGCTGGGGAGCGGCAAACGACGACAAGCACGCCGGTTCGCGGGAGCGCGCTTCTCTGCACGGCCGTGGCCAGAGAGCGGCGAACCGCGGCGAAGATTCCATACGCCACGCACGAACGGCGCCGAAAGGCTGCGCCGCAGTGGTGGAACAATAAGTGAACGTGCGAGAGGAAATAAGGGCGGCAGAGCAGAGAGGGGGGCGAGAGATCTAAAACCCCGAACACGAACGAAGCCAGCAGCAGGCGGCGAGCGCCGGATGCCGGCACGCCAAGACAGATGATCCAGCGCGTCTGGGATTCCAGAACCGCTGAAACCAAATCGCCACGCTGACGGGCCCGGCGGCGCGCAGGGGAGCGCAAGTAAAAACAGCGCCGCCCAACAGCGCCTCATCAACGGTCCGCCGGGCAACAGCGCGATACCGGCGGGGACCGCGGCGCGAGCTCGGGCCCAACCGGCGGCAGAAGCCTGCATTATCCATCTCGCGGCCGCTTCCCGTTCAAATTGAATCCCCCTCAAACGATGCTCTGGCAGCGAGCACAAAGCGCCGAGGTGGGCGCCGATAACGTCAGGCTGATTGAGGGAGGCCCTCTGCCCGCCGCCTTCGCAGAACGGCACGCGCTGCCACGAGGCACACCGGGCGCTAATTGATCGACAAGCGCCGGCTCCCCTCGGGTCACGACACACGCGCTCAGCTGCCCGAAAGCCGACTCGAGACGTGGTTGTCCTGCGCCGACAAAGGAGTAGACACCGACACCTTGCATTGCTGAAACCAGAACCGAACCTTTCAACACCGCGACAAATTCCTGGGGAATGTATTCTCCCCAGGCGTCATATATCTTTTGAAGTAAGTTTCATCTATTTTCTCGAAGTCGTGAAGACACACGCCAGGCGTTCGCTATACTTCTCGCAGCGGCGGAAAACATTCATGGTGCCGGTGGGCAACCGCTGCTCCCGTCGGCGTGACGCAACACACGCGCGCGCACACACAACGGAGGGCACTGCAGCGGCGGCGCGCTAAAAGCAGCAGCGGAGCCGCGCTCGCACATCCCGTTACCGCTGTTTCAGATGCGAGGGACGGAAAAGTTTCTGGCGCCGGCCGGTGCTCATCGATTTCCAAGATTGTTCACTTCTCCCCGCCCGCCACTTGTCTTCTTGTTGACCCCCTCCCCGGCTCGGCGTTTCTTTATCGGAGTGCTAATGTTCCCCGACGGAGCCCGGCGTCTGCGCAAGCCACGTTGCCGCGATGCGCGCGGGAAACAAAAGAAGAGGGATTAGACAGTTCCCTATTGATGTCGGCTCCGTTTCATTGGCCGCCTGCAACAGCTGCGTTCGCCTGCACTCGCGCGCTCCGAGTCGACATGTCGGGCCGGACTGCGGGTGACAGGAAACTTGCCGCTAAAGCCGCAATTTAATCTCTGCCGGACACTTTTGCTCGGCCGTCTGCTGGCCGTAACAGGAGCGACCGTGGAAGCGACACGACACAAAAGGCGCCTTTGGACGCCCTTCCAGGGCTTGCTTCCGGGCCTGTCACGATATATACGAGCCCGAGGAGTCGGCGAATGCGGGAGCTGTCCCGCTTATATCATGTCACCGCTCTGACGCCGAGGTTGTTCACGGATACAGACGCTGGTGCAGGCCTCAATTACAGCGCAGTCAGTGCAAGAAGCGGTGGACAGCGCACGCCTGCGCAGTTATACACGCTCAACAACCTACAGAGCATCAAGAACGCGCTCCCTGTACGTCATGCCCCCCTGACCTTAAAGGAGAAACACCATGGACATGGAATCTTGACAAGAGAACACCCTTTCTTCTGGACGTCCCACACACACATACAGCGATGTTCCCAACTATCCCACATTTCAACTCAAAACACCAAGACTTGGCCGGTACGCGGCTCGCGGCTCCGTCACTCGAGCCTCGTGCTGAGGCGGCAGAGGAGCCCCTCGCATACGCCATGGGTGCGGAAGCCCCGACAGCGGAGCTCGACCAGGCTGGCAGCTGTCCCGGGGTGTTGTGGCTTCTTCCGGAGGGCGAGATTTTTTCCGCACGCTCGTCCTCCTTCGGGGAGGACGTCTGGCACGCCGGCGGAGGTGGGCCGGCCCTGGGGACCCGGGACAAACGCTATTACGGCTGCGGAAGAAGCGTGCGCCGCGCCGCTCGTGAGGTCTCGGCCGCAGCTGTTAATTACCCACAGTCCCGATTCGGTGCTCTTCTGCACGAGCCGGCCACGGCCGCCTGGGCTTCCGTGCCGCGGAACCCACGCACGCGCGCGCGCACATGGCGCAGCCAATCGCGAAACATTGCGCACACTCGGCCAGCCTGCACACGCACGCTGCACGCGCAGCCGCACACTTTCGGCGGAGACTGCGCGTCCCTCAAGTTCACAGGCCCGCTCGGAGCATGCGCCACGTAGCGCGCCTAGACAGGTGCATGCTTTTCGAAGCTCGTCAAAGCTCTTGGAGGACCGACTACTCGAAGGTTCGGTCGTGTGAAGCGAACCATTTTCGCACAGTTCTGATCTGTGTGAGGGCTTGCTTTGCGCGCAACTTCAAGTTTAAAAATTGCTTCAGCCCCGGTCCAGAGAAGCGGAAGCCGTCAGAGGCAGTAACTTCGGACGATGACCTATGATAAAACTCAGCGCTTTGCAAGGTAGTTTTGCAGTATTCACATTGAAGGCGAATCCTTGCTGCATGCGAAATGCCGCGTACCTTTAATGGTTCTAGTACTTGGTCTCTGGAGGTTTAAACTGGGGTTTACACCCTGCGGTTACAGACGCCTCCTTCCCCAGTTTGACGTTTGCGAAGCGTTCAAATACGGCTCAATCAATACCAACAATACGGTTGCCACCGGACCGGTCACCAGAAAGTCGCCCTTTCAATGCCCACAACTCATCGTCATTTTCGCCGCATTGAACCGAAGGTGCAGGCCATGGCTCGAACGCCTAGTTTCCGTCAACGAATTCGCTTCCTCCCTCGTCGCCTACGTGCCAGCCTCTGGATGTTGACCGGAGCGGGGGAGGCAGGCGAGACGATGAAGCGGTGTCAGAAAGCGTCCTCCACAGTGAGAGGAGGTCCGGAGCGTTGGGAAATGCTATACTCGGGAGAAGAGCGCGCTTGAGGAGGCGCACGGAAGAGCAATGCCGCCACTTCCCCGCCGTCGGCCCACGTGGCTGCTGGCGAAGCCGGACGAAATGGAAAGGCGGAAGCAGCAGAAGGTCGCTGGCGGAGACTACGACGTCCGCTGTCTGGCACTGGCATAATCAATATTCTATTTCGCGCAAGAAATATCGTCCTCCCCCCCCGTTACATCGGTCGCCGAACCCCGCCGTTCCCCCGTGTGTGCCAGCGCGTCGCCGACGCGCCTTCGCCGCCTGCTCCCGTTCTTTTCCGCACAGATCACCATCACCTCAGATTTCCACTTGCGTAAGAATGCCGGCTCTCCTCCACCTCCGTTGTTCTCTTTCGCCCTCGGGAAAGAAACGATTTTCCCAGAGAAGCCGACGGCGGCGAGCCGGGAAGCCGCGGGCTGTTTCGCGCTCGCGGCTCGCTGACGCAACGCGGAAACACGCTTCCCGAGCCACCGCACCCGTGCCGGCTGCGAGGCAACTGAAACGAAATCAAGCGAAATAAATTCGCCCAAAATAGCTTCGCCCGTCGAGCATCGAACCGAGTAGATGGGTAAATCCCTGAAAAGTGCGCGAGATTTTTCGAACCAAGGGAATTCAGCACAATTTTCGAAATGCTGCTGTTCTTGCAAAACTTTCGCCAGCGTAACATTCTTTGGCAGGTTCGAAACGACTGATGTCTTGCTCCGGGGAAGACTGGAATCGTGGCCCGAAATTGAACGCTGGTTACGCCCTTGTTCGTGGCGGAACGTACCGGCAGCCAATGGGAAAGCCTGCCAAAGTTAAGCACCAGCTCGTGCACGGCGTCGCGTCGCATCTTACGCACGTACGCCACCGATCACTCACGCAAAAAAAAAGAGAGAGAAAATATGCCGAATACACGAGGAAAATGACAGAAGTCGAGATGCCGATGTCAAGAATAGCCTCCCACCCCGGAACGCAAAATTAGCCTGCACGTGAAATAGGAAGCTGGCTACAAAGACAAGATACAACGTGCGTTCATGCACTGGCCGCTGTCGCGGCAACAAACAAACGAAAAAAGAAAAAAAAGCGAGCGAGCAGCAGACAAACAACGGAATACGCCGTTGGCCGGCAACAAAAAGCTCAGTCGTTTGTCCGGCCGCGACATAAGAGGACCGCCACGGCTCGTCATTTCGCTCGTCCCACCGTCCCCGGCGGTCTCCGGTGTCCGAAGGCTGCGGTCGCCAGCCCGGTGGTTTCCGCTCCCTTCTCCGCCGATCTGGCGGACTTTTGTTTCAGCCTCCCCGGGAGAAGGGAAAGAAAAGACAAGCCAGGCTCCGAGACAGCGCGGAAGACTTTTTCGAGACAAGCGGGGCGCGATGAAGGAGCGAGAACGGCAACTTGGAAAGGCAACGCAAGAAGGCGTATAGTGACGGCCGGGGGAAATCAAAATAAAAATAAGCGAGCGCACTAGGTAATGACCCAGTGGCTGTCAGGGAGCGCAGTGTCCCACCACTGAAAAAATGAATTCGCGCGCCCAGGCAGTGCAGAAAACGCGTCCGTAATTCATTTCTTCACCACCCGTGGAAGGCAGCGGCCGGCGTTTTCGGTGCGCGGTTCTGAAACCACTCAAGACAAATGACCGGCCTCCGGGATGGCACGAGCCGTGACGGCGCTCGCCGCAACGCCGCCGCCGGCTGAGCGCGGCAGCAACGCGGAGACCTGCAAACAGCAGCTACACGAATGCATCTAGCAGCACGAGAGCTCAGAAGGAAAGTCCTCACTCGAAAACATGCGCAGGTGTGTCGTACACAACGCAGGCGCTGAGCCCGGCGAAAAAATATCTCGGCTGCGTTACTCACCCCTGAGCACGTTCAGCATGCCCGCATAAGTTCTGCAAGCGTCAGAAATCATCGCATTTCCCGAGAATATTCATCCTTGCACTTGGCGGGACCACGGTTGTATAAGTCCCGAGCAAGTGTTGCACCAGCGCTGTGTAACTGCTCTCTAAACGGGATTGCTACACTCAACCAGAATAGAAAGACTGCAGCACATGCGCTTCGCGCGCCTGCTCGCCGGAACATGCTGAACAGCTAGGAGCGGCGACAGAAAAAAAAAATTCAAGATACACTGAAGGCTGAGCTGGTCTTGTACAACTGCGTGTACTTAAAAAAACACCGCAGTGGCACTCAACTGTGTGGACAATCGCGTGAGAGGTAGCACAAGCGTAACATGTGCGTTGTTTACACTTTTGCGTCCTTGTCTACTGCTGCGCTCCTTGCGTAAGACCAAGCGATACGAAAGGAACGAGCTCGCTCTATCACAGAGGAAGTAGGAGAGCTCTTTGCCCCGTTCCTGCAAAGGCGATGCTGTGACCTGAATCTGAGAGTAGCGCCTTGTTTAAAGAAACGCCGTAGTGTATGACTACGCATTATTTTAGACAACCAGGGTTGAGCGCCGGCATATATCCCTTAAACTAGCCCCCCCCCCCCCCTTCCCCCCCTCTCCCCCGCTCCACCTGCGGACGATTCCGTTGTTGTTTTCAATCGGGAATGCAGCTTACGCAGCAGGGAATCGAACGTACGACCTTGTTCCTCGCAACGCAACGCGTTGAACCCAACATGTGTTCAAAGTTGCATCATGGCGGCGTTCGAGACGCTGTGCAACTTTGTGATTGACACCTAGCAATGAAGCCGTTGTAGTATGAATTCAGCTGAATCCCATATCTGAAGAGGTTGCAGCAGAAAAACAGGCACCCGCCGCGGTGGCTCAGTGGCTAAGGCGTTGCGCTGCTGAGCACAAGGTCGCGGGTTCGATTCCCGGCCGCGGCGGCCGCTTTTCTGATGGAGGCGCAAAGCAAAAACGCCCGTGTGTACGAGATTTCGGCGCACGATAAAGATCCCCAGGTGGTCAAAATTAATCCGGAGCCCTCCACTACGGCGCGCCTCATCGCCTGCGTTGCGTCGGCGCGTTAAACTCCACAATCAATCAATCAATCAAGAAAAACAGGCTCATGATGATGATGATGACGACGATTGCTACGACAGTGTTGTGATTATGCTTACGATGATAAAACCAATAATTCCCAATAATGACTTCATTATTTTTGGCAATTGAACATTGATTGATTGATTGTAGGGTTTTAACGCGCCGACGCAGCGCAGGCGATGAGGCGCGCCGTAGTGGAGGGCTCCGGATTAATTCTGACCACCTGCGCCGAAATCTCGTACACACAGGCGTTTGTGCTTTTCGCCTCCATCAGAAAAGCGGCCGCCGCGGCCGGGAATCGAACCCGCGACCTCGTGCTCAGCAGCGCAAGGCAATTGAACAAAACCACTGTAGAACTTTGCCAGCTTTTGGGCCTTTTTAAAGCCTTTGATTTGGTTCATTGGTACGCCGTGATATATATGACAGTAAGCCACAAAAGTCAGAGATTATATGCGATGTCGACTACTGGACCAAGCTGGCCATTGGCCAGTTGAGGTATTTTCGACATGTTCTGCCAGGTGACAGCACCGCACAGGCCTGTTGGAACGTTCGCTTCGCTGTTCAGTGCACTTGGTGACGTGCCCATTTACGCCTCGTTGAAAAAAAAAAATCGAAGGAAAACGGCAGAAAAGAAGTACTGATTTAATTATTTTTTTCAAACAAGCACAACACCATTTGTCGTCAAACAAAAAGTCAGAAGAGTTGCGAAAGAGGTTATCGTTCAATTAAAACAAAAAGTGTACGGCCTTGAGCGTCCCTTGGAGGCGGTGCGGCTAGCTGTATTCGTTGGCAACGTGCTACTGTTCGAGCAATCTGGGTGTGCGGTTTCACAGGGGAGATCTGTGGCCACATTAAAATGATCACTTGGGCACGAATTTTCAAAGAGGCCCTATCCACCCGCACAAAAACCGTACACCAAAACGAACGAGCCAGAGTTATTAAGCGGCGGAAGTTGCTGAATATGGGCAAGCACATGTCGCAACAACCCACGTGACATGGCTTTTTTTTTTTTTTGCTTTGTTTAAGCCGTTCCGAGCAAACATAACGTGCGCAAACGGCCGTAACTTGATGCCACAGCGGGCTGTTCGCTTTCAGCGCCAATCAAGCGGGAACCATCGCGAAAGAGGCTCGCCGCGGCCCTGCTGGTTGACAGAGGGCTCTGTAATTTCCTGCACTGATAATTCGCTTTGGCCGTTCATTTGCACAGCGGCCGGGCAAACAAACCCGGGCCCGGGCGGAACCTTGTCACCTTGGGCGATTGCCGTATTGACACACTGGTCTCCCGGGCCGCCTTGGCCTGCAGGGGACGACGTGCTGACGCCCGTCTTGGCCGACCGCGGTGGCTGCTGGTCACGAGGTTATCCGCGCAAAGCACTTCCACCTTCCTCCACACCGAAACGAACCGCATTCATTCCGACTCGGCGCTGTCCCAGCTGCAAACGAACGGCCGAAATAGACGGCGGTGCAATCGGCCGTGTACGGCTGATAATGAACGCCTCCCTTCAAGCGCCGGGATGCGCTGTGGCCCGACGAACAAACACTAATATGCTCTGCGTGGGGCTATTTGCCACCGATACTCGAGCAAATACACCGCCGCCTTGCACGAGCCCTCTTCGGTTCCGTCAAAGCCTGCTTTGTGCAAATGCAGATGAAAGGAACAACCAGCTGCGAAAAAAAAAAAAAAAAATCAGACATGCACCAAACATAACAAGCAAAGCAGGACATTCGCGCTACTAATAATTGTAACGCCAACTGCGTAAGTCATGAATCTTGTGTAAAAACTTCGAGCCACTTAGGAAATTTTGGGGGATGTTCTGACACCGAAACACCTCCCCTCGTTACGCCCCTGTTGTAGAGGTAAACCGGAGGATTATTAACTGGTGCTAAACGTGCAAATGTCCGTCTCGCTGACTGGCACATGGACCTGGTGCGCAGTTGTCTTTCTTATTTAAGATCAGCAGTATACATGGCTTAGAGGTCGCTTTTCCGTATAGACTATATTTAGCCAGTAAAATGTAAAATCCTTCTGGGGAAGGTTCGTGATTGACATTTATTCCTATGTACTCTTTCCTCCCCATCCCACCTCCCCTACACCAGCAGGCGTTCCGGTGTCTGACCCTAAGCTAAGCCTGATGGTGGACCTTGCTCACTTTCTAAAGAACAATAAATACATACATACATCTATAAACAAAAAATTTTTCCCCGCCTTCAGCGTAGGCTTGCTGAAAGGTCAGAAGTGGCCGGCCGCACCAATGCAGTCTTGGACTGAGGACCCTGCCAAATAACCAGCTCGATTTTGCTTTTGAATAAAGTTTTCCTCCTCTTCCTCCTGAAATTAAGAATGACTGACTGCTGTACCCACGAGGCGTGCGAAATATGATTCTTCTTGTTAAAGTCACGCCACACAATTCATTGGTACCCTCACTCCTACACAAATGCATATAACCGCGAGATGCGCTGATGTTAATTCATCGCGGTTTGTTCATTCTCGGTTAATTCGTTCAATACGCGGTTAAATACAAATACATTCGCAAATTCAGATGCATTCGCGGTTAAATACAAATACATGAACGTTGCAGCTGATTATTACGTCTTGTCTTAGGTTATTGCCGCCATCCCTTAGGCAACTGTGCTCAGTATGCCTGAGACAAAACAAAATTGCAGAAACTTGTCGGATAAATGCCCTGCCCTACACCAAGCCCACTTAAACTCGGCTTTACCACTAAGCATGCCTGCAATAATTGAAAGACGTCTTTTTCAGGTGCAATGTAAGCAGCTTGTTAGTCTTGTACCAAATCAGAAAAGTCCGAGGGCCTTTTATAAATACATACCTGTATAAGACCCCTAGTATCCCCATGGCACGCTGTATTCTGATTGCCTTTTAATACGGCCTAAACAGTAAGCAGAAATTCTTTGCTGGGAAGACAGTTTTCGAGGGGCAACAAAAACGGTAATAATTGAAAATATGAAGCACCTAGGTCCTTGTAGTAAATACCCCCCAAAACCCCACGAATCACTACGCAGCGCTACATACACACCAAACCCCTTTAAATTCGGCTTCTCTACTACACACGCAACATTGCTGGAAGGACATTTTTCTAGAGGCAGTATAAGGAGTCTGATATCAAACTATGAAGGCCCGGGCGCCTTTTATAAATAGCATTTTCGCATGCGGCGAATGTGACACGTAAAGCGTTACAGAAGGACGCAAGGGTTTTAGATGCGGCTGCATCTCATTCACTCGCCTTGTCCCTGCATCCGGCGTCGGCGTTGTTGTCGGCGTCCGCCCCTCCCCCATTCTCCTCGCCGCGTGAGCTGAGCTCTCCGCCGCTCACCCCCTCTCCTCTCCGATAGCGAACACTCTCTCGCGAGGGGCATTGGATTGGATTCGAATGGATTGGCTTGGCTTGGATTGGATTGGATTAAAGTGGATTGTGTTGGATTGTGTTGCGTCATAGCCGCGGCAGACGCACTGGCGCCGGCGCGTCCCCTCACCGTTATGCGCGCTATAAAACGCGGTGCCTGCGCCGCTCCGCTCCATCGTTCCAGCGCCGTTCCTCCGCTGTCCAACGCTGCAACGTGAACCCCTTATGCGTCGCATCTACACAGGGGTTCCCGCGTGGGGAGGTGGGAGATTTTTTGTTTCCTAGTTGAGCCCCCACAGAATTGCTTAAGCATCTAAAATACTTTGCCCATAAGATTTTGAGCAGTAGATCGTTTATGGACCACGTTGCTATTGCGCGCATTTTACGCCATGACATCGGCAACCCTGGCGGTCGTCGTGGTTCCTGTTATAGTTAATGGCAGCGTTTATGGCCGCGCCTTTATTCTTCTCGTTGCGATGATGATGATCGTAAGCGAGGATCGCCCCGAGTTGATCGGGCTTAAGGTCGATGCGTCAAAGTCGCTCCACACGGGTGCTTTCGACGCAGCCGTCTGGCCCTTCGGTCCCGAGCTCTTCTCACGGACCGCCTTGCCTCCTCCGGGTCGCTGCGCTGTAGCCACTGTGGAAGCCTTCTGCCGGGGTGCGGCAGTGGGTACTTTGCCTCCATCGTTCTTTATGTCGGTGCTTCGTTCTTTCCGAGTCACTATAACGCTGTAGCCGACAAGCTGAGCTTGTAGCACAGCCACTATACTTGCCGGCTTGGTCGGTGCTCTTTTGGCGTAGATACTCTGGGCGATGATATGGCCGGTTTGCAGTCTCGGGGCGCCTTGGGAGTCCTGGTTTCCGGCAGGGTCCTTTAACCCCGTCGAGCAGTACATGCGTGAGGCGTTTCGGAAGGGCGTTGCACGAGTGTATCGCTGTTGTTGCAAGCGGAACCACTTCTTGGCAGTTGATCCGGTGTCTTATAAACTTCGTGTTGACCATGCGCGCAGGGTCTTGGGCTTGGTCCCGGGCGCGTCCGATTCTTGGGTGGCGTTGTCCTGGCTTCGGTGGGATGCCGCTGCGCCGGTTCCTTCGCTGAGCTTGGACTTTTGTTCTCCTCATTCTAAAGATGGTGATGGTACGCGGTTACCTGACTTTATTTTCCTCCTCTTCTTTAATAAATCCGCAACAGTCCCCACAGGGTGCATAGTGGGCGCTGCGACGCGCGCAAGTTATTCTAACTCCACGCACTATTTTCCTTTCCGGGGCCGTCCGTGCAGCAGCTTCAAGCAAGCAGGCTCGCACCCTGCCAGTATCTGATGCGCGCAGAGGCCTTCGTTGACAAGATGCCGATAAGTGCCCCCTCTGGGTTATCCGCGCACTTTAAAACACCCTAACACACCCCACGAGCATTTATCAATATGCTCTCTGGTACACGTGGTATCGTCTCGTGGCCGGGGATTCTTTGGATGCACGGGCTTAGCGGAGCGTCCCTCGAAAGTCCACATGTAAAATCAAATACACGTATAACCAACTATATGCCACCACGCCAGAGATGCCTCAGTTGTCGTCAGCATGATTAACCCGAATAGAAATTTGTTTATTATTTAGCTCTTCAGTACACCAACATCGCAACCTATTCGATTCGGCAACGCATACTCACTCAGAACGTTAAAATCACACCCTATTGCACCTGGCAACGCATAGCGTCTTGGCCTCCTTTTCTAAGGTGGTGCATTACTAGCGCTGCTAAGAACAAAGTTGGTACAGTGAGCGCACGGAGAAGTGTCATTACGACCTGCTGTCCAAGCTGTACTGTGGCTTTCGGACGCATTCCAGAGAGACCCGGCCGACAGCCCTGGCATCCAGCAGAATATAAAGAAAGCATAGTTGATGATAGAACCGACATAAACGAATTAAGCTGCAAACACGATATGGGCAGCCAAACGTAATTACTGCTGCCAAAGCAGAACGACGGGTACGAAATCAAGTGTCCCGGTGCTTCGCCTCCCACTCGCTTCCTTCATGCTTGACGTACGTTATGAAACAGTAGCTCGATCGCATCCGGGGTACATTTCGGGGGATTGAACGTCGCGAAACGGGGCATTTTCTATTTGACGCAACATAATAGGTACAAAACCTCCCTCAAGTGAAGAAATTTCTTAAAATCTACGGCGGTTTCAACGCACTTCTCGAGCGCACGCGTGCCAAACGCACGTCCGCTTCAGCAGAGCATGGGGCGTGACTATGTGTGGCGCCAAAGTGTCGGAATGACGTCAGACACCAGTGCAGTCGCGAGAACCTGTGGCTCGCGCTGTCGCATAACACGCCTCACTCCCTGCCCGCAGTGTCCGCTGCAGTGGTACACAGCAAGAGCAGCCGCGCGAACATAATTGGCGCTGCCAAGAAAACAGCCGCATCGCAACGGCGCCAGCCTGCAGCAGCGGCGCAGGAGAAGCTCTGGGAGGAGAGGTTGACGAGCGTTTCGCGTGCTGCCAGTGCCAGCAGGGCAGCCGTGGTCGATTGAAATCCCAGCCGGCTCTCCCACCCTTAAAACGATCCTTTTCTTCGGGACAACGGAGCTCATTTCCGCCATCCGAAATCGCCTCCCTCCGCTCGCGAGAAACTCGGTGCGCGCGCTAGCGGCGCACTTTTATTAGCATATCTGGCCCGGCAAGCGCCGGTCCCGTTCAATGACTGGGCATCCCGCTGAAGGCAACGAGGCCGCTTATAACGACGGGCCGCCAGAGTGCAGGACATATATCTTCTTTCGGGTAATACTCCCCCGCTCACTCTCACCGCGCAACCGGCCCTAATGCGGGCCGCTTGAGCCCGGTTATGGAGCAAACTTGGCCGCTCCGGGCCCGCTTCCCGTCGTCTTTCCAGCCCAGACGCGAGGGGAGACGGCACCTCGGTTTACAGCCACATGCGGGCCAATTCGTCGCAATATCGTTATGCTTTATTTGTCTCCCGCGTCACCGGGGCATCGAGTGCGGATGCGCGTTTCCCGGGCGACCCTCCGAGCAGGCCCCTCGCGGATGTGCTGCCGGCTGCCTTCCTCGTCCGCGGGCGTATCTATGGGGCAGCTCAAGTTTGCTCCTCCCCCGCTCCGGCAGAAGGAATGCTCGCCGATGTGATGAAAGGCAGGCACTCCGTGGCGAGTTCCCGCACCCGTGACGGAGACTGCAGCCGTGATGGATGGCAATTCGAAGCAGCAAGCGTTCGGCCGAGTGGGGGGAAAAGGATTAAATGGCCGACAATCGGCACTCATACAAACATTCCCTAACAAATGTTTCCCTGTGCATTCATTATTTCCTCTTTTACAACCCCTGAAAATAATGGAAGCCTACCACAATGTTGCCGGCCGTATTGCTGTGTTTGTACCGTGTGTGCATACTTTGAAGTGGTTGTGGTAACAGAAGGCGCTCGTCACGTGAAGTAAGATATCTGGGAAGAGTAGCAGAAAGTGATAACAAATATGACGCACACGCAACGCACACAACTATACAAAACGCACGCACATTTACACCCTAACCCAAATGTATGTAATGTATACCTGCGAGTGCGTCAGCGCTGGCCTCCCGTGGTGCACGTTTATGGCGTTCTCTGAGCCACTCGGCTCGTGCGTTTGTCTACATCTTGCTTTTCTGCTCGCTGATTTATAGCTCTCTTTCGTCCTCCGATCCACGCGGGGGCGGCGCTTGTCTGCAGCTCTTCAACCACCGCGGAAGAAGAAATGCAGCGGCGTCCCCGATCCCCCAAGCTCTCCTACAATGCAATATTAATTGCGCGGCACGCGTGGCTCGGCTATGGTCGTTGGCGAGCGCAGGATCCCGGCGAGGCGCGGCGAGACAGCGCGCGGGCCCATGGGACGGGCGGCGAGCGGAAGCTCGTCTGCGCCAAGGAGGAGAGCCCCGTCGGCGGCGTCATCCCGAGCAGCTGCGCTCTGCGGACACGAACGCGCAGCGGAGAAGCAGAAAAAAGCCTCTCAGCATCTCCTCGAGCCGCGATTCGAGGCGCGTTCGTGCCTCGTTAGCAGAGGCCAGCGGCTCCTGTCAGCCGGGCGCTGACAAATCGCCGACAAAAAGGGGGACCGGCTCAAAGTAAGGGCCCCACGCGGCCGTCTTTGTATTTCGGGCAGGCGCCCGTGTTCGAACCGAGGCTCTCCACTGGCACCACCGGCAAGGCGCAAGGAACAAAACAACAAAGAAACGGAGGCCTGCGTGCGGCGCGGCCGGCCGGCCGTGCAATCAGTCGCCGATGGCCACTGGAATTCAAACAAGCGGCTGGAGCAAAGAAGGAGCCGGTGGTCCAGCGAGCCCGGCGGCAGCGGCGGCGGACACACCATCGAGAATAGCCGGTGCGGCACCCGGAATAGCTGCGCAAACAATCACCACTCCGCCCCCCCCCCTTCTTCCAAACCTTTCGTCGCCCACGGTCCACCGCCTGTGGAGGGCGCCCAACATTTTTGAAGGGGCCCGACTATTCCCCACAATCGGCGCACAGCGCCAAGGCCTCGCGGCAGAACAAAAATATACGCCCAATACCGGAGACCCTGCCCTTGGTCGTCCTTCGCGGTCAGTTCTCCCGGAACGCTGTACAGCGCCTTGCTGCAGAAGCCTGGAACATGCAGTAGATAACTCAGCGCATTTTGCACTAACGTCGTGCGCACGCCTTGCAGGAGATGTACAAATGTGCGCAGAGAGAAAACAAACGCAGTAATAAACAGGGGACGAGGCGAGCACAGGACTGCGTTTGTTTTCTGTGTGGCTATGAACCAACACGCCCAAACCTTTTCCCTTCTGAAGTACAAAGGTGCGATGAATATTCCTCTAAACTGGTCCTAGATCGCAAGTGGCTGTTCTTAGCCGCAGCACGTTCGGTCTCGAGTTCGCTTATCATCCTGCTCGGCATGCAAGACGTTTGGGTCCTCCCCATTGACCCCCAGGATTTCGCTCCCAATTTCACCAAATATGAGACACTCTCATGAATGTACATGCCAAGTAGGACTTTCACAGTGACTTTCTATTGGCCTCTGTCATTTGCCTGCCCAGAGCCGCTCCGAGCAGCACCTAGATAGTCCAAAACTGTTCTCACAATAGAAACACTGTGGGCAAATAAAATGCGGAGCTGCTCTGGAGCAGTTCTGAGTAACCCAAACGACAAATAAAAGAGGCCTTGTATTTAGCTGCAGACGAAAGACAATAACAGCGACGCGAGTTTGTTGAAATTGTCGACGAATAATGCTTTCGCTGAGACATTCCGGAGCCTCCCAATAATTGCAAGGAGTGCATTTTTTTTTTTCAGATACATTGTCCACGATGAGATCGTGACGTGTAACAAACAAACCGTGCAGCCGACAGGGTAACCGGCTCACCTAAAGCTTCAGGCCCATTTCACTTCAAGGCCCGAAGTCGTTCCACTATTTCGTGCACGCATTAGCTGCTCTTCTGAAGCGTCCCTTTGCGGTAAGAAAGTAAAACGAGCGATGCTGACATATCGAAGTGCCAGAGGCTTGCTTCTCCCCAGCTTATCCTCATTAGAAGGCAGCCGAGTGAACTACCCAGTTCCTTCACCCTTTGCACACGCGAAAGAGAACAAAGCTGAAAATTCTTGTCGACAACAAAAAACGAAAGGCATAAATGATAAATCCTTAGCATCGTTATAAGAACTGGCATCCCAACAAACAGCATGCTCTTGTCCTGAGGCTATATTTTGTTTGCAACAATAACCGACCGTCGGGGCTGCGAGCCTTTAATCACTCATAAATGCGAATGGGATTCTGAAAACCCCGTTGCCTCCGTGAGGTTAAGAGCCTGGAAATGATTGAACTTGTATGTTTTCTAGGCTTTTGACCTTTCCGAGGCCGCTGTGGCGGCCATGTACCCGCTCTTGAGGGATCGGAGGGCAGGAGATTTCTGACCTGTCATTCTTGCGTGCAACGACTCCCAGCTGAAGTTAAACCGCAAAACGTTTGAGAGCTGAATCCTATTATAAGGTCTGACAGCTGCACCTCATAGCGAGAGAATTTAAAGAAAACAATCCTGTTTGAATTAAGATTTTAACCCCCTAGAAGTTGAACCATATATAGCAACAAAAAAATGAAGCTGAGCGGCGACTTAAGACAGTTCAGTCATAAGACGCAGCGCTCTTAATTCTACCCCATTTTTTCAAGTCGCCTTTGCTGCGTGAAAGAACCGCCAAAATGGAGAAAAAGCATAAAGCGAATTCTAAGGTTTGGGGATGATAAGCAGCACGGTACTAAAGCGATGGTGAGCGAAGCCGGAGTCGCGAAGCCTCTTGAACATGGCGTCCTGGAGCGGACGAGCCTTTTTGTTTCCTTATTACGCGCCCGCCCTTCTCTCGGGGAACAACAAAGTCGCCGGGGGACGGGAGGCGAAGAATAACGGGCGCAAGACTGCCGCTCGCCCAATTCGTTCTGCTTCGCGGGGAGCCCCGCGGGCATTTGTTCGCCACCCAGCGCCAAGTGTGCTCAGGACGGCCCCAGTGCGCTGATGATTGGCACCGGAAGTGCCGGCGCTCAACAGTTCCGGCCGCTCAAGGCGGTGGTGACTCAGCGCCGAGGGAGCTTAACACGTTCAATTCGGAAATTGCCCTCCTCCGCGGCGCCACGAGCGAAACAACATCACTTGCCGAGGCATTATCTTAAAAAGTGTCGCCACAGCAAAAGAAGCTGAACGGGCCACCCGAAACGCCCCCTTCTCCAAACCCTCGGCGAAGAGGGGGAAAAAGATCCGAGCATAGAAAAAAGGGGGAGTGGCATGCGATAGGAAGGCAGGGGGAGCGATTGAAGATCCCCAGCTCCATTTTAAACGAGCTTAATCGGCCCCTCTTTCAGTTCCCCCCTCTTCAGGCGGAGCCCCACTATTATCATTACAATACTTTGCAGTGCGTCCCCTTTCGCCTTGTTCATTACCTCGTGACCCCCTCTCAGGCCTTGTCCCGGCGCCATCGGAGTGCTCCCAATTACATTCCATCAAGCTGTCGTTAGACGCCAAAGCCCGACCTTCCGTCCCCTTTTTCCGACTGCGCCGGGACGCGCCGTGTCGGTGTATCGAGCCGGGGCCTCGAGATCCAATTTCTTATGGAAACACGTCAATGGCGCTCGTACGTCGCATCGGCCCCACTCGCCCCTTGCGCTTAAATTACTCAACATCCCAGCATCTTTCCCTCCGCCTGTGCCGGGATAAGCTTCGCCTCCAGCCGGAGGCCCAAGACGGGACGCGGAAAAACGGATGCTGCGCAGGCAAACCGCCGCCTCAACGGGGGAAAATTTGAAAAAAAAGTACCTCGATAGTACATTTCCGGAGCCCGGGAAGGCAAGCAAAATACAATGCAACATCGGTTGTTCTGGACCCTATATTTAGGCATTTCCTGTGGTACGCAACGCTACCAGAGCTTCGTAATTTTCTGGTAGACCATGCTCTAAACTAATACGGCACTAAGCTTAGAATATGTGTCCTACTCACCGACCTTGCTTGCAGACTCTGTACTTGAACGGCTGCACTGGTGTATAGCTAACATAATCTATATCGCCTTCTCCAGGGGGCTCTACTGCATGCGCACAGAATGGACGCTAATACAAATTTGGCAGTACACGCACAGTCGAATCCTAACGACATCACTTTTGGCACTGTGCATTTTGCTGTGTACTTCAGGAGAAGCCATAATGCGTTCGCATTCAGTGGTAAGAATACAGAGTTGTTACCCCGGAGCTGTTGTCTCACCGTTTTTTTTCGTGCGTCGAACAAACCCACTCCGCTCCTCCTCACTTCGTTATACCCTCTCCCTTAAGCCACCTGTACTCCTCAGGCGCTTCATATTTAGGTATGAGGTAACGTATATTGCCTAAAAAAAAAACATTTTCCTAGCAATTCGTGTTTACCAAAACAGCCCACTTTAAGGAAATCGGTGTAAGCTTATGCCTTTCCTTGGCACCCTTTTCACCTCAAAAGCCGTGTTTCGCGCAGCGTGGGCGTATTGTAGTAAAGTCACTTGTCCGTCACTGTGCATCCCTAGATTCGACTCCCGCCCCTGCCAGGTTTTTTTTTATTTATTTATATGGCAGCAAGCGGGTTTTCGACACCCACCCGCCGCTCGCTCTATCGCCTCGTCCATGGGCACATAATGCTTTCGCATTAATATAATTGCCGCCACACGGCGGTCATGGCGGCTTCTTCGGCGTACGGGCATGATAGGTGTAATAAAAGAACGAGCGAGTAACCAAACCCATCGAGCAGCCAACACAATACAACGAGCCAGCGAGTCCGTTTATAAACGTAGTTCACCGGTGCATGCACGCCACGCACTGGTTCCAACCCACCCATAAAGCATGTGCATGCTCGATGGATGTATACACTAATCCTCAATGCACTGTCGAAGGGTTGCAAAAGCACACGTCAAGATCCTTTACAACTATACGGCATTTCGGATGAATTCAGCCGATTCGCTTTCGCAGTTTGCGACCTCGCGTGCCTAACAACGGTAAATTCTCGGTGGTGCAGTCCACATCAATTCTTAGGCTATGTTCAGACTACCGACGCAAAAGCCAAATCGTGATCTATGGACGTAAAAAAACGGCGTGCCACGCAGTTCGGTTGTCTGAGACGTGAAATGACGTCATTCGCTAAAGTTAATACGACAGTTGTGGCGACAGTCTGAACCCGGCCTTACGCTCATAAATACGGCATACATGCGCGGATTCGAACGAGTACCTAGAGTACACACGCACGTACCCGTCGCGGTGGCTCAGTGGCTAAGGCGTTTTGCTGCTGAGCACAAGGACGCGGGTTCGATACCCGGCCGCGGCGGCCGCTTTTCTGGTGGAGGCGAAAAGCAAAAACGCCCGTGTGTCCGAGATTTCGGCGCACGTCAAAGATCTCCAGGTGGCCAAAATTAATCCGGAGCCCTCCACTACGGCGTGCCTAATCACCTGAGCTGCGTCGGCGCGTTAAAACCTGCAATCAACCAGTACACACGCACGTCGCCGAGCATGGCTACAATGATCATGACACGCTGACTGGTAAACGAGTGGAACAAGGGTTGCCATCTTCGCAAGGGATGTATATGAGCTGACACAGCACGCCCCTCATACATGGAGCGTCATGAAATAATGGTACACTTCCTCAAGAGGCCCCGTGTTATCGTGAGGAGCCGATTTCGCACTTACTGGTGCGTCAATACAGCGTCATCTTTGTCCTACGTTCTTACCAATCATCCCGAAGGGAAGGCTGGCCCCCATTTTTCCTCCCCTTTATCAAAGAACCATCGTCGCTAAGTGCGGTATATTTGTCAACAGTGCCCGGCGCCCTTACGATATCGGGAGGAGGGGGGGTGAGACTTCCGTATTTCTTCCCCCCAGCGCGAGGTCTCAGTGGCTGGTCATCGCAGGTCGCCTCAGTTTTCCTGCGTCCGACGTCTTCGCCAACGTAGCACGTGCCGCTCGTTGCAAGCTCTCCGCGCGTGGGTCCCCTCGACGTCGCTCCCTTTTTTCCGCCAAAACAGCCGGGGCTTCTCCGAGCCTGAGCATTTGTCATCGCAGAGCCCCCACTCCCGCGACCCACTTTTGGCACGTCCATCACGGCGCCAAAGCGCGCGGTGCGCATGCAGGCGCGCAAGTGGCCGGCCGCCGCAGCAGCCTCCAGCCCTCTTCCGATTTGCATCGTGCGCAAGCCCACAGCGGGCCGCGGCGTCTTCCGCGAGAAAACGCACGGCTCCAGTGCGACACGAGTTGTGGCCCACTCTATCTATTTATAACAATGCGACTCGGAAGCGATCTGGACGGCCGCCCGCGGACCTCTGACAAGCCCGAGAACACGCGCCGTGCTCGCGGCGGCCGACTTGAAACAAAAGCGTGCACCGCAACGTCTGGAATTTAAACTTGGGACCGTAAAAAATACTTTTTCCTAGGCCGCGTCTCGCAGGCGCACCCTATATATATGATAATGCACTTTATGTCTCCCGCGTCCCGTTTTGATGAATTCCGGGCACATGTGCCATTCGGGTCCCGCCAAAGGAAAGGAAACAAAATTAGCATAGCACGCAGCAAGCTTCTCGGGCACGGCGACGCTGCGACGCCTCTCTCCGGCGGGGCAGACCGAAGAGGCGCTGAGTGCACGCACGCCAGCCGCTCGGTGCACTCGGCCTGCAGCTGTGGACATCGAATCGATGCTGCAGCTCGCGCGTGCACTTTGTTATTCCCACATGAGACTGTACCCAGGAAGGAGCTCGCGCCGTTGAGACAACTTTTCGTTCCGTTATTCAATCAAGTACGGCAAGTTAGCGCCGAAATAAATACAAATTCCCGTTTGAATGAACCATCTCCTACCCAGTTTGGACTTATCCGAGTCAAAGCAAGGAAATATTACAAATTTTGGGTTTAACGCGCCAAGAGAATTGATGCCTGGGTGACGAGGAGCTGCGCAATAAGTAGCAGAGAGCTTCGCTTCAATCCAAGGTACCTCAACCACGGTTCACTTTATTTTTTTTTTTTCTCGCTTCGGTCAGAAATGCGATTCCTTGGGCCAAGAATTGAAACCAGCACCAGAGCTTTTCAGCGACTCTGAGCCGTCACGGCAGGTATCCAACCCACAAGGGCAGTACAGTATCACTTTGTTGGGTCGCAACCATCCAGTACTCGTACAGGCCGTTCTCGTTAAGTCTTTCAAAATAATCTTCTTCGAGTACCGGCGCACGGCGCCGACGATAGCTGCACAGCCTCACGTAGAATGAGCAATGCGCCACCCCAAGACAACAAGCCGCAACGCCTTGGCAGCTTCCTGGAATGCCGTCACGGCCGAATAAAGAGCGAATAAAACTTCGCCGTGACGCAACGGCGAAGATAAGTCAGCGCTGACGACACACACACACACACAGACACGCGCGCACACTGTGTAGCTCATGCGGGGCCTACGATTACCGCGCTCGCATCTTTTCCTTTTTCAGAGGATGGGGAAAGGGAGGCTGGAGAAAGCGTCCTCCTGCAAGGGCGACTTCCTCCTCGGCGGCGAAGAAAGGGCCTCGGGGCTCGCCACGGATAGGCGGCTGCGTCTCCTCGAGGAGCACGGCGTGCATTCCTGGAATGAAAAGCGCTCGCGGGAGAGCGGCGACAGCGGCGCGCATATATCATGCGAAGAAGAGAGCATCTCTCTTTTTATGGCGCGCCGCGTTGTTTGCTGCCCCAAACGGTTTGGAATAAATGATCAGCCGAAATGGTTTCCAACAGTCATTGGCAGCAGCAGCAGCAGCAGCAGCGGGGTGCGTGGTTGTGCGCGCGCTCATGCTCGGCCGAGTCGCCGCCGCTCTCTCCTCCCGCGAGTAATAGCGTCCGAATCAATAACGAACCGCCTCGAGGCTTCGGTCATCAAGAAAACACGCGCGCGAGAAAGCGAGCGCCACCGCGCACACGGTTGATGAAGCTCTCATTTAGGCCGTCGTCACGGCCAAGAGAAGAGAAAGAACTGCTCGCACCCGTTAAGACGAACATCATTTGCACTAATATCAAATTAAATTCTTTGCCAGTCGTAATCTCGTTAGAAGGCGGATCGTAACGTCTCCACTACATCTCATCCATGCAAACTGCTCTTTCTGTGAAAGATGTCTCTCGCTGCTGGCGCGCCGACCAGGAAAAAAAGCGCCGCTCGCAATCAGGCGCGATGGAGCCCTGGGCAGCTTACAATGTGTTCGCCTTTCTAGATTTCTTCATTTCCTACTCCCTCCTCACTCTTCTTCTTTTCTGTTGTACGTTGAAAGTAATTAATCTGCATTTAATGACCATTCGATTCCGCCTTTGCATACTAATGCGCAAACGCAAGATGAAAACGTTTCGCCATCCGCGTATCGGTCGCAAAACTTTTTCCCGTACAAACAAGCTCGCGTCCGCGCCGGCTGTGCTCTTTCCAAGAACGTAAGAACACGTACGGATGCGTTCCACTGGCTTTCGAATACCGTGTCGCTTTCACTGCTCGTCCTCCCTTTCGCACCCCGTGAACCTTTTTTTATATTCCATGATCTTCCCCGGCAACCGCATGAACTTCCTCAAAGGAGCTCTCTGACGAGGCAACATCCTCGCCTTTGTTTCTATACAGCATGTGTTCACATGCAATACAAGCGACAAGCGCTCGAAGTGCCATTCACTGGGAAAAAGCGTCCTCGGCTCCAGTAATGTGCAGACGCGCATTTTTAAGCAGTATACTCCCCGGTGAGCGACGTATACAGGACACCGAGATTGCGGATATTATTGCCTCGTATTCCTGCGAAAATGTGGATAAGTAAACTGAAGCGTCACACGTCACGAGATGCCAACGTTAAGAGGCTAATCCTGCCTTAGACGGTCCGATAATGACGACAGTGAGCCTGCTGACTAACTGTGCGTACAATGCCGTCAGACTTTATTATGACCCGCTTCCCATTCGCATTACTTCTTAGGTTCACGATACTCATCCGCTTTCGAGACATATTGTGCCCAATTACACGCTTTCGGGGGCCCGCTTATTGAACTTGACTTCAAGTTATGACCTTAGCTCAACAAGGCAGGCCGAGGCGAAGTGGGGCTCACCCTCGTTCGTACTCAATCTGGCGGCCCACAGCTCCAGCTAGCATTCACGTAATAACAGCTCAATCGCTCCACTTCAGCTGTAAACAGATGACACGTCTCCTTGTTTGTGACGTTCCGATTTGAAGCGAAGCAATTTCAAGTGTTTCACTTCAATCTAACGATGTGGGTCGCTCCGTGCGGCGACGTGACGCGTCAGTCACACAACCCCATGCGGCCCCCCCGCGACCCGGATGAGGTGCCCCAGTTGTCAGCGCGGCTCCTCTATGTGGCCGTGAGGTAACCAAGAGCCAAGCTCGGGGAACGCGCGGCTGACCTGTGACGAGCGGGGATACAACCGCGCCCATGTGTGCAAAGTCACGCGACTGGTCGCCACTGCTCCTCCCCTGCCCTGTCGAGCCTCCGCCAGCGATCCAGGAGCGCGGAAGAAATAACGTTTTCTGGTTTGTCTGTTTTCTCTTTGTCTTTTTTTTTTTTCTCTTTGCCGGCGCTGCCCAGACTTCGCTCGTTGGCGCGAAGGTCATTCACCGGCCTGTGCGCGTCTGAACGCACGCACGCACGTCAGCGGCTGGGACCTCCGATCGATACGTGCTGGCTCTGGCAGCCTAGTTCATTTTCCTTGCTTCTTTTCCGCATCTTCCCGCCTTCCCCACCAGACCAGCAGAACTTGTCGACTTCGGACGTTTCTCTCCTGCACGCGCCGGCATAACAGCACCCGACAGGAAAGCTGCGTAGAGCTGCGAGCCAGCACGCGCCGCACTTTGGGGGCAAGTTTGGCGCACGTGTACGCTACAACGCACAGCTGGGAAATTTCGTCCACCTTGGCGCGTCCAGGACACACGTGGCGCTGTTCTTGCTGCGAAAATGCGACCACAACTAGAGCGTTCAGTAAAACGGTGGGCTTTCTTGAGGGACGTCGGCGGGGCATTCTGTAGGGTCTGTTTGCTTGTCCCACCCGAAAAACGCCTACAGGGAACGTGGGAATGGAACCTCGGATGAATTGAAGACCATACGTCACCGATACGGTCGCGGACGGTCGATGTTTCGGGCGCGCTCGGAGCAAGGGCAGGTGCTTGGTGCGAAGCTAGGAGCAGGCAGGTGGAAGCGACGCGGCGCCGCCGTGCCACCAGTCTCTGGAGTGAGCGTCTAGCAGAATGTGGCGAGAGTAATGATTGTAGGGTTTAACGTGCCGACGCAACGCAGGCGATGAGGCGCGCCGTAGTGGACGGCTCCGGATTAATGTCGACCACCTGGGGATCTTTAACGTGCGCCGAAATCTCGAACACACGGGCGTTGTTGCTTTTCGCCTACATCAGTAAAGCAGCTGCCGCGGCCGGGAGGGTCCCACAACGCCTTAGCCACTGAGCCACCGCGGCGGGTACGAGACGTAAGGAGGTAACAGCGAATGAAGGGTGGGTCACCGCCCGTTCTGTCACTCATAGACGTAGCTTTCAGCTGAGCTAGCGGACACTCGCATATTTTTTCCTCTAGCGCTGTTAAACTCCCTTTTCTGCGGTCCTCATCCTCGAGCCGATGATGGGCAGGGGCGGGCCAAAGGCTAGCTATGCCTTCCACCACTCGACGGGCGACGTAGGCATTTTCTGCGCGAACATTATGTACAGCTCGCGTAGCCCGGCTCTTCAGGGAGGAGGCGGCGGGGCAGTCATGCCTGGGCATATTGCGACCGAATGCAGCCGCGGCAGTTCCAAAGTTTTCATGAACCCAAGCGGGCTGGCAGTTTTAATAGCTGAGCAGCCAGCGCGGCGACACGTCTCTTTCAGTCTCGAGCACAAAGAGCGCCACTTCAATTGCGCGCGCATTCATCTGCACAGAAGCGGCTGCTAACAAGGAAAAATAAAGAGTGCAGGGGCGGGCCCCACCCCGGCGCAATTGCAAGAATGTCGGGGGGTCGGCAGCGGACGGAATGACAGATACCAGCGGCACAAGGGTGCCCTTCCGGAGAGCGGCCCTCTCTAGCCGTGAGATCGCCGCCCCGGCTGCCACAAGCTCGCTGGCTGGGTACTGGCGCTCGCTTGGGGCATTCGTGCTCGCGCGCTCAACTCCTTTCTTCGCACACCACAGTCAATGAGCAGCTCGGCAGCAGAGTTTCCCCCTTTCGCCCAAAGATTAAACAAATTTTGGGGGCACACTGCAACGACGTCCGCTCTGGAGGGCTGAAAAGGCCTGCATAGAGCTTATTTAGTGGCTCTAGGCCTGCACTCTTCTTTCCTCGACTTTTTTTTTTTTTTTTTTTTTGCAATTGCAGTAGCAGGAAGCGGCTTCTGAACACTCGGCATGAAAGAGCGCCATAGACACGGAAAGTATGTGGCGTCAACCACGCCCGTTCGCTATGCGCAGTGTTGACGATGCCTGTGTTGTCCGGATCACAAGCAACCACACGACGCCTGACATCCAAAGAGTCCGTTACTTTCCTGGCATTCCCACGGGACTTTGGCCGAATTCGAAGACCAATTACTTCCGACAGTACGGTTCGGGAAGCTTCGTCTTTAGACGGTACTGGCGCGCGTGATAATGGCGCTCCCCGTTCCCCCCATCGGACGAGGGGGGGATAGGCGAGATCCGATAGCGAAATTACCCCGCGGAAGACGTGAATCTGAGACAAAGCTCATTGGCCGCCGACAAATTGCGTCCCCGAGCACTCCGCGCGCGCGACCGCAAAAACAAAGACCGAGCCCGCGGGTCGCCCCCCCTTCCCGGGCATCCCTTTTCGCTGGTGCCGGCGCTCCTTCTTCGGCGGCTGCCCCCGGTCGCGCCGCCCTCCCAGGGGGCACGGCCGCAGCAGCGACGGCGCCCCGGGGGAAACGGCCGGCTACCGAGGCACGCAGTCCCGATTATTTCACGCTCCGAAACACCGGTCCCACCTCTCGCCCCCATTGTTGCACCGCCGGGGAGGGACCGAGACGGCGTAATACCGCTTCGGGCTCAATCGAAAGCAGCCCGGCTGGGCACGGGGAACGCAGGCCGCGTCAGGAGGGCCCGTCTCGCTAACAGGTGTTTCTGAATCCAAACTTATTCTTCGCCGGCGCGGACGCCAGGCTGAACACGAATGGTGCCCGTGTTGGATGGTCGATTCAACAGCGCGCTCTCCCTCCGCAACTTCGCTCCCGCCGCTCGATTCCTGTCCGAGCAATATGTCACAAGCCCCGGCGCACTCCCCCTCCCTCTCGTTCGCCCGGACGCGAAATGAACTCCCCGAGACACTTCCTCCCGCCGGCCCTTCGCGCCGCTCTCGAGCCCGCCTTGGGTCCCGTGACAGACAGCTGTTACGGGAACCTGCGCTGATAAGAACCATCTCTTAGGCTCCGCATGAAATTGCGCAGCTTTCGTTCGAGCGAGACAGTAAAAATAATCGCTACGGAATGCGCTCTCTGCAGGGCGGGGGCCCCTGTTGGGTTCACACCGGAATGAAATGGCTTCGGATGCGCTCGCGTTGCCTGAAGGACTGAAATTTCCCCCATTCAAATCTCTCTTTCGAGCGGCCCCAACTCCTACAGAATTCGCGCAAACAAAGCGCAAAGACTGGCATGCCGGTAATGCTCGGCTAATGGCGATGTTCAATGAGATCTTTCTTATTCTGCAGCATTAATCATGCAAACGTAGGGCTCACCACAGATTAGAAATTCATAAAAGTAGTTGCATCCCCAGGGTTCCCGCTTAAACAGCCGACCGCTGAGAAACCCAGAAAGACCATGGCAGAAAAGTGATATTTCGCGCAGAGAGCAAGGAGTCGACTTGAATAAGAACACTATAAAATACTTTTGCCTGAACTATAACTAAATTTTGTCTAATGCGCCGTCAAAGTTATTGTCCATGCAACTGAAGCTGGTAGTTTGTTTATGGCTCAGGAAGCTGGTATAGTAACGTGCTAAACTTCAAACTGTTCACGAGGCAATCTTTTTCCTACCTGTGCGAAACTATTTTCGCATTCCACCGAATAACTCCAGAGTAATCACCTCTGAAAAAAACTGCGATCAGCCGTAAAGCTGCACCTACAGATAATTATCTGAAGACTGAACAAACTGACACACGTCTTTCGCTCCTCTTGCAAACATTTGTGTAGCCAATTTTCTTGAGTTTACCCTTGAAGAATTGTTCAAACACTGTTATATAAATGTGTATTGTAATATAGTATATAGTGTGCTCACTCGATTCTTGAAGTTAATTGCCAGGAAAAGTAAAAAAGTAGTACGCGGACCATTTCTGTAATTAAGCTTTTGCCCCACTCAACTAACGGTGAGCAGGAAAAAAGACGTTTATGCGCCTTGAAAAGCAGCGATATATCACAGCAATCAATGGCCTGTTAACGTTTGCATCTGTTTCGCTCGAGCTGGTCTATACGGAGTGTCGGATGTGCATGCAGCAGCTGCTAGATTCAGCGGAACACCTTTTTTTCTTCTTCTCTTTCGCGACACACTGTGTACGGCATGAGGTGAAAGCGCAACGATTTGAAATTGCCGCTAGGCACCGCTATTATGACAGCAAAAACGCACGAGTGGATGAAGTTAAAGGTGGCCGAATTTCGCAAGGCCCTGCACTGCATGCCGGTTTTCGTGTTCACCTCTTTTGTCCGGTGTCTCCAAGTCAGCTGGCAACGCGCAGTGTCTCTATTTTGTTTTTGTTTTTCTTATCTTTCCTTTTTTTTTTTCTGTGAGAGGGGACGCGTCACATGCTCTTTTTCCGTCGAATTTAGGAGAGAGAAGGAGACAGAAGCGTATTTTGCGCAAAAAGCGGATAGTGGCCGCACGGGAGACGCCAGCTATACGCGCAACATGGGCCGCACCCCAGTGCTCGAGAGCAAGCAGTGGCTGTATACCTAGCGCGTCTCCCGACTCGAACGAACGAGGCCAAGGCGTCAAGGGGGAGTGACACGACAAGGACAGCGGAGTATCCACGAGCGTGTCTGCTGCGGGTGAGACGAGAGGCCCGAGGAAACGACCAAGACTAGCGAACCACAGACCAGCAACCGCAACGAAACGACTCACACGCACCCTGTGTTGAATTTTAAGCGACCTTCGCCGATTTGCGAAATGCTGTCGACTCCGTGTGCGTTCTCGAAGAAATAAGTCACCGAGAATGCTTATGGCGGAGGCACAACATTATAAGTGGATCTCAATTTGATTCCTCGTTGGAATTACATGTTCAATTCGGGGATTAAGCTAAAACCTTGATATATATATACATGCCACGAATAGTGCAGCGCACGAAGGTTACTTCGCACCTTCTGCCATTTCTGGACGCATCAGCAAGGCCTGGTGCGGCCGAAAGTATGGCAAGCTGCACCCTGTTTTGACCCTACGATTAAAAAAAAAAAAGAACCACGTTTCACCCATTGCCTTTGCAATGCAGGCTCCTTTCGGTAACGATAACACAGCATGGGCAAAGCTACGAGTGTTGATTGCGTACAAGCAGAGCCGACGGGCTCTGGTGGGGGCGGGGGAGGAAGGGGCGAAGTGGGCAGGGGGGAGTGACCGGACTCGCCAAAGAACACCGCTTCCGCTGCACCGATTCTCGCCGGGAGCAGCGCGACAAATGCCGATCGGTCGCACCTGCTTCCTGAGCGGTGGGGCGCGTGGGCGCGCACTTCTGATCGCCGTGCGGCACTGTTTGTTCGGCCCGCATGACGGCTGCCGCGTGCACCGAGCGCGGGGGGAAACAAGCGGTCGCGTAATTGCGCCCGCCGCGATGAGGGATGATTTTTAATTAACCCGTGAGTTACGCGCCGCCCGGACTCGCAAGAGACGACCGAGCCTGGCGCGAGGCACCCGGCAGCCACGCCCCTTGGGCGACGACGCTGAAATGGCCGCGCCAGTTGTTAGCGCCAGTCGACCACAGGGCCAATAAAGCAAGTTTCCAGAGCCTCCGGAATGCCCGCGACAGCGGTGCACGGTTTCACTTCACTCCACAACAACTCCAGGCAACTCGCCAGCCGCCCCTTTCGCTCGCAAAACATCTGCGCCCTCCCGTCCACAGACAACAGTGCTAACACCCGCACGATCCTGCTGCACGGACATGTGTGATCAACCGTGCCACGCCGCATGAGGCTGAGGTGCTCTCATGAGCCAACCACCCCACCCCCTTTAACTACTGACGCCGCTGTTTCTTCTCCTGCCTCATAGGCATCTCTATATACACGGCGCTCCCCCCCCCCCCCTCCCCCCACACTTCCTTCAAATCTTTCAACCCCCCTCCCCCCTCCTCCTCGGACCTGATGAGGTGTCGGCACGCTAAGCCAGACAGTTTCGGGTCCCTTTCTCCTACTCTCCCCCCCACCCCCTCAAAACCTCGAAAGAAGAAGAACGACACTGGCATCGCTCTCCCTCGCGGGCTGCGAAGACCGCTACAGCGGCTCTTGGGAGCGCAATAGAACAACGCTGGAATCATACGCTAAGTGGGCACAACCTCCCTTTACACATGCGCACAAAAACAGGCGCCCAACGGCATTGGCGGCTCTTTTATACGAGGTATGTTTGCTTCCCGCTTATGTGTGAGGCGCAGGGGTAATAGGGAGTTTTAGCTGACCGTCTTTCACGGTCCGCACCACTCCGATAGCAAGCGGAAGCGCCATTGCGCATGCGTGGCGCGCTTGGCCGCGAACGGCATTGGCTCTGGTTGCGCTGAGCGGGCCGCCGATACCGGAGCGGAGCGTCGAAAACGGTCAGCTAAAACTCTCTAATGTTTTGTCTTCGCTCTTGTCTCGCTTTGTGTGCGTGGGCCAGCGATTCTTGGGCGAGAACACGATAAATGTAAAGTCGCTTTCGCACATTCGGCAGTTCATTCCCACATCGCCCGACTGCTCCCGCTCACAAGAGAATGAAAGTGATACGAAACTGGTGTTCACTTCAGACAGCCACATCGCGATGGCGTGGCGCATGGTAGAACATTCGTGAGTACTTAGAAAAATAAAGCCATCTCTAATCGCCCTGCTCGCGCATTTCGCGAGACTAGTCAAAATCGGAGAACTGGAGCCAGCCTCCGTTTGAAAATGACCGCTTTCTCAAAGGAGGCACTGAAGGAAGGTAGCGCGTGTTTTGGTGTGAACGGCCGAAACTTGTCGGGCGCATTACGGTTCTGAGCACGAGGTCGCGGGTTCGATTCCCGGCCGCGGCGGCCGCTTTGCTGATGGAGGCGAAAAGCAAAAACGCCCGTGTGTACGAGATTTCGGCGCACGTTAAAGATCTCCCAGGTGGTCAAAATTAATCCGGAGCCTTCCACTACGGCGCGCCTCATCGCCTGCGTTGCGTCGGCGCGTTAAACCCTACAATCAAAATAAAAAAAAAATCAATCATTACGGTTCTAGTTCACACACTCGAAGGAGCTCAAAATATGAGCTCGTCTTTTTAAAATATCCTGCCTGCAAGCAGCTAATCAATTGCGGTTAGTTTTTTCAACGCTTATTTCTGTAAGTACAATGGAATGAGTTACGCAGTGTAGATGTACTAGAGGAGGTCCCAAGGTTGGAAACCAGAAGCGGGACCTTCACAGACTTAGTTTGGCTGGTAAAAAGTAAGTCTAAAAACTTGTTTTTTTTTTCTATCCAATTTAAGTTTCTCGTTTTCTTTCCTTCTGCCTGCGGAGAGTACACGACGAAGAAGCACACACACACTCTTATAGCGCACGGTCCCAGGGGAAAAAGTGCCATAGTAAAAAAAAAAAAAGTAAAATCGAAAGCCCGGTAAATGGTGTCCTCACAAGTGAAGAGAGGCAGACAGCGCGCTCGACAAGACGACAGGGCCTATTGTCGGAGCCGGACGCCTCGCGCGACAACTACAACGAATTAATGAAGCATTGTTGAGCTGCCGACGCTTTCTCCTTTCGTGGGGGCCCGCTTTCGCACTGTGCAAGCGAGCCAATCGGCGTCAGGACCAATTGGCCGTCGGCCGGCCAGTCCTGACGCCTGCACCGCGCAAGCGCGCCACGCCGCGTACACGCGCACAACCGGCCAGCAAGCGTCCTTGTTTTGTGTGCGTGTGTGAATATGTTCCTTGGCACGTGCAATAACGACAGTTCGATGCATGCAGAGAGAAAAGATCCTGTCTATGCGTGGAAACATTGCTTTGAGGAACAAATACCAGAAGTTAGTGGGCCGCCTGGTACTCGTACATGAAGAAGCGTCTACGGGACAAGGCTAGTAGTGCGAAGTGCAAAGGACAACAAGAGAGAGAGAGAGAGAGAGAGAGAGAGAGAGAGAGAGAGAGAGAGAGAGAGGAGAGAGAGAGAGAGAGAGAGGAGAGAGAGAGAGAGAGAGAGAGAGAGAGAGAGAGAGAGAGAGAGAGAGAGAGAGAGAGAGAGAGAGAGAGAGAGAGAGAGAGAGAGAGAGAGAGAAGAGGAGAGAGAGAGAGAGAGAGAGAGAGAGAGAACCTAGATCGCTACATAAGGTGTTGCCGTGCGGCTGGCATGATGTGAAGGTATTAAAATAAATTGTATTTTTTTCTTATATAAATTCCTCTTCTTTCTTTCTCCCTCTTTTCCTCCCCTTTATCTCTCCTCCTCTTGCTCTATGCGCGCGCGTGAAATTGCGAGGACATCGCGGCTGTACACACTCTTGTAACTCGCAGAAACGCCACACACTGTAGCCGCAGAAGTGCAAGGCGAGCATAGAGATGCCGGGGTAACAAAAAACAAACAAAAATAAAATGAGAACAACACAGCGTAGGCCATGTGGAGCATGGTGGAGAAGTCCGATCGAAACTGAAAGCGCGGCTCCAGGCAGGCCGCCGACTCCCGAAAGAGCAGCAGCTTCTCCCAAACGCCGGGTCTAAATTCAGTTTCTGAAATAAAAGTGCGCCCGTAGCGCGGCGGATAGCTGCGATCGAGTGTCCATGTTCAGGCCCGGTCGAAAAGAAACCACACGAATTACCGACAGAAGGGGCGCTCTCCCCTCTCCACTCGTCCGCTGGGCATCCCCGCGATCCTGCTCCCTCTTCCCTACTCTGGTCCCGTTTGCCTGCCTCTCCCCCACACCACCCCGGTCACCCATCTGAAAACCGTTGTATCTATCCGCAGCCAGTGCGTGCATCTTAGGAGAGCAGCTCCTCGAGGAATGACCGAATTTCTCCGCCGAACTAGATGTGCTCGCCCTCGCTTCACTCGCGTCTTACCCCCTTGTGTTCCTTTCTATTCTCTATCTCCGTTTCTTTTTATTCCCTGCGTTTTCCTACAAACTTACCATTTCCTTCTGAGCGGACAAAACCCGAAGCGAAACCACGAGGTTCGGAGGAGAGCGAGAGGGACGCGGCGAGGGGAAAAACACTTCCATCTGATTTGAAAAGGACACTAACGCCAGGTTCAGACGAAATTGCGTTTTTTTCCTACTCTTTCCCTGGTACGCGTAAAGCGAACACTACACTGCCGCCTCTTCTTCGGGATCGTCCCCCTCGCCCCGCCCCTGTCGCGTATATATCCTTGGTCCCGCTTCTCTCCTCGAGGACAGGTCCCGGCGAAGATTTACTGTTGACTGCACCGCCGGTATCAGCGAGCTCATTTTTCAGCTTCCGATAGTTGCCTCGCCCTACCCTCTCGCGAAGTGCGCGGCCGCCACAGTTGGGATAAGGCAAGATTAAACAAAATCTCGGAAGCAATCGCGCCAGCGCTAAGCGTAAACCTCACAGCCAGGCGTCGCAAAAAGAAGAGCCAAGAATACGCAAAACGGCACTGGGGATTTCAAGATTTAATAAACGGAACTGCGAACATGCACAGGCCTTTTTATCACTTTTTTTTATTGTCGTAAGTGGCTATGTGCTTCTGCCGAGGAATTCGGTCCGTTACACCGACTGTACTGCACGAGCGCCGCGCGGTCTGCTGTACAGTCGCCAGCAAAAGTTTGCGGGATGTGCAGCGCGTGGCCGAGCGGCGCAAAACTGCATTGCTGCGCCATCTGCAGCCAGCGGGCGCCGGGGCGAGGCTCAAGGAACTGGCGTGCTAGGCGCGCTTTGCGCATGCCTGTCCTTTACTAGTTACGGGGCATCTCTGACCCCTCCCGTGCCCCCGACATGCTTTCGATGTTCGCGGCAGCCGCTGTGGCACCGCGTGACCATCTCCGTCCTTCCGCTATCACTGGTGCAACAAAACACGTCGCCCGCGGCCGCCGTTTGCGCGGCGGGCAACGTTGAATAAATCTTATCTTCCCCGAGGCACTGCTGGTTGAGCACGAATTATGTTCTAATTTTTAACCTAAGCACCGATAAAGTGTAAGCTGGTCTAGAATTTCCATTCGCCGCTCATGCCTGTAGCTATCGCAACTGATGTTGGTGCGTGCTCTGACCATGCCGCCCCGCGTTCCGGAGGACCCCAGAAGGCATATCGCCCGCCTTACGGGTAGCTCTAAGTAGGCAGTGACGCAAGTGCAAGTGGAAAATAGCAAGTGGTGAGAGCAAGTGGCAATAAATTACACTCAGATGAGTGCGAAGCACTTTTACGGGCCTCCGCTATAACAGAAAACAAACTCAGAACTGTTGAGTGCAGAGCAAATACTCCTGTTCGTACGCAAAGTTTTTCCTATGAGGACTGGGGGGTGCACCAGTTGTAACAGGCGGAACACACACCTAAGTTTAAGTGAAGAGAAATGGAAAAAAAATTTAGAGACCTTCCAGTCTGTGATGAAGGATGACAAGCCAAGCTGGACCGAATTCAAGAAGGTCACGAAAGAAGCAGGTTGTGGGTACGAGTTCCGCTTACTTCCTAGTTATTCAGGTGAAGGTGAATGGAAGCAATACGGACTAATGTTTTATCCTATAGGACAAGCGCGGGGCTGAAACTGGCTCGCAAAACGTTGTAGTCGCCTGCGAATCTGGTCCGGGGTAGTTCCGACAAAACGAGGGTTAGAGCCGTTTTCTGTAACCATACCTCATCCTTTGAATGCCATGTATTGACAGCAGACGGGAATTCCGTATTGTTTACAGCTTCCCTATGAAATAACTGGCAAGTAAATGTGATTCCGCGTAATGATAACGCCATCCTCGCGGGCAATTTCGCAATGATGTTTTTACATGGTACCTACATTAGACAAGAAAGTTTACTTTGCCGCAATATTCACCAGAAAGTTTACTTTGCCGCAATATTAAATTCGACGACGCGACTTTTTTCTATGCACCCCGTCATCAGACGCAGTTTCCGACAGGTAGCCTAATTAACTCCTGTAAAATAAATTTAGTCGTCGAATGCATCCCTTGGAAGATAAGATTTATTCAACGTTGCCCGCCGCGCAAACGGCGGCCGCGGGCGACGTGTTTTGTTGCGCCAGTGTTAGCGGAAGGACGGCGATGGTCACGCGGCGCCACAGTGGCTGCCGCGAACATCGAAAGCATGTCGGGGGCACGGGAGGGATCAGAGATGCACCGTAACTAATAAAGGACAGCCATGCGCATAGCGCGCCTATCACGCCAGTTCCTTGAGCCTCGACCCGGCGCCCGCTGGCTGCAGATGGCGCAGCAATGCAGCTTTGCGCCGCTCGTCCACGCGCTGCACATCCCGAAAACTTTTGCTGGCGACTGTACATACACCAGTCGTGAGGCACGTAAATATCTCTCCCCTTGCCTGACATCCCTGCTTCTTCACAAGAACCGACTCCTCCCCTCACCAGTTTATCTATCCTGAAGAGAGTCGCTACTAAACATTCGTTCACTCAATTAATTGCCTAGATCGATCCGTCCTCTCCTGTTTTTTTTCGCCTGCCATATAACCCAGCCAGAGGCGATGGGAAGCGACGTACACTTTTTTCTTCTTCTTCTTAAATATACAAGTTGAGAGATAAACTCTTATCATTCACAAGAAAAAAAAAACGACATTTTCGCCTTTTCGATTATTCCACACCTACTCATTGAGTACTGTACGAACGCCTGCGACACTTGGAGAGGCCCGCATGGTGACAGCAGTGACGCGAGGCGAGAAATGTATGCGTGACGAGCTGAAAAATCTTTCGGTCGACGCGAGGCGAAGCGGACGCGGGAAACGTACGACTCGGATTTCAGGCGGCCAGGAGTCGGCCGTGACAAAATGCTTCCGGTGACTATACATCAGACCGATTCGAAGAAACGCTGTCAGTGAGACACGCCGCAGCGCCTCCTTCCACTTGCGCAACTCTGTCATGCCTCATCGTTATCCGGCTCGATATAAATGTATGCGGCGGCAGCCGATAGGGCAGTCTCGTCTTCGACTACGACGCAACAAAGTTGCTTCGCCGAGACCGGAACCGAAGGAGCGGAAATGAAGTGCACACCATTACAGGTCATTCACACCATTACAGGCCATTCCAAATGGGCGAAAGGAAACGTCTTAAAAAAAGGATACATCATAACAGCGTTTCTTTCATTCTTTCATTGTTACGCTCTTTCATTGGTCCTCTTGCAGGAGGAGCTAAGACAAAAAGAATTGAATTCAAATTTTTGGGGTTGAACGCGCCGAAGCTACAACGGGACTATGCGGCGCGTCGTGGTGGAAGGCGACGAATTAACTTAGACTACCTTGGGCTCTTGACATGCAGCGAAATCTCGACACACGGACCTTTTAGGTTTTCACCACCATCAAAAACACGGCCGCCGTGGGCGGGGTCGCAGTCTAAGGAAGAATGTGCGCTGGGAGGGAAGAGAAATGTGTGTCGATCGAATGTACCACAAGATCAATTGAGACCGAGTGTACACACATATATATATATATATATATATATATATATATATATATATATATATTTGCCTACTCTTCTTTTTTGCAGCACTAAGGATGCCGCCAAAGCAGCATCGAATTCAGAGCTACATCTCAACCAAAAGTCCTGGTCGCGCAAGAGTATACAACGAAACACAAACTGCAAGGAGCTCGCCCACAGAGACCACCATTTCCCGTGAGCTACCAGACAACAGAGAAAGTACTTTGTGAAACAGCCGCATGAAGCACGACGGCTGCACACCCGCCCCGCCTGCAGCAGCGACAGCAACCACTAAAAAAACACCGAAGGAAGCTCAGAAAAACGCGACACTCGCTTCGCACGCACCATCTGAACATTTGCTCGCACCCGCCTTCTTTTTTTGTTTACCACTTCGCGCCTGTCACCGTGTGAGCTCACATGCGGGTCACTCGCTGTGAACGCAGTCACCCCGTGTTTCCTCAGGTGGAGAGCGCCCGGAGTGCGAGGCGAACGCGGGACGGAGAAAAATTGGGGGCTCAGCCCGTAATCGCGTGAATAAATACAGCCGTGACGACCGAGCGGGAGAGGCACTGCCAACTTCTCGGGGACAGGAAATCCGCGCGGAAAGCCTCCCGAAAGGAAGTGCTTCGGCCGTGTTCAGTGTCCGCATACCTCCACATCCGCGCTGGAATTTTAGTTTCACAACATAACCGCAATCCGCTTCGGCCATTCCTTGCGACAAAGAACCAGCTGCACCACTTGGTAATCTTCTCTTTCTGGTTGTATGCCACGCTAAAGAAAAGCTTTTCGGAAAGTGTGCTTGCCGCGGAAGATGACATTCGTGATTCGTCAATGAATGCAAAGGTGGTATCTTGACAATATGATTCGAAGTGCGAATAGACAATAAAGAAACTGGAAGGGAAAATATTTGGAATCACCTGGACAGGCGGACATAATGGGGGCACGTGATGTCCATTTATCGCTGAAAATACGCGGGAGTGTCACAATTCCTAGCGGTGCAGCCATGAACATCGTAACGGAAGCGCCTCAACCAGCCACCTGGGGTATAACACGAGCGGAGGAAACGCCATTTCCGGCAGTATCGACATTCGCTCAATTTTCACCGTTGATCGCAGTGACTGATCACTCTGGAGCTTTGTGGTGAAACTCGCCTACAGGGATTTATTTCTTCGTCGACTCGAAAAGACGCCGCTATTTTCTAGCCGAGCTCTCTTCAGAAACCGAACTAAAACGTGGCCAAGTGGGGTGCAATCTTTCGTCCGCCACGACGCAACATCAAAACGTTGCCAGAAAGCGTCGAGGCACGCCGCTGCTTAAGCGCGAAGAGCCAGCCGCCAGGCACGAGCGCCAGCAACGAAAATACGAAGCGATGAAAAATACGGCAGGAAAAAGGGCCTAAGATCATGGGAGTCCGCGTGGACAGCAACTTTTTTCCCCGGGAACTTCTCGGAGGCGCTTCTGGAGTAGGACGGAGTAGTAGGCTGCAGTTTCTATGTGCACGTGGGCTGGTTGGCTTGCGCTTTTCTGTTTGCGCGCTTCCCCACTTTTCCTCGTTTGGGCCGGTCGAGAAGTTCTGCGGCAGGGCGCTTCCGCACCCGACTGGGATCATTTATAATCTGCAGCGCCCTCCCGCGCATCTCCTCCCTCGGATATATACGCCGCACAAGCTGTGGGAACGCCCGCACACCTGAAGGATTGACCACCAGGGAGGAGCTCCTCTGTGGCCGCTGGAATCGCCGCTGCACTTTGGCCGCCGCCAACACTCAGACTCTCTCTCTCTCTCTCCCTGCGTTCTTCCTCTCTCACGGACGCGTCGGGTACTGACTGGACTGGGCCGAGACGGCTCATGCCGGTGCTCGCACTCGATACATCTCCGGCTGCCAGAACGAAGGAGGAAGGACTACGTCATGTCTTCGCTTTTCCGGCCCGAGGAAAGCGATCCGAGCGTCTAAAGTCAAGCGCTAATAAAACGGCACACGGCAGCTGACTTTGCTGCATGTACGTTGGGGGCCGCGCTAACCCGGCAACTTTATACCCCACGCACACGTATATACACGCACGCGGGGAAAAGCAAGGGAAGCTCCTCGGAGGAAATCACGCAGGAAACGCGGAGAAGCTGACTCAGTGGCTCTGCCGCGTTGCGCTGCTGCGCGTTCAGGATGATCTGATTGGAGGAGAGGGCTGAAATATTTACACGCCGAGAGTTTGCGGTGTGACTTGGTTTCTCGATCACGCGCGCGCCTTCCGCACTGAATCATCCAGAAAGAGATGCCGGATCATGCAAAAAGAGTCAAGCCTCTCATCGATTAGTTGCTGTCGCCTTGACAGATGGGCCTTAAAAGTGCAGTAATTATCTGCTGCGAAACCAGAGAGAGCTCTTTAAATCAGTTAATGAAAGGGGTCTTGAAGAGAAAATGCATGCTCGGTTCATTCAAACGACTGCATTGACCCAATAACAAAAGTTTAACGCGAACTTATAAGCTAGATATTGAAAGAAAACAGATGAAGCTATGACGACTCACAAGTTACTTTCTCGGCAGGTTCATATGACGGGGACTTGTTTGTGTGCCGACTAACACCACCAAGAAACCTGACGATTGAAATTGAGCCTTTATTTCTGTTTGATCGCATAACTTCAATACTAACGTGCAGTTGACACAGTGATAATCCTGTTTCAGTATTTCCCTTATTATGTCACCGCTGACATCCCGTAGCGCGAAATTTGAAAAAAAAAAAATTCAATTATTCTTGTTTTTATTTCGCTTAAAAACACCTTTCAGTGCTAGAACCTAGTCGTGTAAGTTACGGAGGGGGACAGTTCTTTGAAGCTGAACCAAGTTTATTTTGTTTCCTCGGCCCCTCTTTGGAGACCGATGACAAATCAACATTCGCCCTATATACAGCGAACAGCCCCACGAGAAGCAACCTCTGGCGAACCGAGTATTATACGGCGGCGCCTGAGTATCGTAGTTAATTCTCCCAAACAGAAGCGCAACATCGAAAAATGTCAACGACGTGAGAAAACCCGGTGAGCCTGCTCCAGCATCGTGCGAGCTCCGCCATCCGCCCGAGCGCGCATCAATTCCGCGTGCGCGCGGCGGCAGCGGAGTCAACTCGCCTGCAAGTTGTTCGAGAGGCATGCCCAACACCTGCGGAAAGAAACATGCTCGCTAGAACTACGCAACGCGCCGTATACGCTCTTCGCGCGCGCCAAATTCCTCTCACGCGTTCCGCTGTGTTTATGTTGGCCGGGCCGCCTGCTTTAATGGGCGCCGAAGGAATGCCGAAAGCACGCCTGCAGGCGACGACGGGACGAGGCCTAAACCGAGAGTGCGATAGAGAAAACAAGCGAGTGCGCGTTGCCCTACGCTCTCGCATTCCGGGGACGGGAAACTTTGCTCCCCCGCTATAAAGTTACCTGGCTCTCACTGACAAGCCGCCGCAAAAGAAGACAACGGCTTTGCGGGCGTCGTGAGTGCGAATAGGGAATTCTCTCTCTGGAAAGACGATGGAGCAAAAAGAAGCGGGAGGAGAAATCGAGCGCTGAATGCTCTCGGGCGGGCGCAATAACTCGGGCTCTGCCTTCACTCATCGCCTGGGTGCGAAACACTGATCCCTAAAAAACAACTGCTCCGCGAGCAGCTCAAGCCAACGAGGTGCAATCGAGTTCACGGTTTTTGAGCGTGCCATTACTACCCCAGTGGCGCTACCCGAAGACACAGGATGAAGCGAGTTGCCGGCCCACTGCGCAGGGATCATCAATGGCGGGCATGCCGCCACTGTAATGCAGACACGGGGTGGCAAGCCCTCCCACTGTTCGATGGCAATGCCCAACTATGGAGGCGCAGCCCTACGCGCAGCCAGCACCGACTTCCTTTTCTGTTTGGGGCAACGCGAAACAGATCCCCCGCGAACAATGGCAGTGCGGCAGTGGGAGCCCTCCAACAATGGCAGTGCAGGGAGCCGAAGCGTCGGGCGAGCAGCCCCAGCGAGGCTCGCGAGCAAGAATGCGCGAAAGCCAAGTATGCCAAGGTTGGCCGATCCCCCGACGCTTTTGAGCGCATCCGCCCTGTCAAACGACTGAGCGCAGCAGTCGGGCTCACTGAACGTCCAGCTGCAGGTAGGCTGCACTCGAACGCTACGGCTTTATTGCTTTTCGTAGCGAAGAAACTTCTCCGCGAGCGAAACTGGAAAATGCGCATTCTCGATGCGCAAACATTCATCCCCTTCGAGCCGAGGCTTTGTCTGGCGGTGGCAGCGCGTCGTGCGTGCGCGAAACACGAGCCGCAGTTCGTCTGCGTTGGACAACACGACGTTACGACGGACGGCAGATAGCCCCTGCCCAAGGCCGTGTTTGCAAAAAAAAAAAAAAAAAAAAGACCCACGATAATAACATAAGCATACACGCGGACGGACACGGCCGGGAAAAGAAGGAAACAAGTGGAGGGGTGTACTGTTTATCGCTAAAGGCAAACACGTTCGGAATAACACTAATCTTTGGACGCGCATCTCATTGTCTTCGTAGGAAGGTGCTTGATTTTAAGTTCGCTTGTGTCCCTAATAATAGATCATCGCTTCCTTCGGTTGTCGTCTTTCGAACCCACACCCCTTTCCCCTGTCGTTTCCCATTCCTTTACTTTACCCGTATAAAATAACAGCGAAAAGATAACGCGTTGTTACAAGCATCGCCACTTCCACGGCATCTAAGAATCAGGATACCAACAGGTGGGCAAGCGAGATGGACGCAATCAGGTAAGAAAAGGGTCGGGGTGCGTGCGAGATGAAACCGAGAGTGAGGATGCGAAGCAGAGGGCAAAAAACTAAATGGGGGACACTAGCAAAAAATGAATCCGATGCCACTCTCCGCTTCCGGCCTTTATTTTGGGGTAAGGTCACATGCAACTTCCTAATGGAACACACCGTACTTTTCGAATCACCGTCTCTCTATATTCAAAAGGCCCTTCTTCAGCGCCGTCCTCCGTGTGGGTTGTCTCGACCCCAGTCGACTTTACTTCGTAGGCTGTGGTTGGGAGTGGCCCTCACAAAAGCGTACTCCTTCCTCATCGAGATGGCCAGCAGCGCCCACTGTGACGCCTGTGGGACGGAAGAGACTATAGAGTATGTGCTGTGTCGCTGCCCCGAATACTTGTCGGAGAGGAGCGTGCTTTCCGCCGCGCTCAGCCGATTGGACAATCGACCACTTACAGTAGAGACTATCCTAGGTCATCGGTCTCCACCATCGACTTCACAGAGGGTGACGAAAGCCCTTCTACATTTCCTGAGCGAAACGAATTTGCGTGAAAGACTGTAGTGCCTAAAACGGGACTAGAGAGTGCGCCTTCCCACTCCTATCTCTTCCTCTTCTCCCGCCCTCTCTTTTTCCCCTTAACCCCACTCCTCCAGTGCAGAGTAGCAAACCGGGCTCTAAACCTGGTTAAACCTCCCGGCCTTGCTGTCCTTCCTTTCTCCCCCTCCCTCCTTCTGGAAAAAGTTTCGGTAACCGAACGCTCGGTATCATTTAACAAGTAAGCACCGGATGTGAAGTAGCCCGGGTGTCATCTGTGATTTGGAGATCATGTGTAAATGCGCGCAAACTGTACACCTGGAGCCATTCTCAAGCGCATAGACGAAGCACGGGCAACGAAACGCGACCTTTGTAAACAAGAAAATGCAGGTCAGCAGTGCACAGACGACAAGAACAAAACAAATCGACCTTGCAAGGTGAGCCCATCGTGTAGCGCGCCGAGGTTGTTGCTCCAGTTGTGTATCGCGTGAGCCCCGCGGCTGCTCCGGAGGTCAACCGCGGAGATGCGATAACGGGTGGGCGCTGCAGGAACGCGCGACAATCGAACAGGTCTCGCGGCGTGCTTCTCGGCGGGGTTCAAGGCGATCGCCGGTCGCCGCCCAGCGATTCTCCCGTATTGTTGTGTCCCCGTGAGCGCTCACCGCTTATCCTTGACGAGCGCCCGCGGCGGCGCCGTCACACCGAGAGCCCAGTGCCCCGATAACAGCTGCCAAAGGCTGCTTTCTCCTTGACGCCCCTTTCGGCTCGGCACTTGGCGCAGTCGGAAGAGTGCACCCTCCCCCCCGTTTTCTCTCTCTCTCCGTCTCTAGATGGTCACAGGCTATTCCTATCCGCCCAACAAGGGATACTGGAAATCTTGAGCACGCATTTTTAGACCTCTTGACCACGGAACAAATCTTAATCGTGAACAAGGGGGACAGCCTCGGGTAATGAAAGAGGGAGGTCAGGTGGTCAAAATTAATCCGGAGCCCTCCACTACGGCGCGCCTCATCGCCTGCGTTGCGTCGGCGCGTTAAACCCCACAATCAATCGAAAGAGGGAGGCAGACGAGAACGCCTTCATACATAACAATATTGGCGAATAAATTAGAAGGGGGATGAGGGAAAGATAAGCAAATACGATAAAATGTTTTATTTCTCCTTTGCTGCAGCATACGATGACCGGTGAAGAATGTATCCAAGTGCACGCGCACACTTCTCCTCAATCTGCTATTGGTGGGAAGCAAAGGAGGGAGCAATGATACAGCTAATAACAAAACGCTAAAAGTCATCGGTGTGCTGCTGGCAGCATTGAAATAAAATTCAGAGGAAACAAACATAGCCACATTTGAAACGCACTGTCTGAAAGAAATTGAAGAGACACGGGCACGAATTTACGTGTCTCGAAATTTTACGAACGCCTAAAATATACCAACTATACTGCACGGACTATTTAGGCACGCGCATTGCCTTCCTTCGCAAATCCAGGTCGCTGGATGACCCCTATGCACGGTGGCCGTGCCGCAAGTTGGACATACTGCCAACGTACTGCGGGGCTTGAGTAAATGGAACCGAGGCCTCCGCTCACGGATTCGCCCGCAGCACGCTGCGAATTCGGATAATGCCGCTGCGTTGATCGATAAGCATGGCAGAGCTGTAAGCCAGTTGGTTACCCACATGAGGGCTGCTGGCCTGATTTCCGACCACGCTCGTATGAATCCCGGACGAGGCGAGAACAAGCGTGCTCTCGCGTGGCCTGACATCGCTCGGTGTAGAACCCACCTATGGCTATACGCGCTAAGCATCTCCCTGTCTCGTGAAAACAATCCTTAATCACCCATCATAGCGTCCAAGGGAGCAACTTCGCGTATAACGAGGCCCGAAATTTGATTTGAGAACAACAAGAAAAAAAAAAAAAAAAAAACCTCCGCTGTGGCATGACGTAATGCAAAGCTTCCGGATTGCAATGCATGATGCCACAGCGCAGATCAAATTTATTTTTAAACTCATTGAACTACTTTCCTCCTCTGATATCAATGGGTGTTTTTAAAGTTCTGGATATTGTAATAACCAATAGTAGAATACGTATGGTCAGTTGGCTCAGTGGTTTACTCACCTTTTACTAATACCTCGGATACGCGGTGCGGGAAACGAACATATCATAACGAGCGCGCCAACCGCACTTTTCCAACACTGACCTTGTCATTGTTGTCAAAGCAACAACGCCGTTGTAACCGCAGCTGCGTATCAAAACATTATTTTCTATCAGCGAAATTTCTGACACGTACTTTTCAAAAAGTGTTTTTTCAGCTACTTATAATTTCTCATTATTTGTTTTGATAGCATAATTGTAGGGACGACTAGCTGGCATCTAGTATTACGTCACGGCGAGTGGCTTGGTGTCGTTTGCTACATCGCTGTCATCTGCTACGTCGTCTAAAAAGACTCAATTCGCGGCGGTTTTCTTCGTTGAACAGCAGCTACCGAAATCTGTCCGGCAAACCGAAAAACCTGGAAGCTCAAGAAAAAAATGTGGTTAGGAGTTTCCGGGAATCGAACCCGGGACTTTTACGACGTGGGCCACTGTTACACCCCAGAGGCCCGAGGGGGCAGCGGTGGGGAGTGAAGAGTCAGCAAATGGTCCGGGAACAAGCGAACCACAATAGTACATTTTACCAATTTACGCTCCTCTGCGATTACATCATGCACCATCAACGTTCCTTATATATTTCGAGATACGACTAGATGGGATAAAGATAGGGATCTAGACTACATGGCTGCAATGCCCGTTCACTGCGGATGTAGGCAAGATACCGTATGCAGTTAATTTTCGTTTATCAGGTGGCGGACGCTATTAGACTGAGGATCCACTGGGTTTGCATTCCTGTTTGGTGATAAGCCCAAGCCCGCTCCTGTAACATAAGACCTCAATGCTAATTCAACCAAATCAAACAAATTATCGCCTTGTAATGTAAGCGAACGATCGCTGGAAACGCGCTCAGACTGAAATCAGCTTAAAAGCTTATTTTCACCACGTTATGAGTGTATTCTGTCACAGAAAATCGAGCTGCATGTTCGGTAATTCGGCACAAAATAATCAAAATTGTGGGGAAAAAAATTGATGATCACTTTCAGTTCAGAGGCAATCTCAATGTAATCTCAAGGAAATCTCAATGTCAAGTCGCCCGATTAGTTTCTATCCCGTCCTTCGACACCACCAGTTTTCTACCACATTTGTTATAAAACATATTTTCAGTGACCTGTGGCATTGCAAATCTTGACAAATTGTTGATGCTGCACGTACCGTGCGCAAAAGAAGCCGAAGTCAACATTGACGCGGTAAATCAAAAGTTAAAGAAAAAACGGCGCCGGGTGCATACCATCATATTTGCGTTCACTGTATTTTGCTTTCCGTCGTGTGCCACGCGGCGTTGCATATTTTGTCATTAAAATTCTGCTCTTGCGCTGCAAGCGTATTCTTCGTCGCTTAACACAAGACGCAACGCTCTCGAAGATGCATTTGCGTCAGTGGGTATCTTCAGCCGCTTACAAAACCAAATTGCTTCGCTGTTGATATGAATGTGTACGCGATTACATGACGGATCTGAATTGAAGCGCGCGCTTGTGCATTGTAACGGCTGGTGATATGAGCCGCCCCGAACAATCCTCTCACAAGCACATGTGCGATGGTCCCGCCAGTCAGCAGTTATGGATGAAACAGGTTCCTCCTCGTGGTTTGGAGAGTGGGAAGGGAGCGTCAGGATGAGACATAACTGTTGAACTTGGATACGATGAGGTCGGCGCTTGGTGCCTAATGCCGTCGCTGGCTGTGGTGAACGCAGCAAGCTCCCATGTTCTTTCTTTTTTCTTCGAGGACAAACGCTCGGTCAATCGTTTTCCTGGGGCGAGGCGTGATTTCGTGTATCGACACCAGCTGCCGCTCCCGGACGCTTCCCTGTTGCCCGGTCGTCCCCAATCGTCAGGTTACCCAGGTGCTGACAGTCGCAGGAAATTTCAAGGTGATCGCTCGAGTGGCGAAGGAAGAGTGGTGAAGGGGTGGCGAAGAAGCAAGCACCAGCCCATCCATGTTATGGGCTGTATCATGGTCTTATCACGCAAGAGAGTCTACGAGGGGAATAAGACAGCGCTGTCTTCCCATCCGAAGTTCTGAAATAGGCCGTAATGTAGCTTGAAAGGCCCGCCAAACGATGCTCCCGCGATCACCTTCAAATTGATCGCGACGCACGGCCACGTGTACGTGCTTTCCGCCATTGGGCCCGCCGAAATGAAAGCAAGGTTCCGTGGGGAACAGGGCAAGTGTGGCTCCCCTACGCCGCAGCCTAAGCCCCGTTCGGAGAAGGCAAGGTGGACTAGCACAGGATGGATTAAAACGAAAAAGCACAGGCTGGGCTAACGATCACAACTTCCGGCGTCTGGTAAGGAAGTACTTCATTTTCGTCAGCCTTGGTTCCGTACATCAACTCTTCAAGCACGAATGTTACCGGCAGTGTTCACGGGCATAGAGCCCACCGATCGAGTAGAAAGGGCAACGTGAATTTCCGTTAGCACTGTTGTGTCTACACTCATAAAAACATCCGCCACTCTTTTGCCCTGCAGTGTCCCCATCCGAATGTCTGACAAACACAGCAGCTCGGCGAGCTGCTAAAAATCCACACGTAAGACTACATCGCGAAGAAATGGCGACAGGGCAGGCAGACGGTCAACCCACACTCTCAGCCGCGAAAACAGCGACGACTATACAAGATACAGCTGTCGCCGCAAAATTTCGTCCGCGTTATGGCATTACGCAATGCGAGAATGCATTTCCCATTGCGCGATGTGACAGAAGCGGTCAGAGTTGAGTCTATCGATATGTCGACGATCGTTATTCCTCAACTTCGCCCCCTTCGGCGCGCCGACTGGTCGTCTATAGAGCCATTGTGACAAAGCAGCCCAAATTTTTTGTTTGCTTTCTCACAGCGTTAAAACTGAATTATGCAGGAAATAACTTGCACAAATTATGTTGCAGTAACACTGGCGCAACCCCCTTCCCTCCGCACACACACGCACACACACAAAAGCATAAGCTTGTGATGCATTTGCAATGGCTTGCTCGTCGCACTGAGCGTATACCCTCCTTCCCCGCGTTTCATTCCGTTATTTTGCGTGACACTATTACACATTTCCCCGGGTCCTTGTAACTCCCTAAAAAATAATTTTGCACGCATGCACGCAGCGATGCGTGCGCACGGAAATATAACGCCGGTATGGTGTTGACGATTCTCGAATGTGTCAGCACACCTCCCATTTACGCGTCAGCCAGGCTGGGCGAAGCGTGTGCATCATACGTTGCCGCACGTATAGCGCCTTCCAAGGCCGAAATCGTGACCCGTGTGTTGGCTTTTGCCGGGCTCTCAACTGAATTCTAATGGCGCAATCGCTGCAAATCAGTGCCGCGCTCAGCAAACCTCCCCGCGAGCCCGAAATCCGCGGTGGCGCGTCTCGGAGTCTATTGTGATTGCGGCCTCCTCTGGGTCGCCGACAATTGTTTTCGCGGTGTTCCGCAGCCCTTCCGTGTCCCCCGCCCGGCTCGTGCTGCCGGCGTTGCGTGGCCACTCGGCAGCACTCAATTTCACGCTGCCTAATTGCGACATGCGGTTGCCGCACTGCGGTCACGGTGGCTGCGCATCCATAAGGCTCCATCCCCTCCGCCACTAACGACACGCGGATGCCCCGCGCCCTTTCTATTTTTTTTCCCCCTCTCGAACAGAGACCGGCGGCCATCCGTCCCACAAATCGCTGGGGTCTCCACACGCAATAAAGCACTGCAGGTCCCGCGCAGAGCCGGCAAGGTCTCCGCGTTGACGGAATGAAACTTTTTGAGGCGGCCGTGGCCCCCTTCGCGGGCCCCTCCGCGCTTGGGATGCGCGGCCTCCTTCCCTGTTCGCGCTGAACGCAACGCCCAGAGCCGCTGGTCCCGAACGAGCGCGCTGCCGGGCTTTGCGGATGCAGAGATCGCAATCGGCGAATCTTTTGTACAGCGTGGAAGAATGTTAACGAGCACGAAGGAGCTTGTTTAACATCTCAATCGATACGCTCGCACAGCTCGCCTGAAGCCAATGCAAACCACCGTGGCTCACAACAACTGTTGTGTCAGCAGGTGGGCCTACTCTTCGCCCTCCGCAACGCGTCAAGCTAACGAGCGGCCAGCGTCAAAGGCGCGCGGACCACTGGCCGGCACTCCGAAGAGGCACTTCCCGAAGCGCTCGGCAGCACCTCTACCGAGACACCCGCATGCGCCGGTGCCCACCATCCGAGCCGCACGTGGCGCGTTTTCCTCTTTTCCGTTTCGCATCTGCGGCGCCCCTGCGACTGCCCCTGGTCGCAGCTGAGTACGCAGAGCGCAGCGGCGACCAGCCTCCTCGGCGCCGGCAGCCCTGCGCTCGCGCTCACGGGACGTAAAGAGTGCGCGAGCTTATCCTGTATCTCCGCGCCGTCACTCCTGCGCGCCCAGCTATCGCATTCCGCTGTGCGGCGCGCGACCAACGGTCAAGCCTCTGCCGATACTCCCAGTTTTCCCAGCGGGATGAAAACTTTCGGAATGACTTCAAACCGAGTAAACACTGCGAGACGTTATCATATCTGCTTACTCCCCACGGGTGAGACGAAACCAGCACATGCTTCCATTCGCCTCCATTGGGCCAAGCGGTATACCTTATAAGGATTTGTCTAGGAAAAGCACAGCAGCGACTAAGACGACGGTCGAACGCCGTAAAGGACTACGAGTATCGGAATGGGAGAAGGTCCGCTCGCAACGAATGTCCACTCTAAACGATGATCGTAACGAGAATGGAGACCGCAGGCTGTTGGGACACACACGGAGCGCCATGGCTCCAAACGATTCCCGTGAGGCACTAACTACGAGAGGCCAAAGCAAAACGACGGGCGTCAGCGCTAGAGGGACTTCGCTCCGCAACGTACCGCAAGCCGCACACCACGTTCATAGGCATAAAAAAAGTGCACCGACGGAGTCCCTACGGGTCAACTATAACCATCCAACGAACGACAACACGAACCTTGAGCGACACCGAAACTTCGGCCCACAACGCAAGCCTCCGACCGACAACCTCCAGAATACGAACACCGTGTACCGAACTGAGAACGCTAGCCACAACCTTCTCCAAACCAGCTGCTTCCTCCGACTCAAGTTTCTACGCCTGTAAAACTACCTTTACTGTCCGACGCACTTGTTATCCCTCACAGCGCAAAAGCCCGCCGCCAGGGCGCGCTAGTGAAGAGGGCGAAGGCAAGTCAAATTTTCGCGGAGCCACTGGCTCCGCGCGGACGAGCCTTCTTTTGTCTCGGGGCATCAGCTGTGGCGCGCGAGCGTGAAATAACGGTCGCCTCGCGAGGCCGGAAACGAGCAGGGCGCCCAGCCAAGCGTTGCCCGCATGGGACTCGGCCGACGTCAGTGCGGACAGGATGCGAGCGCGCACGCACGCCGCACTGGCCGGCGCCGCAAGAGACAGAAGCGCAGCCAGAGTCGCAGCCGCAACAAAAGACTCCCGAACGTGCCCCGGACGGAGCGGACGGGCGCTGCAGCCGGGCCGATAGCTCGTTATAATTACCGATCGGCCATCCGCGCACCGATGGAAACCAGCCTTGGCTGCCGCGCGGAGCTCGCTTCGGCTAACCCGCACAAGTGGCTCCAATCAGACCACCGGCGGTTGACCTAATAAGCGCCTGTGCATAGGCGCCGCTGCCGCCGCCTCAAGTCAACACCGGTCGCCCCGGATAGCGCGCGAGTTAATTAACGCTCCTGCGCCAAAACGAAGAGGACAAGCCGCGTCCACGCTCGGCCACGCCGTGTCGGTGGGCGAGCGGCTTCATTCTGGACCCCGGCGGCCGGAAATTATCGGCGCGGATAAGCCACGCGGCGGGCTATAATTACGCATTGTTCTCATAAGGCTTGCCGCACGCATTCAGCGATCATACACGCAGTTCAATCTGAACGCTCACCGCTGAAGCAAAGCTGTAGCGAAGCGACCTAATGGACTCCACTGGGCGCGCCATTTTCAGCTCGACGAGTGCGCCGGAGCCGTGACACGGCCCACCGACCGCTCTAAACCACCTATGGCCGTTTAGCCTCAAGTTCAGGTGAACGACGCACCTGGATTTTAATTGACGCGTTTCTCGTCGCTATTCTAATTATTTCCCTTCGTCCTCGTCCCATTCCTTGCAACAATTCCACCGCTGCTTTTTTTTCCTCGACTCTGGACGTCACTCTAACCACGGAGAGAGAGTGAAAGAAAGAAAGAAAGAAAGAAAGAAAGAAAGAAAGAAAGAAAAACTTTATTCAACAATCGTAGGAATGGTTTTCCAGCGCAGGCCATGTTTTCAAATTTTCGGGGTTCACGCCAGATTTAAGGCCAGATTCGGCATTTTCGTAAAGGTGGCTTTATTTATTATGTGTCCCTAATTTTATGTACATAGATGTGCCTTAAAATCAGTAATTGAAGAAGAAATAACGAATCATAAATTGCCCTAAGCATTGTGACAATGACTGTTTTCTAGCGGCCGTGAAGGTATACGTCAGCACTCTCACTGCGGCTATATGAACATATTGGTGAACGGCTACTGTTTAATTTACACCGAGAAGATTTGTGCAGCTCGCTCGTTATTCACACTCCTTCACAATCGGAATATTTTCATTGGATTTGCATGCTTCCCCACAGTGCGTGTGAATGACCGATATGTTCGCCTGAAAACATACGCGCTCTGACATCGTGCAATTAAAACGTTCTGATTTCTTTGGGCCATATCGCAGCGCGGATAACGCATTTTTTTATTTAAATCCTATGCCGGGACTCGCTAATGCCCTACTTTGCCGTTATGATCATAGTGACTAGTCACTCAGGTGCATTGCAGCAAAGCCAACCTAAAGGTAATTGAAGAGGGCAAACAACCTGAGTTTTTTTAACTGGTCCGATATCTCGGGCGCACAGACGTGTTAATCTTTTTAATGATCTCAGAAGCAGTCAGTGCTCTCATTGTTTCAAACTGGAGACTCATGTCGCAGCAGAAACGTCTTTAATGCAACGACACCCCAGCGGGCTGAGATATCTCGCAGTAAATGACAAGTGTCGCTTTGTGCGCTTTATTAATGCGAAGCATACCTTGGCGTCAATTGTTTTGGTGCTAGAAAACGCAAGTACTTAACTGAGAATACCAGAGCTTTTTTTTTTTTTTAGTTAAAAGCCGGCAGCGAATTGGTTCTCATGAAAATAAAAACAAGACCCGGGATAAAAACGACGTCTACGACAGGCGAGGCGAAAGCAGAACAGAAACAAAATGTGAGTAGGTTGCCTCGCGCTGCCGCGAGAGGCGCGAAACACATCAACGAAAATACGTTGGTTCGCGCTCCGGCTCGAGCGCTGCTTGGTCACCGTTTTCTTGAGCAGAACAAAAGAGAAACATGCGGCCGGCACCAGCTCAGCGATGACAGCATTTGCGCGAAGGGCGACGCTGGATTTCCCGGTGACTCGGCCGGCAGCAAAGTAGGCCGAAACAAAGCCACGTCGTTTTTGGTCTAGGTGACGTCGCTAGTCCTCGCAAGCGATGCTTCCCATATCGTAGAAAACCAGCGCAGTGGTTTCGCTGAAGCTGAACGTTTTAACAGCGAAGCTGTTGAGCGAATTGTTTGTGTTGGTGTCCGCAGTTAAAAATACCACGAAAATGCCAAGCGCTCGTGCACGCGTGCCTCGAGCGCACGTTCGTCAAGCCAAGCATACCAACTTGAGGAGATTAGCCAATATTGCCCCCCCTCCCCCCCCCCCCCCCCAAGAAAACAAACAAACAAATAAACTCCGTATCGTGGCAACACTTGCTCGGAACGCCCCTCGTTCGTTCCTCCTCGTGTCGTTTTGCGCATGCGCTCTGTACCGTAGAAGAGCCGCGACTTGAATGTCGAAGCTCCTGTAGGTGATCACTGACTCCACATGGCCCCGCTGCAGATAGTTCGCACGGCCGACGTAGAGGCCGCGCTTCGAGAAGCTCGGCGTGCAAAGCATCCGCTAGAGACGATAAGTCGCGCTTGCGGAGTGGCGTACGAAAACGTCGACCGAAGCGACGAGCTCACTCTGGCCTTGGTCAGCATAAGCCATAAGGCCATTGCAATGCCATGCCGCCGACGTCAACCACGACACCCCAAAGATACTAAAACTCAACTTTGTGTCCGTCAATGATCACCTACAACAGCTTCGCCATTCAAGTCTTGCGCGTGAGGGCAAGCTTCCCTCAATTTTTTTTTCCCGCCGAAGGCCCGAAGAATTCCTCTCCCATCCTGCGCCAGTCGAGTCTATTCGTCGCCTCCTTTTCGTGCCTCCTTTCCGTCTGCAGCCGTTCCTTACGGGGCCGTACATTAGGTGCCCTGCCCAAATGACCGAGGTTCGTTTAATTTTTCCCCCTTGTTTTCGTCGGTCGACATGGCTGCGGACAACTTCGCTTTGTGCCATTTGCGCCCTCTTGTGGGCGGCGGTGCTTAAAGGCTGGCTCGATCAATGGCCGAGTCTCTCAGAAGGCGTCTCCTAACGGGGTCTGGATCGGGATTTTCCTTCAACGCAGCTGGTAGCGTCGACGAGTGCGTCGACGCGCTCCAGTAATTAGGGACGCGGGCAAAAGAAGCGGCGCAAAGGAAATCTCCCCGAGCGCGGAGGGGAAGCGCGCCTGTCGATGCCCGATGGCGGCGGCGGCGGGAAGGAGCGCGGCCAGTGAAATCGAGCAGGAGGAGAAGGCGGCCTCATATTTTAGCGCCAGAGAGGCGGAAGCCGGGGATCCCGAGCACTAAGTCACCATAAAGGGTTGACGCAGCAGCAGCGGCGACAAATAACGGTTTCCGCTCACGTAGCTCCCCCAACCCCTTCAGGGGAACTGCGCGGGCTCCTTTACAGACGGCGGCGGGCCGAGTCCCTTCCAAAACTAGGGGCTATAAAGACAGCCGCCGTGACTTGCCTCGGCGTGCGGCTCTCGGAAGCTTCCATATTTTAATCCGGGCACGTTCGTTGGGGCCTTCCAATTATACGCAGCGCTTGTTTCGCCTAATCTCGTTCCTGGGAAAGACACCCCCCTTCGCGCGAAGCCGCCTATCCGCGGATCACTGGTCCCGATACGAAACATAACACTCCCCCTCGCGCGGGCTCGTCCGATGCGATCATTTACCCCGCCGTCCGGCCACTTTCGCTGCAAAACCAGTCCTGCGGCGGCGACCAGCGCGGCCGCCTTTAATTGGGCCTAATCGGCCCCCGAGACTTAGACGGACGGCCCGGAAGCTGTCTGGACGCCTGCAAACCATATGCCCCCGAACAAGCGACGCGCATTCCTTTCCCTTCCGTCTCTTGTCAGCAGCCCGCGCCGACTGATCCAGTTACCCAAGGCGCTGCTTTCATGTCCGCGCGTCTGTTCCCACGTCGAGACAGTGCAGTCGGAACGCGTCGTTCATTCTACGCCGCGCCAGCGATTTGATCGCTTCTGGCTCCCAACACGACAACACCGCCGGGTCTGATGTAGGCGGCGGCCAGCCGAGATCGGCGGCTTCTCAGGACCAGAGCGAACTTCGCGATGACTTAACAGCGCTGCAACAGGGATCCTGCTCCTCGCGGTGGTGATGCGAGCCGGCGGAGGCAGAGCGAACGCACCGGCGCATTGGCAATGCACAAGGTGAAAGAGGACGCTTTCAGGCGCGCTTCCAGAGGCACAATGGCGTCGCGCGTCACTGCGAGATGCTGAGAACCGCGCCGGGGAACCATTGTTGTGGCTGTGGGACCCCCGACTAGGGCGACCGCCCTCCCACGCTTGTTGTCTTCTTTGGCGGCAGGGTGGCAATGCCCGCCCCGGTGCGAAAGAACAGGCTCATAAGGCGTGACTTTAGTCAGCCACTCAATACGACCGGGGCGGAACGTGGCTATGGGCACTGGAAAAGCACTATATCATTAAACAGTAGGCTACCCATGAAATGAATTGTGGGCTGCCTCTATTATCATACTTAAAACAATGCTGTGGCACCAGATCACATAATTGGCGCCTAGATAAACACCTGCAAAGAAAACGTAGGTCAGTTCGACGAGTCGTGAAACGAAGGATGATAGGAGTAACGCTTCAGGGAACAAACTCGGGGGCACGATGTCATAGTTCAAATATGCGAAAATAAGTGGTCTTGGTAATGCGACGAAATGACTGACCACTGGTGGACCACCAGGGTAGCAGAGCGGCTACCGAGAGAAGACCATTGATTTGATGGGAGAATGAAATAAGAAAATTCATGAGCGAAGAATGGACTCGGGCAGCGCAGGGCAGGAGTGGTTGGAGACCTACGGGAGAGGCCTCTACCGTGCAGTGCACTTAGCACGATGATGATGACGATGATGATGGGGCTTCACGAAGTAAGGCACATCACGGCCCCACTACGCCAGGTGCCACGCGGTGACTGATTGTGCTGATGACAACCGCTGGGTATACGCTTCCTCTCCCTATCTACGCCTTTAATTTGAAACGCTCCCGGTTTAGGTGCCTGAGATTTTGTGGTGACGAAATGTGAAGCCCGAAAAAGCGGAGCCTGGAGAAGAGGTTAGCCGGTAACCAGTGAGAAAAGGTTAACACGCGGAGATGAGGCTGGCGAGCGGTGGAGGCGACCTTGATGGATGGTGGTGAGAATGAATGAGGTAGGCGACGACGCTGTTTGGTTAGCTTTGGTTGTGAGAAGTTCTACAAGAACGCGGTGGGAGGGGGATGATGGATAGGGGAGTGCTCGATGCCGGCTGGTTAAGTTGGGTTGTGGAAGGGGCAGGCACATTACCCAACGCAGCATACTCAAACTCGCTCTTCACGTGGCTTCCCCTTGCTGACACAGTAGCTAGCTTTTTTTTTTTTTTTTTTTGCCGTCTAGAACTTTATACATTCCCTCGATCATTACCCTGTTAGATCAATTCTGCTAGTTTACTTTACGACGGATTGTTTTCCATATTCTCACGGAGTTTTCAATAAGGCTTGTGAGCTACTATGAGAGCCCCGCCGCAGGAAAGGGGTACCATCAGGCTAAAGGGATTCCGAGGACAACGGTATACCAGGGCATCGGGCCAGATGAAGTGCAGAACTAGAGCGCATCGATTGCCGCGCGCACCCCAAGCGTGTCTAGGCGGAGGCGAGCTGGCCACGGTCAGAGGGCCCCCAATATACATACGCGGCCGAGGGCCGCGTTTCCGCAGACAGACGTGCGAAGAATAATGGCCATCTTCGGCGGCCGAGTGAAAGCGTCCTCTTCCGGCTCTCGGCGTACAATGCGCGCCAGGAAACCCTTGAGGTATGCACGAGGCGTGGCAAAATCTAACGAGCGATGATTCACCGTGGCGAGCGTGGCGGCGTCCTTGGGGAAGCGCTGTAATTGCATTGCGAGCGGCCACCCAACCACGACACACATCCGCGCCGCCATTATGCGCGCACAACCTTCGGCCGCCTGCAGCAGCCATGCAAAGCGGCCGTCGCGTGGCCACTGGGAGCCCCTTTTTTAGTCGGCCGCTGTCTCGGCGGCACGCACAAACACTCTGGTGGGCGCCCGGCTTTGGCTTTTGCGACCCTCGCGTTTTCAACGAAACGCCTCACCCTGCGCGCCAGAGAAAAGTTGCCGTCGGCCCCTTGTTACGGGCGCAACCTATTTTTTTTTCAAGCGGGACTGAAATACCAATTGACGTGTAACCCCTTCCCGCCCCCCGCATGAAAATAAAACGAAACTAAGGCTAACGTGCCAGCCTCATGAACGCTTGGAATTAGCGTTAAAAAAAAACAACTTGAAAACGAACATGTTTTTCTACAGTTACCGTAACCACAATAACAAAAAAAAAAAATACGCATATGAGCTTTAAATCGGGTTGCAGCCCCGCCACCATATATACATGCCTACCTCTAGGTAACCGGTGTTCTCTAAGAAAGCACTCTAAGCTGCACGCTGGCATGGACAAAGCACTATGGACTAACAAAGTCGATAAATGTGTCCTAGTCTCAAGCCAGTCAACCACAAGAATTCCATCGTCTTGCCCCTCAAAATAATGTGGCAGTCGTGGCCACTGAGCATTGAGAAAACAATGCCCTGTCAGTCCGTTTCACCACAACGCACCTGACCAACGACTGGAATCGAACATGAAAATGACGCCGCAAGCTCTACGTTTTGCATTGCCACTGCTCAGGTAGCATGTTCGAGTCGAACTGTATGTCCGGCCTCGTTATTCGCCACGTTCTTTCCGCCTGACGCAGCGATTGGCCATTGCGGTGCAGTGGGGGGAGGGGGGGCACTCTTTACGGCACGCGCTAATTACGTCCTCTACGGCAACCGCCGAAACTCGCGAACGGGCAAGCATCCGCCAGCGCAGTGTCCGCGGACGATCCGCGAAGGATCAGCGCATGGCCATGGCACGACGGCGTCCTCCCGAGAGCCTCCGGTTACAGTCGCGGGAAGCGGGCGGATCAGGCCGAGCGCGGCGATTACGCAAGAGGGGCCGTCATTTATAACGAGCCCACACGCGATGTGTGCGGGGACATCCATCTTGACGGAACGTTGGGGCACGAGGCGAAAGTCGAGAGCGGCCGGGGGACAGGCCGAGCCTTCAACCCAGTTCCTGGCCCGGCGAGCGCGCGGCCACGTCGTGTGAACGGGGAGAGCGCTTCCCACAGTCGGAAGGCCGGGTGTAGACAGGGCGGCCAAGAATAGCGGGACACTCTTCCGGAACAAGAGCCGCCAAAGATGCCGACTCCCGTAAAAATAACGCCCGCACTGAGCGGAAGAGCGAAAAGAAAAATGGCGCCAGATACGAAACACTGAAATAGGCTCCAGGGTCGCACGGGGGACCGAGGGTTAGCACGCCTGCCGCGCAACTTTGTCCCCAAGGCGCTTCTCGCGCCGAAAACATTCGCCCGCCTGCTTCGCCGCAATGCACCCAAATGACGGATTGCAGCTTCCAAGGGAGCAAATTATTCGAATCAAGAGACCACGCACGTTTGACTGCAAATATCACTCCTCTTCATGTAAGCACCTCAAAGCGATGTCATAGCAAACGCCGATGGGACCCCATATCATTCGCAACCCCTGTTTATTTATTTATTTATTTATTCCAGTATTTATTCCAGTACTGGTTATTCCAGCATTTCCAGTAAGGGTTATTCCAGTATTGGGAGAGGAAGGCGCGTTCTCCCCGAAGGGAGCCACTGGCCGCGGTGTTGGTTTAGGCGGAAAGCCCAATCGTGTTTTGTGCAGAAATACAAGCGACATTGAACTGCTTGAGCCTCCGCCGCGGCGCCGGGGTGGCTAAACACGCGTTCAGTGAAATGCATCGCTCACTTGGAGGGGTGTACGCTACAATGGCTGAAACACCGACAGACCGACTGAGTGGCGAGGCACACTGAACCCCCTGACACGGATGCCTCGTGCTCTGAAACATCCGCTAAACGCGCCGCTCGCTTGTAAAGTTACAGCGTTCACACACATTAATTCCCTGCATGTCATTGATATCTTGAGATTACTGCAATAACAGTTTCCCACGGTAGTTGCGTATGATATGGGGTCCCACCGGCGTTCGCTATGACATCGCTTTGAGGTGCTTACACAAGGAGGAGAGAGAGTTTTAGCAGTCCGTCCGTTCCATCGTGTACGTTGTCACCTGGTTGACCGGGATCCGTCTGGGCACTTGGGCATTCGTCGCGGTAGGGGGATTAGTTCCGCGGGCCTGCCTTCGCCATGTCCGCGCCTCCTCGCCCTTCCGCGCGCGCAGGCGCAGACGGGTCCTGGTCAATTCGGTAACAACGTACACGACGGAACAGACGGACTGCTAAACTCGCGACGGGGCCACGTGCTCGCCCGTTGCGCCTGCGGCCACGGAGGCGATGGGGAAGCTGCGGCGTGGGTGAACGCTCGGGAGCGCCGGCTGGAACGCCAGACGCCGTGCAGCACGCATTAAAACACTCGCTAGGATTACTAATAACACAGCAAATATAAAACCGCTCTGCCACACAAAATGCACCCAGTGACAAAGAAACAGAAAAACGCGAAGCGAAAACGCAGCGCTCAGCACGCAGACGTCGTTGCGAAGCAGCCGTACGACTCACCCTGCGGTTTGTGTTTGTGATGTAATGACAGAAAAAAAAAAGGCTTTCGCGCGGGGGGAACCCTCGATTTTCCTCAGCAACCCTCAAAGGTTTCCTCGCTAAGAACGTCGGGAGGGATGCCGTTACATCACAGCGAGCGCCAGCGTTTTGTTGCGCTCCTTCTGCAGCTTTGTTCCTTCGCCAGAGTGGGCAGGCTTGAACGGGATGCCGAAAGCGCTAACCCACTTTGTGCAACTTTACGCAAAAGCAGCAAGGAAGAAGCCAGGGGGAAAAAAAGGTGTGCGCTTTCCGCACAAGTGTTGAATGCAAAGGCATTAATGTCCAATTGAACGCCGCAGAATTCTGATGGCGCAGCCAATAGTGAATCGGCCGTGAGCGTCTTGGGCGCGTTCACGTCGCAACATAGTGGGGATCAGTGTAACGGCCGTGAGCTTCTGACGACACCTGCAATCATCAGCAACAAACGTGGCTATGTTGTTATGCCTATGGTGAGCCTTAGCGTCTGGTTACCTTAAACTTGAGCCTCATTATGTGTCGGGCAGCGTTGGGCTGCGTGTACCTATTGTGGACGTTTCCAAAGTCGAAGGCCAGAACGCACTCCCGCATGTATCCCCCGCATATATACGGCCACGGTGCGCCGATGCCAGGAACGTGACGCAGCCTAAGGTCGGTCACACGCGTGAAGGAAGCGTCACTGCTCCGATCAGCCCCTTGGCACCACAACGAGCACCGCAGCCACCGCGAGGACCACCGTGGTGGTTGGTGGCAGCAGCGGTAGCGGCGTGCGTCCCAGCATCCGCGAGAAAGTGAAACCGACTGGCGCCAAAACGACTGCAGGAGAGAGAAGCTCTGGGAGAACGATGCCGCACACAGCCCCAGGCAGCGCGCGTGTAGGCGACGAGACTTGGCGGACGCCTCCGCAGGAAGGCCTACTTTCGAAAGCGGCAGCGCTGGCCAGCTGGTCGACACTGCGCGCTGCTCTCGTACGCGGCTGCTCGTTCACTACCCAGTCGCATTCACGGCGCGGCGACGCAACCACCGAAGGCGTCCCCCCGCATGGCCTATCGCTGTCTCATACCGACACGTTTCTTTTTTTTTCTCTCTGCGTTTTGTTTTAGGTGAACGTTACTACGGCGCCTCAACCTCATTGACGCGGCAGCGTGCCACGGAAAGCGGAGGTGGTGCCGCGATGTTGGGTGGCGCTGCTCGTACGCAGCCTGAACGGACGATGGCCATCTTAATGAGCGCTCTGGCCGGCTTGGAGATCGAGGCGAATGAACTCGACCACGACAGCTGCTCACACACGCACGTGGGCATACATGTAAAGCAGCCGCTGGGTGACGAAATCCGTGGGAAACGGAAAACACTGTGCCCTTATAATTTTGTTCCTTACGTCCGAATTTCGAAAAGTAACGCGCTAATGAAATTATGAGTGTTCGTTTTTCCGTCGTTTAAACGCGGTAACAATTTTTTTTGCACACAGAAAAGCAATACGATAGCTATATAACAGCAAAAAAAACTTATCAGGAATTGAGGATATGAGGTATTATAGCACGATTAAACAGCTGAAAGTCTAAGACACTGCATTTCCAAGCTCTTCGCAGTGTGTGACGCTCTCTGTTTCTGACGAGCACTAACCAACTCGCATGAATGCAGATGGAAACAGCACAGTGCGCAAGCGCAAAGGTATGTGCGTATATCGGTGTTTTAATTGGCGGAAGGTCATCTAGGGCCACAGAGCGCCAAAACAATAAACACAAAGGTGACAGAGACAGACCTGCGTTTTAAAGGATAGCATGTACATCTGAATAGTCGAGAAGAGCGCTTATTGCTTGTGTGTAAACGACCTCGGTGTTTAAAGCCCAAATATCTTCAGAATATAACTTCTTCACTCTCAATTAATAATTACATAATTTGTAGATGGAAACCCGTCACGTTCGCCGTGACAACGTCGTTTACACGCCTCCATTGGGAAATGCTACGGCGAACATCTCGCATATATCGCAGGCACACGCAACGGGGTAAAGCTTCGTGTAGGACACATAATGTATGCGTTTCACATCGAGCGGGTCAATACGCGACCACGAATATCTGCTGCACGAAGCCCAATGGCCCCGACCAAGTGTCGAATGCCGGGCAAGAGTACTGTCACCGGACCGAGTACTCGGCAAATCAAACAGGGAAACTGTCAATGCACACCACGAAACAGCTGAGAGGTGGCACGAGGAAAGCGCTGCATTCCTTCCTCGTTCCCGCACGATTTCTTCAAGGCAGCGCAAACATTCTCTTCGACGAGCCTCGCGCAGGAGTTTCTTTCCCTGCAGGATGGTCGGACGTGCAGTGAAGGCCACCTCCTCGCGCGCCATTTTACTCCGACAACAATACCAAACAAAGCGTACTGGAACATGGAGAATGCACGCGTTTTGAGCCCTTGTAAAGAAGCATAAACTCTCTCAGATACGCAAAAAACGGGAAATTCCTTTCGCGTTGTGAACCTAAAATTTTAAAAAAGAAATAGCCATGCAGTTAAATCAAGAACATAGGTGTCTCAAGGTCAATAGCTCGCCAATTCAAAATGCTTCGTTTCGATTGTACACCGCCCGGCACCCGTCCACCGAAAGTAACAACGAAAGGGGTGGGCAGGGCCACTTCTTCTAGCGCGTTGAGAACTAGTGCGACCGATGCCGGTACCGCGCGTCCCATTCGTGAACCCGTCGTCGTCACGGTGAGGACGGCGAGCAGCCTCGACGCGTGATGGGTGCATTCGCAGAGGACATCTTCAGCGGGCCACCGCCACGCTCGATCAACCTCCTCCCCCTCTGGTGGCACTCCGTTATTACGAGGCCGCCCTGGAATCAATGAAGCTGGTGTTTTCCCGCACCGCTCCTCCCACCCAACGCCATTTTTTTTGCCAAAGCATTTTACTGTCTCAGCTTATTTTCTATTTGTTGAAACGCCCCACTCCCGCACCATTGGTGGCGGCGGGCGCGCAAGACACGCCGTGCCTTGCCCGGAGGTTCGCGAGGTGGTTTTTTGAGCCTGCCTAATTGCTGACGACGAAGGGCGAACCCGGGATGCTCGGCAGAAACGGTGTGGAGCAGTAAACAGCGGACGATGAGGTCCAGTCGATGCCCAAGGAGCAGGCTTCGGAGAGGAGGGCAAGACGGATCACTTTCATTCATGCCACGGACCACTGCTCGCACGCGCTCGACCGGCGCGGTTTTTGTCGCCCCAGCGCTACACGCAAGAATGTCGATTACGAAACAGCCTACGGCTGCCCACGCAAGGGCCGCTTCGGACGAGGCAGTTTGCTCGAACGAGCGCTCTCCAGGGCGCCGATCCCGTGCTTTTAAAGTGTGACCACCCTGATGAGCCGGGGACGAAAGCGGCCGAGTTCCCCGCCGTGGTAGGGCCCGCTCTGGCATCCTTTGCAGCAACCGTTACGCACACGCCAGATACGCCGCCGAGAAGAGCATGGGAGAGCACGTTAAGCGGTTCAGCCATTTCAAGGGGCCCTTGGAATTAATGCCCGAGTGTGGGCTTCCCCTACAGGCACGTTATTTATACCGCCGCCTGGGCCTGGCGACACGACGAAAGGGGGCAAAGTCCGCTCGTGCGAGGACGCCTCGAAGCGCGGGCATGCGGCTACGGAGCGTTGAACCGGCCGCCGGCGGGGAACAGCGGGGAAGCTGTCCGTCAAACTATCTGCGCGGACAGGCGGCGGACAAGGTTTCCATGCCCCTGAGACAAAGACGACCGCTCCGGGAACGTAATTGCAACCTCCCGAGCAGCGTAATGATTGCCCGCCTTATATGGCGCCCCGCGCCGAAGCCGCGTGCGTTGCGCAGAGGCGAGACGGTTCGGGCGAAAGTTTAATTGAGGTATAGGGGCGCTTTGGAGAGAAATAAACCCGGCCGCAAAACAAAATGTTGGCACCTCGATGCACGCTGATCACTCCGAGTGATGGGGTGAGGTCTGTGCTATAGCAGTGTGCGCGAATTGAGTTTACTCCCCGTATCCCCCCAATCCTTCTCCCATATTGTTTTTTGTCCACTTTCGCCCTGGCTTTGCACTCGACATGAGGCTAGGCAGGGACAACATCGGCCACGAATACTAGGGAAGGAAGCAGGGGACGGATGAAGTAGAATGACGCTGTGCAAGCGCTCGTTCATTCAGCGCATTCTCGTCGCTTATGACTGCAAGACACTGTACACGACGGGAAATCGGCTCGGAAAGACAGCAACAACCGGGTAATGAGTAATACGGGAAGAAAATCTCACACAGAGTAGAGGAGAGCGCACTCTTTTTGCATTCATCTACGCGCAGCGTGGTTGGGAATAGGCACACAACCGAGCATTTCGCGTGAATCGGAATTCCGCGTATTTCGTGGCGTCGCACGTCGCTCGGTCGCAGCTTGGTCGGGCGTGCAACCTGGCGCATCGGCGGCGCCGTGCGTTCTCGTTCGCGCGTCGGGTCTCGGCGGCTCACACCGGCCGTCCTTCCAGGCGAAGCATCCTTCACCTGCAGCAGGCTCTACACTCGCGCGGACAGGCGAGCGCCATTCGAGAGTCGCTTGGGCGTCGCGGCTGGCTAGGCGCGTTTTTGTCGCCGCTCCGCGCCGGGAAGCGCGGCTCGGTCACGCAACCGCGCACGCCGCAAACCTGACGCCGCGTCCGAGAAGTGGCGTCCGCCGGCGTGCAGAGAAGCGCGCGAGCCAGAGGCGGGGCGCGCACGCACGCGGGAACCCGCTGAGCAGCGCAGAAAAGCGGAAGCCCCGAGAACAGCTGCAGCCAAGCGGCGGCACAAGCCCAGGGGCAGCAGGCATTTCGCGTTTAGCCGGCATATTTCTCGTGTTCGTGAAACGCGACTGCAAGGCGAGACTGAATTCCGCGCAGCCGCGCCGTCGGCAGTCAAAACAGCCCGATATAACCGCGCCGGCCCCCTAGCTGCTGCCGGCCGCCGCGGCTCGAACCCGGCTCCCATCTTTCTCTCGGCGGCCCCGAAAAACACGCGCGGTAAAACAAGCCGCAAGGCTTCCGCGCCATGTAAGCGCGTCCCGCCTCCGCCTCTTCCACCTCTCCTGATCTTCACCGAAGAAAACGGCCTCCTTGCGCAAGTGCAGTGACTAGCCAGAAATATATACAGTTTCTTTCGGGTCAGCGGAACCACGGCTTTACTGGTGGTCATCCGCGTGGCAGTATAAACAGTGTCGATGGGCTACACATTTGCTACATCTTGGTTGCTGCCAGCGCTACAGCTTATTCAGCATGACCGCTTAAGCGTACGTTCCCACTTGCGAATCGCTTATGTTGCGTGACGTTGTCGCTTTTCGTCACTTTAGTAGGCATCCACGTAGAAATAATGTCACCTAATAGTACGCACAAAAATAATGCGAAATGCAAAATACTACGTTTCAAACATGAACGCGAGCGACGCAAATGGCTCACGACATTGGCTTTTCCGGAACCGAAACTGAATAGAAAAGGCAGCCATTACCGGCGGCCGGACGTGACGTACGTGATGGAACGGAAGCGGTCGCGATAGAACCGGCGGCCGCTCAGAGCCGTCTTCAAATGCGCGTGGTAGCGTCGCGTTTCGCACTGTTATTTACACAGACGGACTCCCACTTATGTTTGCCCAGGATAATGGAGTTAGGCGCGATTGCGACATCGCGTCGCTATCAGTCGAAATGAAGTAGACCGCACGAAAGTTATTTTTCCATCAGAATAACTGCCGTTGTAACAATCCTTGGCATTGTGAGTAAAAAAGCGGGCCGTTATTTAAAAGCTACTTGCTCGTACAATATTGAAAAGCAGCTTTGGTTAGCCGGCGTCTCGGCTATCACATCGCTCTCTTTGAAGGGGACAAACCGCATGCGGGCGGAGATCAATCAATGCAAACAGCATCGTGAATATCACCCCAAGATTTTTCGCCTTGCTGCACATCGAGAATCGAAATATAGAAGGGATCTGAAACTATAAGCCAGCTTCCACAGCTGAATGATGCCTAAAACACGAAAAAAGTTACCTATCTGCCGCTGTTTTCTACTTTCACCACAGACATGTGCTGTTGAAAACATTTTATTTTCAAGTAAACTAAATCTAGCGCTCTACAAAAGTAAATACTTCATTTTGGGAATTAAAAAAAAATCAAGTTTGTTTAGGAGAGAGGCAGTTACGTTAGTTTTTCGCACTTCGCGAAGACGATGGTCGATATTTATGCGGATGTGTTTGTTACCACGAGCAAGGGCGATTTTGGTTCACTTAGTGAGTGAGGCAAAATTCGCAGAAATGCCTATACCCGCGTGTACAACAACTCTAGTTAGGTGGCAAAATTTTGGAGAAGTCTAAGGGATGGAGGTGGCGTTGGCCCAGCCCAAATATTGCAAATATTGAACGCGGGAGTGCATGAGGTCAAGAAGTTATAAAAAATCCTTTTTTTTTTTGTGATAGATGCAACAGTATTGACAAATGTAAGCCAAGTGTGCGTGTCGCGCTATTTTTTCAGCAGAAATATCCTTTTCAAGTAAAAAAAAATTGGTAACTCCAGAACGTTCGCAAGCGCGTGAATAGTGTGTAGACTTCTAATCTCTTTTAATGCACTGAAAAAAAAGGAGGATTTTGCTACATATGTGGTTAGTTTTAAACATACGATGGCGACGGCGATACAGCGCGGTGGTGGGCAGACGCGTCCCTTCGCCCGGCGGAGCGCCGTGCAAGTCGCCGGAGAAGCGCGAGCTTCACGGGACAGGTTCTCCGTCACAGGCCGTTCGGAACTTGTTTCGGCGACTCTCCGCCAGGTGCAAAGTCTGCACGAAGCTACTTTGAACGACGGTACCTATAATAGTGTGCTCTGTGCTTACGAAGCTTATGATTTCGCCATGGTGATTTTAAGAGCATAGACTACCAAATTTAGACAAAGAAAAATTTGAGTTCAGTTGGCCTTTAGTGCCCTATACTCTCGGCTGCATAAATTCAGGGTGAATTGGCCATGTCTTTTTGCGTAAGCAATCAGTGACATGACGCACGTATAGCTATGACGACATGCAGTGTAATTTGACGTTTAGCTAATAAAAATCACAACCAAGCTATCAAATATTGCGCATAAAGGATAAAAGCACTTCACATGCATTATAAAAATTGGGACGGCAGCTGAGGCTGGCAAGAAAAACACATTTCTTCAGGTTAAAATTGGCGTCAACACCCCATGGCGATCAAGTAACGTTGATCCAAAAGCGCGCGAACGGAGAGTGTTGAGCTTGCTCCGTGGTGTTGAGCTAAAGAACATCACACAATCTTTTTTGCCGTATCCATCTATTTAGTTCTTTCAGTCGCTTTTAGTGACATAGTTGAGCTCTCTGCTTCAGTGCAAGCTTTGTTGCGTTATCACCTTCCCGGCCATCACCGCCGCCACGTTATCGTCTGCTGCTATGTTACAAGTTTATGGCGCTATCACAGAAAAAAGACGGCCGTGACCATCGTATGACGGGGTAAGGCGAACAAAACGCTACGCCTGATAACGGCAGAACGTACTGACTGATGCCGCCGATTCACTCAATCGTCAAGCTCGCACTGAATCAGCGCAGTAATAAATAAAACAGTCAGTTTTCGTTGTTATTTTTCCTTGAATTCGATCATGTGACCCACCAGCTTGCCAGGAGGAGTGTGGACAAATGACATGCGTTTGGTTCTCTTTGTGATGGAGAGGCTTGTACTGCCCTCTTATGTTGCTCTTACGCAAAACATTTTTTTTTATTCCCATAAAAAAAATACGGCACGTTATTTGTGTGCTCCGTGATCGCTGACTTGTAAACAGTCAAAACTATTATTTCTTGCGGTAGAAAACAGCTTTCAACCGCGCGTAATGCAAAACTGCGTGTGCTGCAAATTCACCAGCATTTCACAGCCCCGATGGTCGGGGAAATTTTTTGCCCTATTTCACGGCGACAGGAGCCGCCATTTGCAAGCTGTTACGTAACATCAGGCTGAAGTTGCCAATGGGCGACGTAAGCATTCCCTCCAATTATTTTAAATTACATCGCGTCTTCTCGGCCAATCACGGAGAGGGCATCCCATACAAGCAGTGTTGTTGCTGGATAGTAAAGTCAGGCCTACGTTGTTATGCCCGCTGCATTTCGTCTAGTTTTTCACTTCCCGCCAAGAATTATGCGCTTTCAGTAGAGAGAAGTAAGGCAAACTTCAAAAGTGGGGCTAGTAAACGTCATGAAACATCAAAATTACGAAGGCACACACAAGCCCTTTGTCAACAGGAAGCACGTGACTGAAATTGAAAGCCAATCAGAAGATACTTCCGGAGAATTCACATTTCACGGTGAATTTAGTGCTTCGAGAATAGGGCCCCAAACCAAATGTTTGTTTACTTCCGACATTGCAAATGGCTGCCGGCCTCCGCCGGCTTGGCTGCAGTGGACTTAGGTTCTTGCGCCAGCGGGTCCAGCGTGCATATAGGATCGAACCGGCAAACAGCGCAGGACTCATCAGTGCCCAGAGACGTGCTGCATTCTAAAGCAAGCAATCTTTCGTGGATAGCCAGATGAATGGCAGGACATACTTCCAGCCTTCTGGTTGTTCTATCGGCGCATATTCGATGTTTAAGTAAACCCTTTGAGGTTTACTTCTGCATCTGTGAAAATGTTGTGGCGCGAAATTAAACCTCTGTATTTCTTCCTGAAGTAATGAGCACGCTTGACGTCAATATTTTCGACCCGCCCCCTCCCCCCGCGATGCTTACGGCACTGTTTCAGGCTAGTAGAATGTGTTTTATGAGATTTCAACCTATCATTGTCGCGCTGGTGTAATATGTTTTTATCTTTGAGCGCAACAACCCCGTCACACGCAGTCGAATAATGGTTGGTCGCAAGTGCGAGCACCGCTTCACCGCACAACACACGCGGAAGGCTCTCGCGATAGGCACCAACCGCATGTGGGAATGCAGTTCTTCGAACTCATCACCATGTATCATTCTCACGACGTTAGCCATTTATAAATTGCGTTATTCGATCTTATACCTACTTGTCGAAACTTTACTTTGACGATTTACGGTGAAAACGGGTAACCCACCAGAATAACGCAGCATGACGTGAATAAATTTCATTCGGTGCGATATCCCCGTTCAGGGCGTTGTTACGCGGTTATCAAAGCCGGCGCCCCGGCCCGCATTTCTGATTGAGGCAACGTACAAAAAAACAATAATGTAGGCAATATTTCCATTTGAGCCGGTTTGAACTAATCCTAAGGGATTTCCAACGAATGAATGCGTTTTGCAAAGCACACAAAGGGCTTTCACTTTATGGACACAGCTATTCAAAGTTTCGATCACGAGACACTGTCTACGTGCGGCTGCCGAGTTCATCGGTCATTGTTAGCCTACGTTAAAAGACACACCAGTTGATGAGGTCTCTCACAAAAGAGGCTGAACGAAGGAGCAAGGAGCTTAAACAGGTTCGAAGCGCACCCCACGCCCTCCTCTCCCGGCCCACGCACACGCAGCAAAAGCAATAAAGGTGTGAAATAATACTTTCCCCGAACACACCGGTTGCACCGCAAAGTTCTGTCCGCCTGTTGTTAGTAGAAACGGGGACCTCGAGAACAAGGACCGCGCACTGAACCTTTCCGAAAGCAGTTGGAAAACAAAAGCGGAGGCCGAGTGAACACGAGGTTGTTTGGTACGGCATCGTCCACCGGCGCCGGTTGTCGCCGTGATCGTGCAAAGTTTACCTTCTGTTAGGCACGGACCTAATTTACTCCGGACCCTCGTCCCCTCTTCCCCCGTGACGCTTCCCGTCGTTTGCACGCAGACAGCACGTTCGGCGCGAGCAAGCAGTTCCCGCAGTTGTAACCGCTCAGTATACTACGTGCGTGCAGTCCTGCCGCAGCGCCGACGCGCCCTTTGGACGACGGCAGTGAGCTCAACACAAGGCCGAGAGGAAGCCGCAGAAACCAGGCGAATGATACAGTGCCGACACGGCGGTTCCACTTCCTTTGTTTTCTCGCCCACCATCCTGCACAGCGCCGCGGAGAGCAGACGGCCGCCGTCGGGAGGCTGCCGCCGCGCCGCTGCAGCCGAGCCGCCCGCCGGCCACTCCGAGGCCGGACAGCGTGACACGCCGACGGACCACACAACGACCTTGCTACTGGGCGCGGGAAGACTGTAGAGTGTACCACAGACGCCTGTAGAAAACTGAGCGGGGTGAAAGCTCCCATACGAGGAGTTTCCTTCACCATGCTTTCAAGGCCACCATGCTTGGCAGGAACGCACGCACACGCGCATGCAAAGGTAGATGCACATTCACACGCCTTCTCAGGCTACTGCATAGACCGGAATGACCTCCCACCAGTTTTCGACAAATAATTTAGTTACACGAGTTTGCGTGTTTCAAAGCCAGCTCACAACTGCTTTTGTTAAGTAATGTATGACCAATCAGCGTGTGTGCGTATTTCTCTTTAGTACTGTTGCGCCGCCCTGACCCAGGCGGCGTGTGCAAAGCCTGCCTCCAGATCGCGCCGGGCTCTCTCCTGCCACGCTCTCCTATCTCGCCGTCTCATCTTGAGGAGAGCAAACTCGGTCTTTTGTGCAGAAATCCAATCAGCGGCTCGAACGGTGCGCGGGAGCGTCGGTGAGCGTACAGCAACGAAGGACCGGGGAACGTCATCTGGCATTAGCCGCTTCGGCGTCCGCGCTGTGTCCGCCGGGTGCGCTGAGTGCTGCTGAAAGGGGCATCTGTTGCCTGCGGTTGTCACTCGACGTCGTCAACCGGCGGCCCTTGCAGGCATTGTGCCGGCGCCCCACTGCTGAAGCCAAGCAGCACGCAAGTTCGCCGGTACAGATCGTGTCGAGTGGGTGTTTGAACAAAGAAACGACGACCGATAGCTAGCGGACACAATCGCGAAGGCTATTATCGCTCCTTACGCAAGAGACGGCGTGTAAAAGGAGATGCGAGCTAGTTGTAACCTTGCTTTGTTTCCCCGGACAGGTCATCCACAATAGGATCTTTTTTTTTTCTTCCTTTTACATTGTGCTGCCGATTCGTGTCAACAGCAAATATTTTTACCTTCGCACAAGTACCAATTGATATTGTTCTGAGTCGACTTCTTAAGCCGTTATTGCAATAAAGCAGCTACATTTATTAATTACAGCTTGTAACTAGCCAAACACTTACTCTCTCACTCTTTGCTCGGTGTGTATGAGTGTGCGGCAGAGGAGAGAGAGAAATTTGTTAAGCGAAACAACTAGTATGAACAGAGATAAAAGTTGGTTAAACTTGCATAGAATTAATACTCGCATGTAGGAACGATCTTGAAGCTCCGCGCAGTGTGGCTGGCTGCCCGTAATAATCAGCGCTTCTTCAACCCAACACCACTCTGTCGCACCCATCGCCGTCCTCTTCGTCGTCAGCAATATCGAGGCGAGGTGTGTCGCCATTCCCACGAAACAAGACTCGCACGGCAACCAAATTGCTTTGCTGCCTGCACCCCGTGATGATCCCCTGGCAATAACTTCCAGCCCATGGCGCACGAGTTCTCACGGCAACTTACTTCCATTTCCTCCCCTGCGTGCGCCGACTGCTTTGCCCTTTTTCTCGCCCGCCCCAGCCACCCTTTCAAGGGCGCCATTTAAATACGAGGGCAGCACAAAGGGGGAGCAAAGCAAAAAGAGCACGGTCCACTCGGGCTGCCGTGGCTCGCCAGCCCGAGGAGTGGACAAGCAGCGCCAAGGAAGAGCAGCGGCCCGGCTTCTTTGCGAAGCGTGTGTGAGGAGTCGTGTATCGAGTTATCGACTACCCAGCAGCGATACTGACGATACCGGTTTCCCGAACAAGACGGCCGGCCAACTGCGTCGCCCTCGGCGGAGTGCAGGAAGAGCTCTGACCCCGCAGCAGCAACAGCGCCGCTGCAGCAGAACCGGGCTTCGGACGCGCGTCAAGCGGTGGCGCAAAGGAAAACGCGGAAACTGAACTGACCAGACTCGCAGCGAAAGGGCGGGGAAAAGAAGACAAGGAAACGACGCCGACTGGCTGGCCCAGTGAATCAGCGAGGGCCTTTCGATCTCTGCGCGGAGTCAATGACTCGACGTCTGTCTCCGGTCGCCGCCTCAGCAATCACACAAGAAGGCGACGGCGGCGCTTTGTTTGGCGCGCTCTGGCGGCCGGCGGGGCTCTTCGAGCGCCGTGCGCGTTCATCGCACGGCCAACGGGAGACGGCCGGCACTTCCTCGGGAGACACTTTGCGAGCGTGCACGTAATGGCCACTATGATACGCATTAGACGAGCACGCAATAACAGTGGACGAAGTAATATTCAGAACGGCGGCGGGTCAGTCATCGAGCCTTGCCGTGAGTCACCCAAGAAAAACGCAGGTGCAATCGAAGTGCTGTGATTTAGAGAAGCAGGTGACAGAAGCTATTGAACGGCACGGCGCGAGGCTTCGTTGGGAGAGCGATAGTGGAGAAGGGTTAAGGGTCACTCGCTATGGAAGCCTCGCAGGGAAAGCCCTAGCAGGCAGACATTCCGGCACCTGCGTTGCATTTCTTGGAGCCCGTAGAGCGAGTGGGAAGCAGAGGCCTTTAGTTGCCTCTTCACGGTCTACTACAGCACATAAAAAGTACTCGATGAAAGAGCACATAAGAAGAGGCCTCACAGTGTGCGCGAAACTGGCCACCCGGGAAGCGTTGGTAATGCCAGAGCAAACGTGTGCGCCCGGAAAGAAGCTCCTGTCGCCGCCTACTGCTTCACCAAGGACGTTCGGCCATACGCCTGGGAAAAAAATCTACACAAAAAAAAAAGAGCCTTAAAAGAGCTTCCAACGACACTCGCATATTTATAACCCCGTTTCTCACACCTAGCAGAAAACACTGAGGTAGCTACAGCCCACAGCAACAGAACACACTCAACTGTGACAGCCATGTTTTACCGGGTTGGGGTTTAAATACGTAGTTTAAAACCGCATTTCAAGCCGTCTAAAAAGCAGCTAACAAAGCTCACGAACAGGGAAAATTGAAACAGTGCCCCATGGTCAGTCACGGTAGTGCACGCACACCTGACACATTCACGGCCGAAGAAATGACACTTCAGGACGAAGGTTTTCTAACTTTCGCGCTGCTGCGCAATGGTGCAGTGACCGGCTAATTCCTTCATTCCTTTCCGTACACGTGCAAACATCAATTATGCGAACACCCGTGCCACGGGTACAATTCGCACAAAAATCTCTTCCGAAACCGCAGATAGCCTTTCCTCCACAATATCGGAATACTGGAGGAGCAGGTCTTTTAACGAAAAGACGTGGTATGAAATGCGCTGAGCAACATCATCACTCAGCACGCTATAAGACTGGTGTATTGCAATGAAGTTTTCTCTCTCACTGACTGCTGCTCATTCGAGACGCTTATTCTTCCGATTTTACTCCAGCCAACCGTTCTATACCCCCTGATAACAGTGCCCGGGATAGAAACAAAGCCACTCGCTGGGAGTCGGGCGGTTGTTCAAGAACCCCACGAGCTCTCTCGGTCAATGTCTCTGAGGCGAAAGTCGGCTGGAACGGTTTGCTGACGACTCTAAGTGAAATCGTCGTGTAGTGAGAACACCACCAGTGAGCACTACTAAGTGGCCACGCATTTAATGCCGGTTGCCAACATAGGTAGCCAGGCACAGCAGAACAGACGAGCGGAACGCGCCGGCAGATCCGCGAATACGGCTCGCCCACCTGCGCGCTAACAGCTGCGTGGAATTGCGTGAACGTAGCCCGCAGCAGCCCTACACACTCCACCATGACGTCTCTAAGCCCACAACGCGGGGCGACCTGTTTTTCTTTCTCTGATATATGGTTTTATTTTCTTTAATTTTATTGAACAAGCGACCTATGACACACATATACGGCGATAAAGTTCAAGCGACAACGCCAGGTGTGGCCGAAGCACTGAGGTAAGGAAACTTACATGCGAAACATTCGCAAGTGACACGTTCAAGCTGTGATTGGGCCACCCGTATTCCAAAATTATGCAGCTTACAGTGTCAAAACGGCAAAAAAAAAAAATGCAAGAGGGGTGTACGGGTTGGAATTTGAACCTTTAGAGAGAAGCGCCGTGGTGAAGAGCTGTGAATTTACCCTTCCTCGGATTCTAAGGATGCGCCAAAAGCCACACGCGAGTAAGATTTCGCATCTACCCGAACCACCGACAAATCACCGTCGCCAACGGGGCGGGCCCCCGAGTGCGAATTTAAAGAGACTGGGGGCAACAACTGCTTTCGAACAAATTTCGTTTATTTCCACTTACCGCCAGCAGGAGCTACCGAAGTTAAATCATGATTACTTTGGACAGAACGCGCTTCGAAGAAACCAAAGTCAAGCCCCATTTCAAATACACTCGGGAACGAATCAAATGCGACTAGGAAAATATAAATCTGAACACGCAAGTTTCACCGGGTCCGAATATATGTAACGGACGTGTCATCTATAATCACGGAGCACGGCATAAGCCCTTTGCAAATACCTAGGCGCGAACAACGCCGCTACATCTCTTGAAAAGTAAAAAAAAAAAAAAAATATGAGAAGGCGAGAATGTAGGGTCTTCGCGGAAGCCGGAGAGCGCTGCGTGATAAATGTAACATGCATGCCCGCGACATCGCCGTCAACGAACAAAACTCGAGCTAACCATCTGGAATGCCGTTGCCTATTTATTGGATTACTTGAGTCACTAAATGTCGGTGCCAGCTAATAAAGCCGCCGTTGAAGCTCCATGCTGCCTTAGGAATACGGCCAATAATGCCAATAGAACTAATGACCCTTCTACTATTTTCATGCTACCGTCACTCAGCCGAGTACAATGACGGCCGGCAACAAAGACGTCACGACAATACTGCACAGCCAGACATGTGCGATTCACGGCGACAGGGAGGGGAGAAAAAAGGCAAAATGGGCGCAAGGCCGGCAACAAGTATCAGGCAGGCGGGGGCCGGGAGCGGGAGACGAGGCGTGATGGCTTACAGCTCCGTGTAGCGCGCCAGGCAAACGCCGGGCCCGAAGCCTGGCAGGGCACTTGTAGCATGAGGCTTGCCGCGTGTCGCTTCGGCCAAACCCAATTAACGGACTTGTACGACTCGCTATTGGCGAACGGATTAGCCTCTATCACGCTGCGCTGCGTTCCAAGCTGCAGTGTACGACACCGAGACGACGTTTTCTTCTCCTAGTACCCGTCCTCGTTACCAGATCGGCCATTCTTTTTCTCCCTCCCCCTGGGGAGCAGCTTCTCTCTCGAAAGCCCGGGTTTTCTAAAGAAGCGACGCATCCACGCTTAACGCGCGCGGTCTGCCATCGGCGGAATTGAGATCAAACTCAGTTGGAAAGAATCAGCCCTCACACAGTGACCTCGGAGGCCGGAAACGGAAGAAACCAGGCGGAAAAGACAGCGTGGCTGGTGGCGAGACGCTGGTTGGGGCGGCCGTTCGTGTTTGGGAAACACCAGAACAAATGAAACCGCCAAAGCTTAAAAAACGGTGCTAAAGAGAAATGGAGGGCTGATCGAGCAGCCGGAACCGCGGGAAGCGTGAAGCATACCGCTAGTGCAAATAACGCGCGCGCCTGCACGTAGCCCTGAGTCAGCAGCGTCGGCCGGCGTCTTTCAGGAAGTTTCCGGCACAGTCGATTCCGGGGCGCCAGCCCTGAGTCATTTCGGACGGTGAGTATTGTCGCGGGTCGATACAGCCTCCTCCCAGTGACCGACTCTGGAAATTACCCGCCGCGGCCGACGCACACGCGTGCACCGTCGACGGGGGGGGGGAGCCCGCTTTTAGAACGCGCGCGCAATTGATGCGACGCGTGTCGCGCCCAGTGCCGACCAGAGCGGGCCGCGGCACCAGCGCCGACCACGCTTGGCGGGAGAGCCGTGTCGCCGACGCAACCTGCAGGTTACGGCGACCGCACCTGTGCGGTGACGAGCGACCTCGTGCGTGCAGCGGCGGAGCCTTCTCGCATTTTTTCTTCTCAGGGGGAAGGCGTTTGAAATGTCCCTTGGTGTCGAAAAACAACCCTCTCAAAAATGTATATAATTACAAAGCGAAAATATAGTTGTAATCATCCAACGTGCATTGCTACGCGAGGGATCTGCGTACACTGTCCATTAGCTTTCGAGATGCGCTTAATTCGATTTTCCCAAATTGGTTCCAATGACACGAAGATACAAATGACCATATCTAGATTTTCTTTTTCTTTTGGAAGGGGGGTGGGAGGGAATCGTATGTTTTCTTTCAAAGCAGACAGGCGGAGATGTGATGCACCCTCACGGCTGGTCGCGAAGTACTGGCTGCTGTCACCGAGCGCGGCTGATAGACGCCGTGACACTGCGATGCGATAGATAGCTTACTCATAAGCAAGTAAGCTACTACGGCGTCACGATCATCCTGAAAAAACAGCATGGGCTATGAGATGCATCGTATACAAGAGAGGCTCGGATTCAGACCATGCGTCGAAAAATGCCAGTACAGACAGCCGCTCCTGTGCCTCGCCTCGTTGAAAACACATTCGCCACGAGCTGGAACTGAACTATTGCCAACTTTATGCTCGGAGCAACGCCGCTGAGCACCGCCGCTGCGGGCCCTGAATGAAGCAACGCGTTCTGCGAGCCTTGAAGACGCACGCTTAGACAGTGTTTCGGCCAGATTGTGTTGCTGCGCGAGCAATATAAGAAGCAAGCTCCTTCGGCGAAGAGGTTTCACGTTACCATTCGCCGCGTGCTCCTTGCGAGCTGTTGAAAACAAACGAGAGAGGTGCTGGCACTGGTTCAACACGGGGGGAGGGCGATACACTTTTGCTCGCCGGACGCCCCGGACGCCTTAAAACAAGGCGATGTGACTGGAGATTAAAGGGGAAGACAAACGCCAGCTGTCAAAAGTAAACTTCGGCTCAGAAGAGCAAAAAGAAAGCACCACCGGAGCTAAGACGGCGATAGCAGAATACACAAGGTCTGTATAATGCAATGCTTCCAAATAGCAGGGCTGGAAGGGAGGCGTGTTGTTGACAGATAGCATGCGAGCGGAGATCCTTCCTCTTTCGCGTAAATGCATCGGTCAACAAGAAGCGCCACGGCCAGGAAATGCAAAAAAAGCGCAGTGAAAAACTGCCACGCGGAATGTTCGACGTGCTGAGGCTTTTTTCTGCAGTACGAGGGGACATCTTTTTTTTTTTTTTTTTGCCCTCCGCCAGGCAGCAAAGATACCGGGAATTTATGTTGTCAGAGAAATGAATCTCACCAAACGAACACCGGCTGCCCCGTTAGTGTTAATGTGGACATGAGTACACGAAACGGCTATATTAGTCCCCCCCCCCCCCAAAAAAAAGAAACCTTATCTTGCCTGGGTAATAACAGCCCGTGTGCCCAAAGAAAGCAGCGGTCACCGGCAGCCAGAGTACAAGACAATCCTACTCTTAACAAATAAATTAAATGAACAAAGAGAGAAAGTAGGGCCGCATTTCTACTGCCAGCGAAAGATATTCCATTTCACCGGAAGAGTCATCCAGAGGCGGAGGTTGTTTCACTGCCGAGGAAGGGTGCACTGTCGAACCTTGTCAGGGCAAGCAGTCTCAGAACGCAAGTTCCGACACGAAATGTGCTCGTCTCTACCGAAAAGCGCGCCATTTGTGCGCCAGAGACCATGACCTACCCGTACGTCATGCGCGTAAGAGCGCGGGTGTGCGCCGTCGTGCCGTCACCGGCGGCGCATTCCTTCTCGGCTGGCCGAGCGGAGGAAGACCGGTTACGGGATGCTGGTGAATGTCAGATGAGTAAGCACTCGGATCACGCGAGGTGCCCGGCTTGCGCAAGGTGCCCGCCGCCGCATGCAGTCACGGAGCGTGTACGCGAGACGAGTGCACGACTGGACGAGCCTGCAGGCGATCGAACACGAGCGCGTCTCAGGCGGCCTCCTGAGCAGAGCCCTCCAGCTGCCAAGGAGGAAGGCAGCTGCCGCGCGCGCACAGGCGTCACGCGGCTGCACCCGCGACGTCCACCGCCACCACCACGCGGCCCTTCCGCACCGAGACATTCACGCTGCCGCCAGATCGGCTGATCCGGGTGGTGACACTGCGCGGCAATTGTTTTAGCCGACGCAGCCCTTGACCAACGTCAGGAGCTGCTCAGCGGCCGCGCATCGTGCAGCGCTGGATGCCCATCATCCTCGCACTGTGGGCGGATAATTTACCGTTAACCTCCACCTCTCGGGTCGTTTTAAAGCTGCGAAAAAAAGACGCATGAGCGCACACGATTCAATTTTGCCGAATTCTGACGACAGACGAAAATTGGATTTGTTAACTTTTTTAAGCTTTCATGAAGGTCCGGTCCAGCATTCTGGTGTCCAAGCGGGTCATCATCAAGTGTGGCCCGCTATTCGACACCCAGTGGAGCATGCTTACGTAGCCACTGCCTCGCCCTGTAATATATACGAAGGGGGAATCGTGTGCCCTGCATGGGAATCGGTTTGATTAGAAGGCTGTACTACGCTCAACAAGGTTTTGTTGCCCCCGCAGTCTCTCTACAAAAAAGAAAAGGAAAATTATTCAGGGCGGCAGATAAGGTCCATCTGTTTTCACAGATGTTCGTCTCGCTTTCTCCCTTTTTTACCCCTTCTCGCTGCTCCGCGCGCTCTCTTTGCACGTACCACCTGCTTTTGGCTGCCGTAGACGTGCGTACTCGGCGGATCAGGCTGGTTGCCCCATGACGCTATCGCTAAAGAAATACGAAAACCTGGCTCCCACGGATTTAGCCGGGTGAAGAAACGCTAAAGCGACGTGCACCCGGTATAAAGGTGCTCGTGCGACTGGTCGGCCCATTTAGTTACTGCGTCGGTCACAGCACCCAAATCAGGCTACGTGAGCCATATTACTTCCTCGGAAGTCTTCGTGCATTTCGCATTGTCTAGGAAGCGATAATAATTCGCACTACATTCCACTTGACGTGATGTTATCTGTTCAAATATGTTGTTCAATGTACTCAAGCGTGATATGTGGCCCATTTGACTAACCTAGGGTATCGTTCGGAATGCTGCGACAAGAATAAGGAACAGAAAGTGTGGTTGCACCAGACAAAGGCGGCAGCACATTCGCTGTCAGCAAATGGCCTTCTTGAAAATACAGATGCGCGTAGAATACGGCATGGTTTCGTTATTTGGATGAGTTCGCTCGGTTCCAGAGAATAACCCCAACGCGTGAAGATGGCGTCCCTGGTCTTGCTCTTTGCTTGGACCTTTTTTTGTGCTTGTAAACAAGCAGACGGACAAACTGTACACCTACGCCAATGCAATGTCTACAGTTCTGAAACCGCCAGAATTTGAGGCGTTTTCCGCTAACGCACTGTGCGCAGCGTAATTTTTGTCATATCATGTTTGGGTTTGCTGCGCAAGTTTTCGTTATTTTTCATTAGGGTCGCTATCGACGCCACGGCGTCTCGGTGACGTCGCGCAGTTAGGTGGGTCCTTCGATCTCCACGTGAGCTAACAACGCGCGCAATATATTTGCTATGGCACAAGGATGGTGACGTGGCCGTTCAGGTGGAAGCCTAGAAGCTGCGGCGAGACAAATTCGCAATATCAAATATGCATCCAAGCGTCTACACACGCTCGGCTCATAAGAAAATCGTTTTCGCCCATTCGACGGTGCCAGAGTTGTCGATGCGGCCTGAATTAATGCAGCGCGTGCTCATTTAAACAGCGCCTTCCCAGAAGTGGCCGAGATATGCCAAGGGCGCGTGCCTCCTTTGTTAATGGCCGTATTGGTGCAGCGATGAGCCGCGATAGCTCCTCATACATACCAGGCTCTTTTTACGCGAATGAAAACCTTGTTTACGTTACCTGCGTCGTCGTTCCTTCATCAGGGCGAGGACGTAATACTTTAAAGCCGGGATTTATCTAGATAGCTGTGACAACACGTCGGAAAAGAGAGAGCTGAAAATGCCCGTGAAGCGACGCCGTGCCGCGCCGAGCTCTCTGAAGCGAAGGAAACGGGGCGCACGGGAGCTCGGGCCCCGCCTGCGGTTCTCGCTGTTGGGCAAACTGGAGAGGGCTACACGCACGGTGTTCGTCAAGCGGACTCGAGTCCTCCGCAAACAGTGCTGTGGTTTCACTAGGAGGCCTCTTGACACTGCTGAGGGGTTCAGCACTGCCGCCTTTGTCTACGGCTTTTTTTAGCCCGCTCCGCCAAAGTAGAGGTCTCTGCAAATGAAGCTCGTCCATCGGCTGCTTCCTCCTTTTCACGAACAAAATCCCCCCCCCCCCCTCCCCTCGCCCTCCTTCCACTGCCAAAACGAATCTAGAAGGGAATATATTGCGGCTCACAGCGGGCAAGGAGCTGCCACTTTGTTTACTATATGGCGAAGCACTGAGCGCTTTTTTTCTGCGATCATATTTGGTAAAAACAACAAAAAATGCAAAAGTAGAATTCGAGGAAGGCCCCTGTAGGGCTCCCAATTTATGTCCGATTGAACCGGTGTCAGCCAGGAAATTCCGAAATCCGCCTAATTTCACGAACCTATGCACACGGCCTTTGTCGATTATGAAAAAGCGTTTGATTCAGAGGAGGATTTCGAGCACGGACAGTCGAGATGGCTTACACACCCGACAGACCTAAAACTAACCACGAGCTGGAGATGCTAAAACTAGCGGGAAGTTCCCGAGCACTCGACCTCATCAACAGGTAGCATATGACGTTGGTAAACACATTAATCGTCAGATGCGAGGCCAGAAATCGAACTCGCAACCTGCACAGCCTCGGTGCCTTAGCCAGCCTGCTGCTGCGACTGGCAGCAGTAGCAAGATTGGGGCGGAGCGATTTCGTGACGTACACGCACACGTGCGGACAGATTTTCGCTCGACGCGCATCACACTCAAACGACATAATGACGACAGCGCAAATAAGCGCGCTAGTTTCCGACAGGTGGGACAGACTTCGGCCGAAGCACAGGCGCGGTCCGACAGGAATGTCGGCGGCCGCTGGTCGACTGAAACCCAATATCCAGGCGGACCGGCGTCCAGAGGAGAGCCGGTACGTGATCCAATTACCCGTGACAACCACCGCAGAGTGCTTTGGGGCCCGTCGCTGTTTAGAGGAATGTAGGAAAGAAGCCCGCGCGGAAACTAGGTGGCACCGCACTTACGCATTCTGTGTTTGCTTCCCACCGCGGCCGGACACCCTCGCCCCCCCCCCACCCGTTGGCTGTCGTTATTTCTCAGCAGCCCCGTTGGGCCCCCCTTCACGTGGCTCCCCCGTGGCGGCTACCGGCCGCCGCCTTCCACTCGCACGCTGTAGGGAATCCCAGGGCTGAGTCCACTGTTGGGAATCCCACCGCTGACTCCACTGTTGGGAATTTCACCGCTGTCTCCCTATTGGGAAGCCAGGGGCTGACTCCACTGTTGCGAACCATGGTAGCGTGGTCGATGTGGGCCGAGGTTGGTGAAGTGCCGGGGCAGTCATGATGGGCAAGTTGACGAAGAAGAAAACTTTATATACAAGTATTTACATCTTGGTATGAGAGCGGGCAGTGCGCTCCTGCGCGCGAGAGATTAAATAGGCACGTTGGGTCCCTTCCCCTTCACCCTTTTTCTCCGGCTGACGTCAGGAGGCACCAATCACGGAGGTCATGGCACTGATAGGAGCGCCACCACGCAAAACACACGCGCACACGCACGAGACCCCTCCTCTCCTGGGCAGGTGAGCGCCAGGTTGCTCCCGCCGTGGCAATCCGCCGTGGTCAGAGCCCTCCTTTGTCCTGGCGATGTTGCACTACCACGAAGACGCTTTGCATCCCTCGGTGGAAATATTCTTCGAGTGGCTTATTGAAGACAACACGCCACAAGAGGGCATGACAATGAGGCGCGGGCACGCCGCCGAGGCTTGTTGTGCAGGGCGCCCAGCATTGCTTTTGTTAGCACCGCCGCTGGCCGGTTGGCGCTCTGAGAAGCCACGAGGTCGCTGAAAGGCGCATAGTTCAAGTAGGCGCAAAGTTCGCCACTGTGAATACGCCGGTTCGTGGCAAGTCGATGACGGAGGGTCAACGGCAGGTTTTCGGGGAATCAGCGTCGCAACAACGCGGAGCGGCGTAATCAAACTTTCCCGCCAGGAAAAACCTGTTCCCCGGCAGAGCCCCTTCCTCTCGCAGGCACCTCTCGAGACGTCGCCTGATCCGCCGCAGCGCCAAGGAAGGATCCAGAGGACCGAAAGCGGCAACAAACGCGATGCTTCGCCCAGCCAGCCATAAAATGTGAGCCCGCTGGAATCGTGTTTACGCGCCCGTTTCGGAAATCGTGCGAGGCGCGCCGCACTTACCACACGATCTTATAAAAATATATGCGAGGTCGTCATTTTGATGAGCTAGAATAAGATATGTCTCTATTTCTCCCCATCCGTCATTCCTTGTCACCCCCCCTCCCCCTCCCCCTCCCCCTCCCCCTCCCCCTCTCTCTCTCTCTCTCTCTCTCTCTCTCTCTCTCTCTCTCTCTCTCTCCTAGAAGAGGGGTGAGAATCTGTTTTGGCCGGCTGATTTTGCTCTTGATCACGTGAAGGAATTCTCACTTTACTTTAGCATGACCAAGGTCTGCACTGTATAAAAAAGAGGTCATTTTTGTGTATGATTTTAGTCGACTTCGAGTCAGTAACAGCCAACAGAGCTGACGCTTATGCTTACGCTCGCATTAAGGTTAACGAATAGACGCTGGATTGAGCCAGCAGGCAAACGAAGGTTCGCAAGACGAAAGTTACACTTTTGAATAATAAAGATTTTCTTGAAGTGCAATCGTGAGCCATTCCGCGTTCATTTATGAGAGGTGGTTACATTAATTAACAAGACTGCAGTAGCAATTCTATTGCAAAATATTTTCCGCAGCAATCGTACACGCCAACACAGTGTAACCGAATGTGAGCGGCGTCGGATCGCGGCTCATTGTACCCCACTGAAGACTGTGCTCTGACTTCTGAAAATAAAACAAATAAATATAAACAGGAAATGAAAAACAAATTTGTTTTCGTGCCCTGTGACGAAGTATCCAATGGGAATTATCCTATGTGACCAAAAGACCTGTTGCAAATCGGACCATGGCAAAACGCCGTGTGACGAACGGGCCTATAGTACACCCAGATTTGAACATGCAGTATGTGCATGTTGAATGCCTTGTCAGCTTGCTGCAGCTTCATCTAACACATTGAAACTTCAAAAATATGGGTAAAACATTCGCAAGATTCCGCTGTTCCCATCACTCACATACAAGTAATCGCCACAGATATTGACGACTTTTCACGGGGTCGAAGGATTGACTTGTGACATTTTATCCGGGTTTCAACTCGGGTCCATAATGTCCGGGACCATAATGTCCGGGACCATTTTGTCCGGGACCATAACGATTCGCACCCTAGGCCGCAAAGACCTTTTCTGATGGAGGCGGCAAACAAAACCGCACCTGTGCACGATACTTCGGTGCTCTATGAAATTAAGCGCGCCCATGTTACTGCTGTCATGGCAGCAGTTTGAGAATGGTCTGCAGTGAAAAATGTTATTCTCATAAATAAATTCTCATAAAAACGTTATTCCCAAAAATACAAAGCACAATCAGCTGTGTCACCGTTTCATCAACATGAAACATCTACATTTCGAAACTTCAACAGCGACAACATAACATAATGGGGTCGTGTTAGCGCAAAGCAAACGAAATAAAAAAGAAAACGTGATAGTACCCACCCCCACCCCCCTTTTTCCCCCCCCAGAGAGCACAAATGCCTGCATTGTTTGTATTAAGGGCCAGATGCTCCACGTACGAACAGGTGTAAACAATACAAGAACGTACGCGTGCATGCGAGACCGCCCACTGCGGCTGGTTTTCGGCCTGCGAATCGACGGGCGAGCATGCAGATCCCGTCCCCTGCCTGCGCCCCATTTAACCGTGGCCGCGGCGCGCGCCTAAAAGCGGCTGGCCGGCGAGCCCTTTTAGGAAGGCCTCCAAAGGTTGAGCGAGAGCAGCGCCAACCCGTGCCAGACGCACGTTGAGCTGAGTAAATAAATTATGTCGTGCTCTTCGGCCGCCCGGTCATTTTTACTAGCCCCTTTTTCTTTTTTTCCCCTCCGCCAGACCGGGGCCTGGGCAGCCGCACCTGTTCGTCGGTGTATATACGGGCGGCCGCCAGCGTCTCCCGGCCGGACAGGAGTCATCGCGTTTCGCCCTGGAACATGCGTCTGTCGTATCTCAATCGGGCCTGCTAATCAGCGAGAGAGCCGAGGGAAGGCGCGCAGCAGCGCGGACGAGCTCCTTTCGGGCACCCCTTTTTTTCCGAAACAACGAGCCCGATATTTCGCCTTCCTCCTCCTGCAGTTCGGCCGCGTCTTACGCACGTCTGCGTGCATCATCCCACCTTTTTTTTTTCTCTGCCTCGCCTCGCTTTGGAGATGGCCACCACGGCAATCTTGGAAGTAGCGCTCGCAAGGAGCAGTTTACGACCCCGTCGTCGGAGCAGCAAGAGCACCACGTGGGCATGGGGGACAGGGGCCCCGAAAGTGCACAAATCCTCCAATTTCTTTTTTCTTAAAAAAAAAAAAAAGAGAGCGGGGAGAGTGCGCTTCCTAAGCCAGGACTCTCACCAACCTCAACCAGGACCCTTTCAACGACCGCCGAAGAACGAAGGGAGAATCAGGAGAACGAACGAGATAATTAACGAAAAATCAGGATGAGGCTTCATGGTACACACGCGATCGTGAGTGAGCCTACAAGCACTCAGATCAAAAAGTACTGAGGATTACAGGGAGGGATTTTAAATTTCGCTTACGCTAGTGAACCACTCGTGAAACCCGCGCACATAGATCTGAATTGTGCAGTTTTTTTAAGCGTACAACGGTACATGAGACAGGCGCGCACTAACAAATTCCCAAAAGAGTCGACTTTCCGGCTTGTCGATCAAGCGTTCGGGATGGAAGACGAAACATGAACGAACGGCACCAAATGGAGCGTGAATTGCCCGTTTATTTCTTTGGTTCTGAAGCGAGAATTCCACAGAAGCCTCGCAACCAGGAGCCTCGAAACCTTAGCGTCGAACCAGCCGGTTGAAGCAATCAAGCAATTGAACTTTAATGCAGGTCAAAAGAGAAGAAAAAAAGGAAGAAGAGGAAGTCACAAATTATTCTGAGAGCAAGCATTAGAAGAGCTTTTCCTCTAGCGCAGCTAGTCGAGGCAGCCTAGTCTTACACAGGACACAGATAGAGACACGGCTCGGGGAACGGAGCAGGTGCAACAGAAGTGAGGAGTATCACGCAGTATGCCCCGAGTGAATTCTAGAACACGGCATTCCGGGTGAAATTTTCATATACTTGGCGGTATAGATAATTATACCTAACGTAATATAGGGAATGCGCTCGCGTGAAACCAAGAGACGGCAAACAATGGCAGGAAAGAATGCACAGATCCCTCGGTGTGACGAAGTAAAATAGGCACGTGGCGAGAGAACCGTTTTTAGGAAGACGGAAGAAATGATGGGGCCAACAAAGGAGACAGGACATGCCGCTCGCCGGCAAGAGCACTGCTTCGCAGGAAACCCCGGTGAGAGCTGTCACGTTGCCAGCTTGAGCAGCAACGAGGCCGCAACGCACAGCCGCACTTCGGCATATAATCTGTGAGTGCTCCGGTGGGTGTTCTCGCATCGTCGACACCCTCCGAATTGGGGTGCATAGGGGCGTGAGTAGAACGAAACTCCTCGCGGTCCGCTGTTCGCTTTCATTGACGGCGGACTGTCTGTACGTGACATGAAAGGGAAGAACAACGCATGCAAGACTAAGAAGCGTGATAGTTCGAGTCAAGCAGCAGATGGAGCATCGGATATGCACGGCGAGAACAAATGAAAACCCCAGTCAATTCATCTGTGTAGTCTGGTGCATGGGGTACACCGAGGGCTCAGCCAGCGTGAGCACTGCCAAGCTGACACGTAAACGTCCGCACTCCTTCAACCCTCTCTCTACGACCCAAGCGCCTTTGGACGGACCACATCATAATCAAGCAAACGGCCTTTAAGAATCAGCACTCAGGCACCAAATATTCGACAAACGAACACCCCGCGAGCTCCAAAAGTCAGCCACTAGCCGGTCAGCGCTGAGACAAGCCTCTACCTGCCAGGCCATCGGCATCTCCTGCAAGCAGCCCATCGGGCCCTGCTAAGTCGGCCACGCGCTACCATCCTCGTAGGAACTTCAAGGAGGCCACCAAAGCAACGCCATTGAACTGACTAGCCACGACACTTCCTGGTGTTTTTTTGTTTGTGTTGCAACGTGTCACGCCATTTATTACGAGTGAGGAAAGTTGTCGGGAAGCGAATTGGCTACTAAATGCATGCTGCTTCACTCAATACCTGCGTTCAAAATGGCGCAGTTCCGAATGGTTCAGGAATTCACGAGAATCTCGCTACTTCATAAATGTCCACTAACAACGTTATAGGTGGAAGCAGATGCTAAAAGCTGCTCCCCTGGAACTAAGAGGTACTCTAACCAATCGTTATCAATCCTCCAGCAAAGACTAGCTTAATAAAGGGAAATAATTTTAGGTGATTCCAACTTAACGCCGTTGGAATATGACCAGCTAGGAACATACAAGCGAGAAAAATTTAACAATATGCAGAAATATAAAAAAGAAAACTAATACATAAATGCATAGTCTTGCATTGTGCTGTGATTGCAGTTTGCGCTCATGTGATCATATTATATGCAGCAAAAAGTACAGTTTACAACTTTGTTTGAAAAATAGTAGGCGAATTTAAAGCCGCACGCGAAATGCCGTACACGTCATAGAACGTTCAACGGCCAAACAGAAATGCCTTTTGGGAACCGCTGTAATAACCACCGAGCGCCTTTGTAAAAGCACATCAAAATTCGTCGTCGCTTTTCAAAAAAAAAAAAAAAAAAAGAGAAAAAAAAAAAAAAAACCGAAAGGGCTACTGTAATCGAATCCGGTTTGCGTTCATATTATGGAAGGGAAGCAGGAGAGTCTGTGCTGATTCATAAATTCAACACAGTTCAGTGCGGCCATAATGAAAGTCTAGGGAAGCTTACCTGTTTATCGTCCTGATATGCAGGTCTGATTGGGTTATCATTCTATGCATCCCAGAAGCAGAGCGAGAAATTCTAGTTCGGCCGTTGTATCCAGGTGCTATCCTCTGCCGTACATGGACAGGATGTCGTCCTCAGTAGCGGCTCTTTTATACGAGCTGCATAGTTTGCCATGCTGTTCTGCTTTATCTATGGGCCATAGTCTGCCCTGTTGCTTTCAACTTGGCATTAAACTTTTGTGGATAAATTTCTAAGCATTTTCTGTGTACGCTTTCAAAAATTAATTTTTCACTCTTCGAGGTTCCAGCACGTTGTTCAGCCTCCCCCTCCCTTATCTATTTTTTTTCCGCTCTGCTATATTTCTCCGCTTTCTTTTTTTTTTGCATTTCCTTTTTGTTTTTTGTGACGCATGCTGGCACACCAGATATGAAATGTTCCAGAAACAATTACCTGTTTATCATCCTGTCATGTTTACATTTATCACTTCTTATGAGTTTAACCTTTTAATCATATTTATAACCGTGAAAAATGTTTTTCAGGCGTTGATCTTTCGTTATTCGGTATTTACCGCATGTTTTTTATACTGTATTTGAAAGCCCCGTGTACTGTTTCACGTGTACGAGCGCCAAGTGTTCGGAAATATTCATTTTTCTGTTCGCTTATTGATCTGTATCTCACCCGTAGACTATAAGTCGGTCTTTGTCGATTTGTGCCTGTATATCCTGCGTACCCAGCGTACCAATGTTTACTCTGACGAAGATTGGACCCCGGTCTAAACGTGAGTAAATCAATCGTCTTCGTATACGCGCGTCCAGCCTATTCGTTTATTCGTTTATACTCCAAACAAATCCAGGAACCCTTATTTCTCGTGCGTACAAACTCACACACACGCGGATATAGTACATGTAGTAGAAAACAACATAATAAAAAAACACAGGTTCAATAAACTGCGTGGCGCTTGCGTAAGAACAAAAGAGAAGCAAAGCAATTTAGTCAGAGAAGGACAATACACTTGCGAGCCACGACGACACTTTACAGGCTGCAAACTTTTCAACAATTCGCACGTACAATACAATTGAAACAGATCCGGAAAACGCGGGTCGTATCGAATATTAACCCGCGATTCGGAGCAACCTTGGCAACGTTCCTGGCGCTGTGGCCGTTTTGTATTCAGATCATCTGATTTGCTCTGACCGCAATTTACGGGCCACCATCCTGTTTTGCACTCACACGGTTCGTGGATGACAGAAACAATTTCGTTATTAACCGGAATGAGAAGCGCTTTAACTAATGTTCCGACGAGTATATTAATGTCACGCTCTTGTCATTACCGTTCTAGTAGATGTTGATTCATTGATTGTAGGGTTGAACACGCCGACGCAACGCAGGAGATGAGGCGCGCCGTAGCGGAGGGCTCCGGATTAATGTTGACCACCTGGGGATCTTTAACGTGCGCCGAAATCTCGTACACACGGGCGTTTTTGCTTTTCGCCTCCATCAGAAAAGCGGCCGCCGCGGCCGGGAATCGAACCCGCGACCTCGTGGTTCTAATAGATGTCGCACCGGCAAATACCTGCAAGGTCAAAGACAGCTTTCCGCGACGTGAGGTGTGTTCAGCCTTCTGCTTCGTTCTGAGAGGAATGATTTACCTCAATTGGGACGCTATCACAACAGTGCGGTATTATTACGGTGAAAATTCGTTCGCGCAGAACTGGTTCGTCACATTGATCCAGCGATTTCGAAGGCTTGATTCTCGCAAAGGAGAGGAAAGAAGAATTGCGCGAAAGTCTATATTATATATGCGTATGCCCTAGTCATAGAACTGGAATTTTTTTGACACCAAGTAGCAGTTCTCGTGCTCTTGAAACACCTGACAAAAGCTCGAGTCCCCTGCATAATCATCTGCATTTCGTTAATTCGATAATAAATGTCGGAAGTTTGTATTGCGTTTCTCGTTTTTTTTTAAATTATTGATTTTCAATGAACTGATTTAATGTCAGGCAAACTGGTTTAATTTGTATTTTATGCTGCTGCGACCGAATAAAGCATAATACAGATTGCAATAGGCGGTTCCCAACAACCTGACACCACATATGAAGGCGGTCGAGAACGGAAGATTATGACGAAGGAGGCATGTCGCGCAAAATGTAAATAATGCCGCAAGGATCGCGTTTCCCGCTATACTTGTTACCGCAGCCGCTCAAATAATTGCATGTATTGAAACCGCTAATCTTCGTAAGCCTCCACGAAGTTCATGCGCGACGTCTTTAAAAAAAACAGACTAAATAACTGCTTCATTGCTGTCACCTGTCACTGACTGAGGTGTTTCGGAAGCAAAACTACACACACAAAAAAAGAAAATACTTTATGCGCGAGTGTGAGCCTGGGAGCGCTCAGGAATGGAAGTACAGAATAGAGCCCCCGTTCGCGGGCGCCAACGCACCAAGAACAGGTGCCAAAAAGAACAAGAAAACAAAACGAAAGAAGTGCCGCAGTAGTGGTTTCTTTCTTCCTCACCGCGAGTCAGCTGAGACGCGGTGAGACAGATGTCGTGTGCTGCCGCAAACTTTAATTGAGAAGAGTAAAAGGCCTAAAGAGCGTAATGGATGCGAAGAACCGCCTTGCCACCCCGGCGTCGTGACGCGCACTCAGGTGCAGCTCCTCCAGCGCGACGTGTGACAAAAGGTGGCTTTTAGCGGTCGCGCTTTATTTTATATTCTTTTCATCATAAACTTGGCGGCAGCGTGCCGCAACGTACGACTGACGCACGCGATTGCACAGTGCACATAAAATCATTCGAAACGAACCGCTGAAAATACCTGATTAATTGTAATTACGCGGCCTGCGTGGCAGTCATCACTACGTTTACGACGGGTTCTCGTGGTATTCTGTAAAGACCGCCGAAGTTAGCGGGGCCCCACGAGCGGGAGCGCCGAAATTCGCGACGAGTAGAGCTCCGGGAGCTAGCTTATTTTCTAGCGAATCAAAATCCGCTGAAAGCTTTCGAGAAAGACCCGTTTTACGCCCTAGCTTTTTTCCTTCCTTTATTCAACCCTAATACATTTATTTTGAAGACCAAATTGAGTGCACAATAACAGAGCGCATAACGGCCTGCTCATACACAAATACAAACACAGAAGGCTTTTTCTTCTTCTATTTATTTATTTTATTTATTTCAAAATACTGCAGGCCAGAATGGCCCTAGCAGGAGGGGCAAGTGAAGAATACAAAGGTCACTACTCGGTATCAGCAGCAACAACAACAACAACAAAAAAAAAACGCAACACTACCTAGAAACAACATAACAAAACTGACTCGGGTTTTGTTAACAAAACATAACAAAACATAACAAAACTTCTGACTCGGGTGTTATGGGAACAATGCCGGAATAACAGCGAGGCGCATTGGAACGGCCGTTGGAATGCAAACAATGCTCCATGTGCTAAACACGTGATTACTTATGTCAGTGCCCCTTGCAATAATAGGGGCAAAGCTGCGCGCTGCCTTTTTCCTTCTCCCTTCAATTTTATTGTTACACGAATGAATCAAATATTTTTTTTTTGCTTTATAACAACGCGACGCTGTTAAAGTTGGCATTCAGCGAGTTGCGTCACAAAAATATCACTTTAATCAGTCTGTTTTACTCTCATTTTTTTCATCAGTGCTGCATCTGTGTGTTCGCCTGAATAAGAGATAAAACTACAAAATAGGCATCTAAAAGCACATTTTATCTCGTAATCTAAGGCAACCACAGCAGTTTTATTCTTTAATAAGCCGCGTTGATGTGTCGACAGTTCCGGAATGCATGAACAATTTTCGTAACTGCCGCACTGAAAACAAATGATTGCTGAAAAGTTCCTTTAAATAGGACCTGATTAATTGTATTGAAAATTCAAACGGTGGAGTAATTCAAGAGAAACCCAAAGCTACTCGCCGAGGTGGCTCAGTAACAAAGGGTGTTCTGCTGCTGAGCCCAGGGACGTGGATTGGATACCGGACGCGGCGGCCGTTTTTCTAATCATCATCATCGTCGTCGTCGTCAGCCTACTTAGGTCCACCGCAGGACGAAGGCCTCTCCCATTGACCTCCGACCGCTCCTGTCCTGTGCTAATCGAGTCCACTGCTTACCCCCGAATTTCTCTATTTCAGCCCTCCATCCGGTTAATGGCCTTCCTCTTCGTCTAGACCCATGTCTCGGTATCCACTCTGTTACCCTAATTGTCCACCGGTTGTCGGTTCGTCTCACTACATGGTCAGCCCAAGTCCATTTCTTTTTCTTTATTTGAACTATGATATCGTCAACTTAGTTTCTTTTCTGATCCAGGTAGCTCGTTTCTTGTCCCTGAGTGTTATTCCTAACATTATTCGTTACATGGCCCGTTGAGCCGACCTAAGTTTGCTTTCTAGCTGTTTAGCAAGCTGCCAAGTTTCAGCTCCGTATGTCATCACCGGCAGTATGCACTGGTCGTAGATTTTTCTTTTGGGTGACAGAGGTAGCTTACTTTTCATTATTTGGGAGTGCTTGCCGAGTGCTCCCCAACCCATACCTATTCTGCGCCGGTATTCTCTCTCGTTGTTGGGGGGAATACCGGCGCAGGACTCACTAACCATCTGTCTGAGGTAGTTATATTCTTTTACTTCTTCTAGAGTTTAGTTTCCTAAGCTGAAGAGGACGTTTTTGGCATGCTTATTCCTCATTACTTTATATTTATTCACATTTATTTTTAGCCCCACGGCCGTGCTTCCTGATTGCAGTTCCTGGAGCATTGTTTGCATATGTTCTGCAGTCTCACTCAGCAAGACTATGTCGTCCGCAAACCTCAAATGACTGACCAATTCAACTCTCGTTTTTCTAATGGAGACGAAAAACGAAAACGACTGCCTGTCGATATTTCGGCGCATGGTAAGATCCCCTGGTGTTCTTAAGTAATTCGTATTGCGCCACTACGGCACGGCTAATACACCCGGTGTAGCCTCGGTGCGTAACACCCTCGAAACCTGATTTTTTTAAAACCGAAAGCCACGTGGTAAATACAGCTCACGCGTTCAAACACCTCGTTGCAAGACTGATATTTTTACTGACCAAGTGCACCCAGATACAGGTTGTTATCTCATGACTAATGAGTCTAGCTTGCATGGCCAGTGGATGAATCACGGGGGCTCATTTCCACGTGCGTTGTAAGAACTGTAACGAATCCGGTACTTTGGTTTGTATTGTTTCCTTTGAAATATGCCCACTCAAACAAAGCACACATTTCTGCGTCTCTCTTTCTAAACACGTTTTCTGCATTACTGTTCATCATTTGAGAACGTTACGTATAAGAATTACGCGTTTTGTTAACAAGCATTGCCGTAGAGGACAACAAAACGCAGTAGAAAAAATATAAACTAACTTTCATTAGCTGAAGAGAAAGCAATAACACAACAAACGCTTAGGAGTGGCGTTTGTGTTAAGAACGAAACGACAGTTAGCACATACGTTACGTTCGCTTGGTTGATATAAGAAAAAAATAGAAATAATGAATCTGCCTAAGCCCATCGCGATGTTTGGAAACAAATCTCGTTTAGGTTGCACTTCAGGGTAAAGGCACCGATATAGTCAGATGCTGTACTTTCAAATATATATTATATAATATCCCGATATTTTTCGACGTTTATTCAAATAATAAAAACCCGGCATGCCTCCTGCAAGTGCGTTAGATGCACCCAAGGGTAGCGAGAAGCTATGGTTTAGGATTGGTATGGGTAGGAAATAGCAGAGGGAAAAAATTGGTTGCGATATAACATGCCGGTAAGTGTACTAGACTGCTTTTGCTAATTTAGGTGGGTCAGAGGGGAAGGGGGAGATACTTAAAAAAAAATAGCCGTAAGTTAGCGGAAGAGTGTCACGGAGAATCTGCCTTTCGTTTTTAAATCGGGGGAAAGCCCAAAGAATATGTTCAGCTGTGCCCGGAATTTCACAGGTCGTACATATTCCCTGATTGGGAGAAGCATGAAAAAAAAAAAAAAAAACTGCATTATGCGACATTTACATGTGATATTATGCGACAGAGTGGCGAGAAAGCAGTGTAAGTGTGGAGGATAGGTGAAGTGAATTTAGTTCGTTCAGAGCATTGAAGGTCTCTGGTTGAACACATGTCTCTCACTGCCGGACGCGTGCAGTGAGAGCGCATCATTCAGAACGATCGCTCGTAGTATTTGTTTTGTCTAATTGTATGCTCGCAGTGATAATTTCTTGAACTCGCCCCGTAGATATTTGGTTATTCGGATGCCTCGGAGTGAAGCAGACCCACTGCAGGCTTTCAAGAGTGCATAGCGCAGCAATCCTATCGGCAATATACCCTACGCTGCATGCAGCCATTATGACCGGAAAAGACATTGTTTAAGCCGATGGAGGGCACGCATTTACACAATAGCTGCACGGCAGAGAGTTAGACAGCAGGAATCGTGTCCCTGATATCACCTGGTGTCGGAATATCGAGCAAAAAAAAAAGCACTTTTCGCGCGAGCCTGCTTGTGTTCGTGCATGCGAAAAAAATATACAGTGGACGAGAATGCAAAAGCTATGGGCGAGATTAGAATGAAAGTCCACTGCCATAAATAGACCAGCTTCCTAGAACTGCAATACTAACGGTTCTGTAAAAAAAAAAAAAAAGTATATGAAATAGGCAATTAGATAACAGAAGGAATGCGACGTTTGGTCACACAAAGCGGAAAATAGCCCTATGAACGAACATGAAGCCGGGCAATGCAGCAACAAAGACCGACATCCGACAGCGGTGGAAACGAAAGCCGCGATGCGCCAACGATCCCGCCTCGGGACGCCTGAGCGCGAACGAGAGAGAGAGAGAGATAGAGGGGGGGGGGGGGGGGGGCGCAGGCAAAAGCCACGTCCACGCAACAGGGAAGGCAAGCGTCCACAGTGGCGAAAGTGGCGAAGCGCGAAGTTCACGCTGACCTCAACCGGAACCAACCCTGTGACCCTATCCCAGCGGATGTAGTTGAGCAGCCACTTCGAGCAGCGCAACGAGGCGGGCGCAACGTGAGATGCCAAGCGCGCCGACAGTACGAGCCGGCAGCGCGCGAGATTATCGGTGCGAGGAGGTCCCGCGATGCCGCGCGGGAAAAAGGCTCGAAAATAGCGCCACACCAACGGCGGCCAGTTTGAAAACGGCCGGTAGCAAATGTGCGCTGGCGAAATGAGCGCCAAACCGAACACGGCCCGGCCAAGGAGGCTTCCCGTTTCCAGGGCAGGTGGGGTACAGCTGCTCGGAGCCCTACGCCGTGCGCCTAAAATTGTTAGGCGAACAGCAGGCTCTTCGAACGCGGAAGCTCCCTGCTACCAAGGCGTACCAGCCGCACAAAGCGTGTGCAAACCGAAACACCCTTTTGCACGTGTCAACAGAACGTGTCAAGTGCCGAGAAGCGAGGACAACAGGTCAGGTGCCGACGAAAAGTGGTCAGAGCTTTAAAAAAGCGGCGTGCTCTGTTGTCAGTACTTCTGGCACTTTTTTGGCACGATCAATTGTAAAAATAAAGGCACAGAAAAACATTCGAAAACAAATGGTCTGACCTGTTGCCAGAAGTCCTCCAGCGACGGCTGAGCTGGGAAAAAACCAGTGTCGTGGATAGCTTGGAGCTCATGAAAAATATTTCCACTTGGTAAGATGTCCATGGTTGATGCGGGTGACTTCGATGTCCCAAAGAAGAGGCAGGCACACAAGCAAACAACGAAACAAAACAGGGTCTTGTCAGTTAGAGCAGTGACGAAGTGCTAGTTGAACTTTCTGATGGCACAAGTCTCGCCGGCGACGGTAGTGAAATCCTGGACATCGCTGCCAGTTGGCCCAGAAGCGGCCGCCGCTATAACGGCATGTTCGTGACGGGCACCAAACTCTCTCAACTAGAGCTCAGCGGATGCTCAATGCATGCGAAGGCGTCACGGAGATCCAAGGCACTCGTTACGCCAAGCACGCACACCGCCTGTGTGAACCAGAGGAGTGCAGAGGCGCAGGCGCTCTTTCCATTTGCGAGCAGACGCTCGCCAGCGCTTGCTCCGCCAGTGCGCCTAGCCTCAAACCCAGGCGACGCTAGCGCTGCGCTCGCCGAGCCGAGAGTAACTTCCGCCCTCGCTCAGGCTCTGCTTGGCGTTTTCGCCGCTAGAAGAGCTTCAGGCGCTGCCTCCCACGGGAACGTCGGCGCTCAACAAGAAACTCGAGCGGGACTCTCTAACCTGTCTGAGAAACTTCGCAGGGCGCCTTGCAGCAAGCGCGTGAACAGCGCGAGCGTGGAAAGCGCGCGTATGTTGATCGCATACCTGCAACCGCATCTCGAATTCGCCCAGATGCGTCATGCTTTGAATACGTGCCAGTGCCTTGCGCCATCGTCGATAGTACTCGAGTTTTGCATGGCGCGTTCTTGTCTAGTGACGGAACAAAGAGTCGATGACGGCGAAAAAAAAAAAATACCGCCGATCTATACGGAATGCGTGCTTTAAAGTATTGCTAGCACTAGCTACTCTGCCTTCTTGCACCCAGAGTGCTTTGTATAAATTTAATTTTTTTAAAAAGAAATTATAACTAAACAATATCAGCCGAACAGTGCCAGTAAACAGTGTATGAATAACGAAATCAGGGCCCGATCATGTTGATCTTAGAGCTAATTTTTTGTTACGGCTGTACAGACGCCCACGAAGCGGGGCTAGCTCACTTTATAAAATTATCCAGGAAAGTCTGCGGTTAAAAAAAAAAAAAAAAGAGCGAGGGTGTCACCAACGTTTCAATATAGGTCTGGTACCAAACACTGCCATTCCTATTTAAAGTTCGCCTCAACACAACCGAAAGGGCAATCACTGCACCTAACAGCCCCAATACAAAGCCCATTTGCCCCCCATTCCTTTTTTTTTTTTTTTTGAAAATTTTCAAGAAAACGACATATTAGTGAAGCAGACTCAAGGAAATATTCGAAACGGAAGCCAGTTTTTCGGAAACCGCTTTCGCCATATTTTAGCGGGTAAGTGACGATATGGTTTGCCGTCTTAATTCGACCATCTGTTTGCATTTAGTGACTGCCTCTGTTAAAGTACGTAAATATTTCCTACGAAATAATAACACAATAGTGATTTTGTACCGATTTTTGTTTTCGCTGCAATAGTACATAGCACTGCTTCACCCATACCAATAGCAGATCAAAATGTGCCATTGCCATAACGTTGCCGATGATTCCGCAGTAACTTGCAGCCGCTGAGATACATAGTCGAGACCATTCGTGACAGCCTGGTGAAATTTTTCTCGTACTTCTGTGCCCAGTTGATAGAGCGGACCATAGCGCGGGGCTACTCGCACATTCTGTACCGTAAGAATCCTTATCACGGAGTCCGTGCGACCCTATTCATGGGCCCGAAATGTGACCAGAACCTCGTAAGAATATGACAACGCGAATTTCGTGAAAGCGCTGACGCAGCTAAACCAAAATGTGCACTCATCACAGATCACAGCGACCTACTTGTCGAGACAAGATGTTGCCCTGTACTACTATTAAAGTTATTTGTAATAGAACCATGCAGGTGCACTTGGCTCTCCCGCAGAACTTTGGTGTTGTACCAAGATGTCAGAAGCGTGTCGGTGCTTGAAGGCGCAACCAACTTTTTGCGCCACCGGCAGGGTTAGTCAGAACAGAAGACGTGGACGATGGGAGGGGAGGGAAAGGGGTGTTTACTGCTTGGTGATGACTTTGTGGAACCTCTAACCGATTTCGGACACCTCAAGAGGTCCACCCACCCCCATTCAAGAACCATCCGCGTTAATCCTCTCAGAATATTTTTAGTTTTTGAATAGTAAAGTACGCTCAGCAAACTACTTTACACCCGAAGATTGTTTGTGTTTTACAGACTCGGCGCTGTTACAGGGAAAATCTCGGCTTTTCGTGTCGTCCGTACCAATATCACAATCGTCGACGCTTGCCTTTAGAAGGTGCTCCACAGCAATCCAACTCCTGCTGAGGTGAAGCTTCACTGCAGGGGAAGGCTCACAGCAGTGAAGCCCACCGCTGCTGCGCTGAAGGCAGGGAAACAGTGTTTCCAGCGAGCGAAACTATTGCAGCGTCAGTTGACAATTGTAGTAATAATTTCTGCCATAGCAGGTAGCAAGGGAAACAAACTGCGGAATAATCGCACTATGTTCGTCTAATTGTTTGCTACGTTTTCACTTTGTCAGCTCAATCTTTCCGGCAAATAATATCCTCTGCGCAATACGGAAAGAGCTTTGCACGATCAGCGAGAGAGAGAGAGAGAGAGAGAGAGAGAGAGAGAGAGAGAGAGAGAGAGAGAGAGAGAGAGAGAGAGAGAGAGAGAGAGAGAGAGAGAGAGAGAGAGAGAGAGAGTTCTTTGATAAGACCGGGCCTTTATCAGGCCTTGAAGTAAACCAGAGAACGGTAGGACGTTTGGCCTTAGGCGCGCGTGGAAAAACAACTAACGAAGCAGTTCAGGGAGGTATGGGCTGGGCTTCGTTTGAAGTTAGAGAAGCACAGAGTAAAATATGCTTTTAGATGAGGTTGAGAGCAATGGATCAACGAAGGTAGGCAGCTAAGGTTTTAGGTACATATACTTGAAAAGCGTGGACACGCAATGGTTAAGACTAGAAGGCTAACGATGAAATACGGAAAGAACAGTGGAGAATCCAAAACAGCCAAGGTAACCAAAAAAGAGGCAATGCAGATTGAAACGAATAAATGGAGGGAAAAAATGGAAGCTAAAACGTCGTTAGAGATGTACAGGGCTGAGAAATTGAACATCAGAAATGAAAATTTATACGATAATTCCCAGGCAGTGCTTTGGTTTTTGAGGTTAGAGCAGGTTGCCTGCGAACTAAGAGCTTTGTGTGGAAGTATTCACAAAATGATGGGGTATGCGTGGTCTGCGGAAAAGAAACAGAAACTATGCGGCACATAGTGTTAGAATGTGAGGGTATCCATCCAAATCTACATGATGGGAATATTCGGCTTCCAGAAGCCCTAGGATTTAACGGTATCACAGAGGAAGTTAACTTCAAGGCTGTCGAGGGGACGAAAAGAAGATTAGAATGCTGGTGGACGAAAAGCAGAGAGGAGAATATTGCCTAGGACAGTTACCACCTGTAACAGGAAAAAAAAAAGTATTTTGTGCCTAATAAGCTTTTTGTGCCTGCCGTAAGCAGCGCTAGTATTAAACCAAGAGTGTAAAACATGGGTATATTAGTCCTTTTTGGTAAGATGACATGTCATCACCCCGCTACAAAGGGGAAACCAACAGCAATAATCATCATCATCGTCATCATCATCATCATAATCAGAGAGTCAGCCCCGCATAATGCTGGGCTTGCTACTTCAGATGGTTGGTGAACATGTAATGAGGGCTAAATGCTAAAACAAATAGTAATGATAGAAAAGAAAGGAAAGAAGAAAGAAAAACCATCAGACGAACCCACGCACACACATGTACAGAAAAAAACAACTAGTGAGAGAGGCAGTCACAAGCTGTCGTCTAGTTCAGAGCCTTTCAGGAAACGCACGATCCAGGCCGCCTATAGCGGCATGTTTGACTTCTATTCGCGCATCGGAACGCTCATCATGGTCCATGCACGATGTCAGGAAATGCAGGATCCATGTCTGCCTGAAATCAGCTGATCATGTGCCCTGTGGGCTATACGCGAATCGTGACCAGAAAATGCGGCCAGATTGCAGCTGCGTAAAACGTTCTGCTGTTTCTCGCCAAGAGCTGAGGTGAGACATGACGTTGACGACTCTCCGAGAAGGAGCAGTGTGGCTCGCTTTATGAGCGAGTTCCTTGCCGAGCGGCGATGGCTTCCGTAAGCCATGCCAGCTGGGCTTTATCTAAAGTCTTCCTGCCATTTTAGGGGCGAAGCTCCTTAAGTCATGGGTCTGTCCATCCCTTGTGTCTCGTGGTACGTGACCGCCGCATGCTTTCGGAGATGTCGCAAAGTGGGCCGCGTTGCACGCGCAAGAACCGGCTGCAACCGGCAGTGCAAACTCGGCACCGGGAGCGCGAGCTTGTCTGTGTTCGCCAACGGAGGCGCGAGCGCACGTGCACTGCGAGGGGGAGATCACGCAAGAGATCACGCCACGAACGCAGGCAGTCGTTCTCGGAGATCGAACGAGACGCAAGGACCTTTGCTCGTTTCCTCTCGTCTTGTTCGGGCACAAGTTCGCCCTAAATAAAAGTTCTTCCTTTACCGTTGTGTCCCATCCTACGTGACAAATTGTGGTAGAGGTGCGGGGTAGTCCTCGATGGCGCGGGGTCTTTCATTAGGTCTGGGCCTGGGAGCATTGACTCCGAAAATAAAAGTTGATTTGTACAATGTACGCACACAGTCTTACGTCTTTCTTAATGATGTAATGGGCGAACTTTCACGGGAGAGTTACGGTTACCGATGATCTCCCCCTCTCGAGCTTCGCCCCACTTATCATCATTCATTCCGTGGATATGGCGTGATTTTTTTTTTTACAGGTGCATTTTTGCACGCCGTATTTGAGAACCAGCGGTATAATATTTGAATAGCGTGCGCTACATACCTTTCTTTGCGAAACAAACGAGCACTGCAGCTTGGCGTGAATGTTTCGTGCTGGGAAAATGCATGACGAGAGTCACCAGTACTCTATGTTAACGCGAAAGTTGTGAGTGGCAAATTAGGCGACAGTAAGTAAAAAAAAAATGAAAAGGAATTGCTGGTCGCGGGGAAATGTGATTGAGATCAATAGCTGCTAATGTTTACAAATGTATGACGAAACAGATGAATATTTAACGGAAGGTTATCAATACGCTATTGTCATTAAAACACATGGGAATTGGCATTCAGCATCCATGTTGATCTGTGCTTGTACCGAATTGCCACTCCTATCTAAAGCCTTGTAACAAGGCTGGCAGTACCTGTAAAATAATAATGTTCACCAATCGCTGTGAATTCAGAATAGTCATTTCTTAGTCATCGGTGTTGAGCATTGTGGATTTATTTCAGGATGCACGAAATCGAGGAAGCCGGCATTCCCATGCTTCGGTATATGTCCGACTTGAAATCGTCCATGACCAGCACAGGCTTCGCCAGGTCCTTCTACTCGCCCTGTGCGCACCTCTGTGGAGCTTGGCATTCCAATTTCGGTGCATGTGCACGCTGATTACGCTCGTGTCGCCTAGAGTGGTGTGTATCGCGCACACAAATATGAGCGGAAATTCTTTATTGTTAAGCTGAACAGTCTGCAGAATATGATGGCTGTTTCTTGTGTCGCAAAGCGGGCTCCTAATGTACGTTTTACGCCGCCAGCCGTTAACTCCAGACTCGGCGAAGATTACGGCGTCCGCGCCGCAACACGCCGCAGCGCTATCGAGTCTCTCTCCACTATCTCCCCTCCTGTCACCTGGTATGAGCGTAGCAGAGTGGGGCTTCGGGCTGGTTGGTGTCAATAATCCATAGCTTCGTATGGCTCAAAAAAGCAGAAAACCACAGAAAGACGTAACACGTAACGCAAGCTCTTGTGCCTGTCATATCTCTCTGTTGCTGTCTCGTTTTTTGGGCTCGAAGCTATGGTATGAACGCGGTGTCCACCCGCGACTGACTTCAGCTAGATTTCTCACGTTCGGTATGTGCGCTGGTTCGCTAGTCGATGGGAGCTGGTCGTGGGGAGATGAGGGTTTCCCGTAATAACTAGCCGCTTCTGTGTCTGTGCGCGCTTGCACTTTTCACGTGACCATTCGTAAAAAAATGTCAGAAAACTATCGGCCTAAATTATTTGAACCCATCTTAAGAACCCCTGCAGCGCTTTTTTCATCATCTTAAGGGCTCTTAGAACGCGTTCACGTTTTTTAACAGCGAAGATGTTCAGCAAATCGTAATTTTTTGTGTCCGCAGTTAAAAATACCAAGAAATTAGTGTGCGCGCAAACGGGAGCGCGGGCCTCGCGGTGACCGCGCGGCAGTTAACAAAACCAAGAAGATGCCTAGCGCTCGTGAGCATGCCTCGCGACACCGCTTAGCGTCCCCTGCGCACGTTCGTCAAGCCAGGCGTACCCACTCAGGGAGGTTGGCCGCCGCAATCGTCCGGCAGTTAAAAAAACCAAGAAAATACCGAGCGCTCGTGTGTACGTGCCTCGCGGTGACCGCCCAGCGTCCCCGGCACCCGTTTGTCAAGTCAAGCATACCCATTTAGGGAGATTGGCCTACATTGGCAAAAAAAAGAGAAAAAATCCAGCGCTCGCCGTAATCGTGGCAACCCGTGCTCGGAACGAGAAAGACTCCAGCGTTCTTCATAATCGTGGCAACACTTGCTCAGAACGAGAAAGACACGTCATTGCGTACGCCCTTCAAAGGTGATGTCCAATGATTATCATTTCGAAAAAGATAAAGGAAGCTCACACTTGTAGCAACAATGATGGAGTAAAGGTCTCTGCGGCAGCGAAGAAGAGGCAAATCGGCTGCAATCGGTCGAGACGGTTGCGTACAGCTGCGCTACGTTCAAGCCTTGCGCGTTAGTGTGAACTTCCTACCTTTTTTATGTTTCACGTTAGAATGATTTTATGTCCATAAGCGCGTCCAGTCCTTAGATTAGATAACAGCAAAATGCCTGAGTTAAACATTACTGCTATGCGCACATCAAATCACTTAGAAACGTGATAAAAAGATTTTTCTCTCTTTCTTTGAAATCCGGGCATTGTTTGCGTGCTTGAGTGACGTCACACCAACAATATACCCGCTATTAGTCAGCTTCCTTTCGATTGCAGCCCCAAGCACCTAAAAAAATCAGACCTCTTCCACCCTGCGAAGAGGGAAGTCCAGCGAAGCTGGTGCTGTGGTGGGATTCGCTGCGTTGGGGTTTAGCTACACGGGGGATTTGTTGTGTTGAAGTAAAAAGGCAATGGCGCGATCTCTACGCCACAGACAAGAAACACATGATTAGTGGGTAGAGACCTTTTTTATTTTTCTATTAATTTTTTACATGCGCTCAGAATTGTTGGTCTACGCTCGGTCTGTCGCCGGAGCGCGATCTGTTGGATCCTAGCCATAGACAGCTTCGATGTAAAAAAAAATCGTGGCGAAAGTAAAGCAGGGGCTGGAGGTATGCGCCGCAGCAAGCAAATCACGCAATTCCGTCCTGTGCTGACGATAACTACAGCTTTCGAAGTGCTTGCGGGCACAAAGGAAAGAGTAAGAGCGCTTATCAGCAGCGTTACAGGGCATTTTTGGTGAGAACATCTCCAAATCATTCAAATACGCAGTATCGCCAAATCATTCCGAAAGGCAACAGCAAAATCTCTTTCAGGGGGGAACAGTTGGCGCCGGCTCGCCTTATCGCGCAGCGTGATGGTCCTGGGAATTTTTAATGTGATGCATTTACTGCGCTATCTGCCTCTTCAAGCCTAGACGTGTCACCCAGATCGTGGCTTTTGTCGTCGACACTTCCACCTACGAAGGTCCTCGCGCCCCTCTCCACCGCCCTTTACCTAAAAGCCGGAGACGCTTTCGAGCACGCTGCAGCCGATCGGCGCGTACGGCGTCTCCGAAGCTTGGGACAGCTGCCATTTATTATTGGAGCCGCATGCAAGGAACGCAATCCTCATACTGCAGCAATAAACTACAAAAAAAAAAGGATGTGGTAGACTTTTGCGATAAACATTGCGTGGCCCTGCAGTGAGACACGAATACTGCGACATGCCAGTTGTACTGGGCATGCCAGTTGTAATTTCCAGCAAACGTTCATGGAAAATTGAACACGCCTATACAGGGCCTGTTGGAGATACCATGAAGGGATCGGGAGTTTTGGGAGACAGAATATGAGTTGACAGATGAAAGTGGTGCATGTTCGTGGACAATGCGTAGTTGAGACCATTTCATTTTACGGCCATGTGAGTGCTAGTGCTGCCTGCAGCCAGCATCTAGAGCTCTCGGTTTCACTAAGCGCTGTGCTTCGCATTAAAAGCGAGGAACTGGCTCCACTTTTTTTAGCGTGACTCCAGAAAAAACGTTCTCTCGTGAAACGCAGCTAGTGTAGCATCAATGATTTGTTCGCTAACGTTGTCAATGTGAATAATACTGGCTCTGCTGTTTCTAGCGCGGCTACTGGAAAATATTATCTTCGGTAACACAGCCAGAGAAGCACTGATATTTGTTCGTTAACCTTAACAATGTGACTAGTTTCTGTTGACATTGCTAACGCTTTTCATGCTGCCTCCCATAGCCTACTAATGAATGAACCTTTATCAGTAGAGCACCGGTAAAAATGTGCTTGGTTCGATTAAAAACTTTCTAATCGGAACCAGTGCGTAACATCTGACAATTCCTCATGCATGTGAGACTTGTGCAGTAATATCAGGGGTACGTGTCTCAGGTCTCGGTATTGGGGCCCTTACTCTTCTTATCTATAATAATGAAATTCCTAAATATGCCAAGTGTGTCATGATCAGAGGTTGGGCCGGACCGCGTGCAGAGCAATGACCCGGACTACTGTCTGCACAAACACACGCGTTATATTGAACAGGCAATCCACACGGGTAGGTATTAAAAGAGGGAAGACAATATTCACAAGACTGGCGAGGAACTGGTCCACTACAGTCAGCTGGGGCTGGCACGGTGGATGGAAAGGTGACGGGCCGATGACTTTGGTGAGTCGACGCGAGGTGGCAGTCTGTCAGCAGTACAAGACGTGTGCCCCGAGAAGTTTCACCAGGCGTTGTGTTCCAAGGCGGAGATTGTGGCGGTGCCGATGACTAGCGGCGGGATGGAGTAGCCTGGGCCCGAACGAGGCCTCGCTGCCCGCGCTCCGCGTCACCGGCACACCGCTCACTCTTGGGACGGACCTTGGCTTCTCCCGGCGGCGTCCAGGGCTGTCGTCGGGCCTACACCGCGACGGACGGAAACTGGAAGGAAGCGCCGGCGACGGACCTCGGGCCTACACCGCGAGGGCGCCGTCCTGCTGTCGTCTTTCCCGACCGCTTCCGAGCTCCTTCCTTTTCCTCTTTCCTGGTGCCCCGTTGCCTTCGGCCAACGCTACACTCCTGGTTTGGCGGATTGGCCACCACACTGCACTGGCGCTTCACTACACTACCCCCCTCTTCAGAAAGTTCTTAGAAAGAACTATTCTCTAGGCGTTGGGGATGGAGAACGCCAGTCAGTGTCGAACAGTCGAAGAGAGGGCCTAACCACAAATCCAATTAGCAAAGTCACAAAGCACAGTCGAGTTCGTAGAAAACAAAACAGTTTACACACCAAAGTTCAAACACGTGACCATAAACAGTTCACATGGGCACGAAATTGTTCAAGCAGATCTTCAAGCTACCACAAACAGAAAAGTCTACGGTGTAGTCTGCTTGAGTGCACTAAAAGAACAAAAGAAAGCGTCCGAAGCTATACACAGCCGGAACAGGTTGTCCAGAGTCCCACTTCCATGAACATGCGTGCGTGTTTGCCGGAAGAGCCTACGGTTGCCTAGAAACTCGGCGCCTCTTCCGCTTCAGGGAGCATGAACCTTTGGTGTGAAAGACACTCGGTTGCCTTTCCTGCGCCTCTTACTAGGGTGTCTGTGTCCTGGCAATCCGGTGGAAAAAAAGCAGGATTGAAATGCGGTGAACAAAGTGTATCCCTCTCTCCCCTGTGTTCTGTAAATATGTCCCCTCTATCATCTGTCTCTCCTCCCTATGAATCTGTCATCCTCTGCCCCAACTCCCACACCAGCAGGCGTTCCGGTGTCCACCCCTAGGTGTGACAATTTACGCCTGCTGGTGGTCTTTCCTTTCCTTTTTCTTGATAATAAATTAATTCATTCATTCAATTCAGCGTTTTGAGCATGCTTGTGTTATGTACCGTCAAGTTACTAACCATATCTGATTCCTACAAACTTCAAGGAGGTTCTAAAGGTATTTATTGCTGGGCATAATTCCGAACCGCATTCTTTTTCTTGAGTGGGGGGGGGGGGGGGGGGGGGGATGAAATGCACAGAAATCAACACTCCGACTTGCTTGCTTTACGTTACATCCATGTCGCCTGCCTTCAGCCAACCAAAGCTCGCTCGAAGTGGGTAAGTTTAAACGGAAAAAGCTTAGAAAGTTCGGGCTCCGGTGTAATAAATGGTTGGTGAAACTAAATCTCAGTAAATGCAAAACAATTGGCGTATCTCGAAGTTCTCACCAACAAAGTGGATACCGACATTTTATTAATTGCACTTTGCGATCTGTTAACACGTACAAATATCTCGGTCTTCATGCATTAAACAACTCGTCATATGTGCCTAATAATGCGAATCGCATGCATGTTTCTCCACGTCGCAATTTCTTCTCGTTACGCAGCTCGGTTAAACTTATAATAATAATAATAATAATAATAATAATAATAATAATAATAATAATAATAATAATAATAATAATAATAATAATAATAATAATCCTACTTAGGTCCACTGCAGAACGAATGCTTCTCCCATTGACCTCCAACCGCTCCTGTCCTGCGCTGCTAGAGTCCACAGTTTACCCCCGAATTTCTCTATTTCAGCCCTCCATCCGGTTAATGGCCTTCCCCTTCTTCTAGACCCATCTCTTCTGGTTATTTTTCTGCTTGCTTGTTTCCTTTCTGATCGATGTTTTTCTTCCGTTTCTTCGTCTTTTCTTCCTTTTTTCGGCTTTTTGTGTGATTTAGAGTCCCTCATATATTGTTTGCCCCCTCCTTATGTAATGCCTCCGGGCCCTTAAGGCTTCAATAAATGAAATGAAATGAAATCTCTTGGTGTCCACTCTGTTGCCGGTTACCAGTTCCTATCACTACATGGCCCGCCCAAGTCCATTTCTTTTTTTTTATTTGAACTATGATATCTTCTACTCTAGTTTGTTCTCTGCTCCAGATAGCTCGTTTCCTGTCCCGGAGTGTTATTCCTAACATCATTCGTTACATGGCCTGTTGAGCCGACCTAAGTTTGCACTCTAGTTGTTTAGTAAGTCATCAAGTTTCAGCTCCATACGTCATCGCCGGCAGTGATAGAGGCAGCTTGCTTTTTATTATTTTGGAGTGTTTGCCGAAAGTGCTCCAGCCCATACCTATTCTGCGCCGAATTTCTTTCGGTCAGCACTAACCATCTATTCGAGGTGTTATATTCTTTTAGTTGTAGCATTTCGTTTCCTAAGCTGAAGAGGACGTTTTTGGTATGCTTATTCCTCATTACTTTAGGTTTCCTCATATTTATTTCTAGCCCCACGGCCACGCTTTCTGTGTGTAGTTCATCAAGCATTGTTTGCAGGTGTTTTGCAGACTCACTTAGCAAGGCTATAACGTCTTCAGATCTCAAACGGCTCAAGTATTCTTCGTTATTCCGTAATCCTCTGTTTCCCCCGTCAAGCTTCCTGTATACCTCCTCCAGACATATTGTAACAGTTCCTGCAAAACGCGTGTTCTTTCTAAGCTGGAGTAGGGGTTCGACGGATGAGACTCTTGCTCTAAACTCTCTCATAATCACGCTAGAAGCAATTCACAATATACCCGCTCGATTTTTCTTATCAAGTTCTTTCCGAAGCTCTAGCATTGAATCTGTGAACAAGCCCCCGAGCATCCTTATATTTGACTGTACGGCAGACATTCCCGTCACTGTTTATTTCAGAAAATTTCCTATCAAACACTTGTTGTAAAAGCAACGCATTTCTCTGCTTTTTCTGCGTGTCACCTCGCTCTTGTCTTGAAAACGACGTTGGTGTCGCAACAAGCCGTAGGAACATGCGCCATGATTTCTTTATCCCTAACATTAGCGATGCGTGGAGCCAACTATCGCCGACATTCCTGAGCCAGCAAAGTTCGTTATCTCCGCTGTTTCCTGGTCCAACTCTTCATAATATATGCCTCCTTTTCGGGCACTCTTAAAAATGTACTTCACCGTACATATAATGTCTTCGTACTATGAGAGACAAACAAGCAAGCAAGCAAGCAAACAATACATAAATAAATAAATAAATAAGAAGAGGACAACAACATACGAAATTCTGTGCGCATATAGACTCGTGACGACCTTTGCGACGACATCTTTGAGTACGTGAGACGCGTTTCTTTATAACACCCGCATTTCCCACCCAATTCTTGTCATTCTTTGTGAGGAATTTGTGTGAGTGGGGGGATGAAGCTCGCCCAAGAGAGAGGCCAGCTCATCGCTGTCGTGATAACTGAGCGGCGAGGGCGTCAATCAGTATCTGAGGTATGGCATTGAGAAGCGTAACCGGTGCGCAGCGAGGTATGCAAGTGCTGCGCTTGATTATCTCAGTGCGTCGCCATGCTATGGCCTTGTGAGTAAAAACGACTTGATTTGATTGATTGCAGGGTTTAACGCTCCGACGCAACGCAGGCGATGAGGTGCGCCGTAGTGGAGGGTTCCGGATTACTTTTGACCACCTGGGGATCTCTAACATGCGCCGAAATATCGTACACCCTTTTTGCTTTTTTCCAGTAAAAACGACTTACTAAGACATTGTCAGGAGGCTTCAAGGCCGAGGAATCATGATCAGCGCCACATCACTCTCCGGTTTTGCGACACCGGTCTTTGATAATAAGGTACTAGCGAAATATTGCGCTGCAGGATTGTTGTTGTTATTGTTGTAATCCTTTATTTCAAAGGGAAGGCCATGCGGCCATAATAAGGGAAGAGGGGGAAGAGGCAAGGAGGAGTAGCGGAGTAGCACAAATGGTGTGTCCCTGAACGCCATAGAAGAGATTACTGCCGTTAGCAGAGCCAGGCTAGGGTTGGGATCATGTCAGTGCAGTAAAGTCAACTGTTACGACCTGGCTAGGCCCCGGTTTTCACTAATCTCGAGAGACCGCTCTCTGGGCCGAACACCCCGAGGGCTGTGAGAAAATTAGCGTCTTCGAAGGAAGGAAGGGGGGGGGGGGGGGATCGTCTTGAGACGAATCACGTGGCAAAGCGTTGACGAGTATTGGGCGGTACAAGGATGAAAAAAAAAAAAAAAGAGGCACGTTTGCAATTATTCGCACAACTCTTTTTCGTAACAGACAGAGCGTGTTCAAGTTCAGTTTTTCCCCAAAACCAAATGGCCATCTAATATGGGGTATACTTAAAGAATTGTAAAAAAAGTTTTATGCGTTCAGGTAAGACAAACTTATGTTTCTTGATTGACCTATCATGAGGTTTAACGCGCCGACGCTACGTAGGCGATGAGGCGTGCCGTAGCGGAGGCCTCCGGATTAATTCTGACCACATGGGGATCTTTAGCGTGCGCAGATATCTCGAACACACGGGCGTTTTCGCTTTTCGCCTACATCAGAAAAGCGGCCGCCGCGGCCGGGAATAGAACCCGCGTCCTTCGGCTGAGCTGCACGACGCCATAGCCACTGAGCCACCGCGGCGGGTAACCTGTGCGTCTTTATTATGCCTATAGTGTGGTGACCCTTTCTTGCTAATTGCTTCGACATGCTTGTCCCAACTCAGATTACTGGAATGATGCACCCGTAATACTTTAAAGGATTCCGCTACATCGGTGTGTTCAGTACCAAGAGTTATTTTAGGCGAGGTGACAATTTAATTTTTCGGGCGAAAAAGAATTGCTTTTGTTTTTGCTAAGTTAATTGTTTAGACATTTTGTTTTGTCCAGTTCAAGAGCTGATATCTTTGCTTCTTTGCTGCCGGTCACATATTTTATATTCAGCCGATTCGGCTTCTTTCGCCACTGCACGTCCGCGCTTTTCATTTAGAGATACTTCAACATTTTTGCTGCCAGCTTACGTGTATCCGTCGTTAAAACACCTTTTATTTTGAGCTTCTCGAACTTCAAACGACGCAAAGCAAATATCCCTCTGTACTGCTTCGTTTGTTATCATACTATGAGCGCCTAAAACTAGACGGCCCACCATTCTTCGGTTCCCGTCTAGGCCTGAGATCTGATTTTAAGCAGAGCGTCAGAAAATGTGAGACTCAGTACATTTATACGTTTTACGAATACCTCGGATTAATTTATATTTGCTACACCCCCACAACGCCCTTTTTTTTTGTGAGCGTCGTATGTTTCATTGCCCCATATTTTTTGCTTTGTCTCAGTTTTTCTTATTTTAAATTCTTAATCGTGAGCTCCTAATATTTTTTTCCGCCTTCTATCCTCACTCACAAATATTTGTGTTTCTTTACTCTAGGTATTTCATAATGCTCTATTGACACTGCGTCAATGGTACTGTCATTAAAGAACATTATTCCCAACTTTTCTGTGCTAGAATTTAATCCCAGGCCGCAAATATTTGTGAGCAGTTGCCTATCTGTGGCTTCCAGCCAACACAATGTCGCATGCGTATAGCGTTCCCGGAATACGAGGTTATATACCACTCTGCCGTGCCTCTATGCGTTAAGTTGATCTCTGACTTTCTTCCAACCTTTTTTCTAACCCTGCCTTGTGAAGCGTGAAAAGCGGTAGGACCACAGGGTATCCATCCTGTTTCAAGCTTGTTGATTTGTGCCCTTCCCTTCGCATAGCATATAGGTGATGTGTAGCTATCCGTGCCATCGCATAGCTAAAACCATGCGGTCCGGCGCAGACGGTTTTTGTTTTTCCTCGAACGTGAACTACGCCACACGTCCCGAACACGCAGCAATCCCGGCACAAACAGCTGACGAAGCACGGTGCTCGAACAGCCAACAGATGTGCGTTACTTGTCATTTACGATCAGAATGCCTTCTGCGGTCAGCTCGTCTCTTCTGCGAAAGAGGATTCCTTCCGAAATCGAGAAAAATGCGTGGTGATGGCACGGGACTAATCTGAAGCGCGTCTACTCTGATCCGAAGTCAGAAACTGAACCGATCTCACTGAGGTTGTGGTTACGGCGTTCTTCAGGAAACGTGTCCGTCGCTTTATGTGCGTGTGTTCGGCGGACGCTAGCGTAGGCTCTTCTCTGGCGTCGTTATTTTGGCGGCTGCAGACGGGGCCCATAAACGGCGCCATCAACCCTCGCGCGTGCTGCTGATGTGTCCGCGGAGCAGATAAGGTGCGCGCGCCTTCTTAGACCAGTGACCGCAATCTTCCGTGCGTCCGGCTGCGTGCGTGGAACGAGCATTCCGTTGCGGCGTCTTTACGCACGGCTTCGTGCACGCGCGGCTGACAGCGAATACGAGAAATCTGCTGTAAACAGGAAATGCCGCCGCCTTTAAGTGTATCATGCGATCCGGGAAGCGCTCCGCAAATTTCACGCGGCCGGGTGACGCACGCTCCCCGGGCGCTTTCCTTTTTTGCCTCTACGCACGCATTTCACTTCAAATGCACAAGAACGAAAACGATTGCGAACATGCTATTAGTCACTCGGTTGTGTCCTGCAATTAGTACTTTGGCTAGCTGAATGGGCCTCTGCTGGTCATCACTTTTTCCCATTCCTCTTTCAATCTTCTTTCCCGTATCTTCGAAAAATTTCATGGCCTGAAGTCACAGGCGAATAAAGTCTGAATTTGGAGGAGGGGGAGGGGAGGGGGCGGGGGAGGGCTCCTAAGGACGTGGATAGTAGAGGGGGTTGGGGGGCCCACATCGGCTTAGGATTGTTAGGCCGAACGGTGCTTTTTTAAAGAGAGTGGGGGGGAGGGAGGGTTGAATTGTCATGCATGTCACAACTGCGCCCCCCCCCCCCCCCCCCCGCAACCCCTTCCTACCTCGATCCGCCACTGCCTCAGATTCTCCACACTCAGCAGGAATGCGTAACGGGTTACACGTCGCTCACAGGAGGTGGTCAGTTGCAGTCATGACATGTCAGACAATGGCCATGAGGAACAACGCGAAAAAATGCATAACGTTTCTGCTGCTGCGTGGAGCGAATCGCAGAGTAATTGTATGCGACAGCGCATTGATTGATTGATTGATTGATTGATTGATTGATTGATTGATTGATTGATTGATTGATTGATTGATTGATTGATTGATTGATTGATTGATTGATTGATTGATTGATTGATTGATTGATTGTGGGGTTTAGCGCACCGAAGGTACATCTGGGCTGTGAGCCTCGCCATAATGGAGGACTCCGGCTTAATTTAGATCACCTGGGGATCGCTGAAATCTCAACACTGGCGGTTTCGCTTTTTTTCGGGAGGCCGGTAGCTTTGAGGCCATGCATGTCCTATCTCCCCCGTGTTTAGGACCCTTTAGAATGTCGTATCTCCTGACTAGGGGAGTTAACGTGTGAATACGCCTCTTTTATTCACGCAATGCAAGTACGTAATAAGCTTCGACAGAAGCACTAAATGTGGAAGAACAGCTGGAGAAAAAGAGGAACAGCAGTGCTGCCGCTCATTGAGGCCGCAGAACGGCATAATAATAAGCGCCGAGCCAGATAGAGAGAGGGAGAGGGAGAGACGGTCGTGTCGTATACCTGTCGGCGGCTTTTGTTTGAGCGTGCAGTGTGCGCCGAAGCGTATTTCTGGGAAGTGCAGGCTTGTAGCGCGCTTAGCATAAACATGCCCGCGTATACGCGAGGGGGGAAGCAAATCGGGCTGCAGTTATTAATAACGGCCCCTAATCCCGCTTCGCACTCGGCCCGCCGATTCGGGGAAGACGTGTACAGAACAATGGGCGAGCAAAGAATACAAGCAGGGAAAGAAAGAAGGCACGCCGCGCGTCCCCAGCCATCCGCGGTTCACTGCATGCCTGATTGCGGTGACCGAGCCGTTGGCTGTTGTTGCATTGGCAGGAGGAGCGATGGAATGCGTGCCGCAGTTACGGCTCATTTCATCTGCCGCGCTGCACTGAGGCATCTCGTTCGCTTCGTGTACCGGCGACCCGCTGTAACAGTGAACCTGGTGGAAGACACCGTACTATGCGCGTGTACGTACTTCGCTGAACACGAAATAACGTTCGCGTCATTCCGACAGCTAGTACTCAGGGGCAAAATGACGGCCCAGTGGACGGCTGTGGACATATTCTGGTCCATCCCGGTCTGACACGCATCTAATAGCCAAAGCGGCAAAGGCGTGGCAACCACGCTGGCGACTTCAGTTTCCCCTGCGTGTGCCCCCTCCAACGCTGGCAGTCATGGGCTAAGAATGGCCATGCGCGCCATTCAGTGGCTGCGCGATTGTGACGGGACATTCGTTTGGTGCTCTTCTCAGCTGGTGTAAATCAGCACAAACTGGTGGCGCTTACTTGCAAATGTGCCTGCCGTGCGATAGATGACGAGGTGTGACCGATAGCAGCTCTCATCTCACCCTCTCGTGCTGCTGAACCCAAGGACGCGGGTTCGATCCCGGCCGTGGTGGTCATTTCTCTGATGGAGGCGAAAATCGAAAATGCGCGTGTGTGGATGCTTTGGCGCGCGTCGAAGATCCCCAACCTTCGATTCCCGGCCTCGGCGGCTGCTTTTCTGATGGAGGCGAAAAGCAAGAAAGCCCGTGTGTACGAGAATTCGGCGCACGTTTAAGATCCCCTGCAGGTGGTCAAAATTATTCCGGAGCTCTCCACTACGGCGCGCCTCATCGCCTGCGTTGCGTCGGCGCGTTAGACCCTACAATCAGATCGGAAGATCCCCAACCAAATCCCTAAGCTTACTACAGCTCGGAGTTATAGCCCAGGTGTAGCTTCGACGCTTTGGCGCGTAAAACCCCCTAATTTGGTTAGCTATCATTTGTCTCGTCTCTTGTCATCGGCGTATTTACATCTACAATAGAAATGCAAATGGTAGGTGGTTGGCTATGCGTGCCTAACGCGCGCAAAGACGGGTGCGTGCGCATGTACTGTCATAAGCTGTAGCTTACGACGTGCAGAAGCGCCTCTAAGGCAGCCGGGAAGATACTGTGACGTGTAATTGAACCGCGGTAGCTTATCGCGTTTTAATTAATTGCCGCTGGTCCCACGCCTGCAGGGGCAGGTCGCAACAGCGATCTGTCCGTTGGATTCGCTTTCTCTTCGTTTGCTGCGTCTGTGGAAACGTGGTTCGACTTCTCATGCGCGAAGTCTTGCCGTGCAGTGCGCAAACGCTACTATTCGCTTCACAATCTGTGGCGTGTCGCTATCGCCTGGCTTTCCATGACGCGTCCGGACTGGAGAATAGCGAGAGCACAGCTTTCTTCTCTGGGTCAGCGTGCTACGAAGCACGACCCACTCCATGCTGCCCTACTTGCACGTCCGCCGAGTGCAGCACCTTGATCGGACGTTGCCCTTCTTATCAGCTGCGGCCACGCAACCCGCACTTCAGGCGAACTTTGCTCGCACCGCTCCATTCAGCCGCCTCTTTTCCCCTTGCGCAAGCAAGGATAACGCTCTCCACGTCATCGGGCCGTGCTGATCAGCTCGCCGCCGACATATGTGGCTGGTTCACACACCTGTACAATAGATTAATTGAGGCGTGTTTTCAATTAACGACGGCGGTTTATCACCAGAACCGAAGAACATCTTCACTCCTTTACAAGGGGTCATATGGGTTCATTTTTGCTAATAAAGCGAGTGAACAAGTGTTGACGTTCATTCTTTACCAGTACGGGGCTCGGTCCCGGCCCCGTATGACTGTCGACTCACAGTGATGTGCATATACGCCTGCAAGTTTAGCCACGTAAATGTTTGTTGAATAAATTGTGCTGCTACCTCGGCGAATGAAGTTCGAGCTGATAGTGGGCGTTCGATCGGTAGTTTTTGTTGACAGGGAAAGCACACGTTCTTGACACATATAAAGAGACCCGCCGCGGTGGCTCAGTGGCTAAGGCGTTGCGCTGCTGAGCACGAGGTCGCGGGTTCGATTCCCGGCCGCGGCGGCCGCTTTTCTGATGGAGGCGAAAAGCAAAAACGCCCGTGTGTACGAGATCTCGGCGCACGATAAAGATCCCCAGGTGGTCAGAATTAATCCGGAGCCCTCCACTACGGCGCGCCTCATCGCCTGCGTTGCGTCGGCGCGTTAAACCCCACAATCAGAATCAGACACATATAAAGAGCCGGACTTCGCGCAATCAAGCTATCATTAGTTTTTCTTTCTTTACTTATCGTTTTTCTTCCGAGTGAACTATCGACCGTTAACGGTCGAGCATATCCTAGGACATCGAATTCACAGACAGCGACAAAAGCCCTTCTGAGTTTTTTTTTATTGATACATGTTTACACAAGCGTCTTCAGTTCTAAAGAAAATGACTGAGTGCGTGCGTTTCCGTTCCTATCTCTTCCTTTTCGCCTGCCCTGCCTTTTTATGCCCTCAACCCCACTCGTCCAGTACAGGGTAGCAAACCGGTCCCGGCATTTCCATCCGTTCTTGTCCTCCTCCTCTTGTGTTTGTTTGTGATTGTGCACGAAAAAAAGACCGCATTTGTAGCGCTGCTCATATTTGTATTTCCCTACCGTTTTCAAAAATAATTTACAGTATAACGAGCATACCTAGTATTTCGAATCGATGTTACCTTCCATTGTTCGGATATGGTTTTGTATTTCAGTCCCAGTATGTGATTCGGGGCCGCAGTGACAAGCCTGACAAGACTACATTTATTAGAAAAATAAAAAAAAGAAGCGGTTTGCTGCGTAACCAATATACATTTCCTTCCTTCCACTATGAGTTTCTTTATGTATAAAATTGATTGATTTGATTGTAGGGTTTAACGCGCCGACGCAGCGCAGGCGATGAGGCGCGCCGTAGTGGAGGGCTCCGGAATAATTTTGACCACTCGGGGATCTTTAACGTGCGCCGAAATCTCGTACACACGGGCGTTTTTGCTTTTCGCCTCCACCAGAAAAGCGGCCGCCGCGGCCGGGAATCGAACCCGCGACCTCGTGCTTATGTATAAAATCATTGCAGGGTATAACTACTAGCTCTGACTAAAAAACAAATAAAAGGAAAGCGGCAAAGTAGAGAGGGAGATTTGATGCGAACTAAAGGTATCAGCCCTGCTAGCGGCAGGGTTTGCTACTCCAGATGCGGACGACCATACGGGGTGAATGTGGGAGATTGCGGGGACAGAAGTAAGAGGGGAAAATAAAATATCCTAAATTAGATGCGATTAAATGATAGAAACAAAATTAGAAGTGGAAACTCTAACGGAAAGAACTGAGTCAAAATTAAAAAAAAAAAAAAGCCGGTGCAAAGGAAATGCAGAATGCCTAACCAACAAAACAAATATAGACGTGACAACGGGAACAAGTATACATCTCAAGTCACTTGTGCTGTTCAAAAGAACTATACGAATTATTTTAGTCCAGAGTACCGCAGAAAACGCAGCAAAATTTAGACTCTAACGGTGAGCTGCCACTGTTGGTCCAGGATATAAAACAGTGACATAGAAGCCTGCCTCCGTGTACACCGCACAGCTTGCCGCTTTTGTCCGCGCAGCGGCAAATCGAGGGCAGATAAACAGCAGGTTCTCTGTATTATCGCGTACAATGCACGTCGGGCGCAGTGGGGAACCTTCCCACCCTATTTTAAACGTTAAACTTCGGGTACTCTTTCAGGAAATTTTTTGAGCCCGCGTGGAAAGCGTAATTAACAATGGGGGTCAATGGCATGCACAGGTGGATATCTGCGGTGAGAGCCCTTCCACTCACACATTTGCTCGGTTCACCCACTAACAGAGATAAGGGCGTCACTGTCCTCTCCAGAAGAAGGAAGCTGGGTCGTTTTGCTTAGAGATGGGCCTGCGCTGGCGGCTGTCCCATATCTAATATTGCCCTCTATTGCAGAGCGACCAGGCAGCCACTTGAAGTTCGATGTGATGGCCCGCACGCACTGCCGTGATGTGGATTTCGTTAATTTCGCACACAAGATGACTGTGGTGGTTGGGTTCTTTTGCAGATCTTTTAAGGCGATCTTTGGAGATCTTTTAAGGCGCTCCGCGAGTCCAGGAAGGTTGTTTCATAAAACAACCCGTGGCTGTTTCATAAAAACAAAAACGGATATGATGAAATGACGGTAAGGAAGGAAGGAATAGTACAGGAAAGGCAGGGAGGTTAACCAGAAAGAAATAAAGGTGGTCTGCGAAGAACAAGCTTTTGTGGCAGGCAGTTTCAGTACTAACGAACGTCCCTGTTCACGACGAGTCTAACGTATAGGTACGTTAAAATTTTATGAGGTGGCGTGTTCGCTGGCCGTAGTCGTGTACACGGCCTCCATCATTGGGCTAACCAACTACGAGAGCCCCCGCAGCCGCTTATAATTGGGCGCGTTGATCTTGTTTTTGAGGCTGATTTTGACAAATGTAAAGCATCACAACGATAAATTCGACGCAATCTAGTGTAGTGAACAAAGTACAGATCTCGAAGTGGTCGTAATTCAAGTACACACGTTTAGCATGTTTGGGCGCCATTGTAACAGCGCCCGTTTTTAACTTATATGCGGCTAATTCCACCAAACGCATGTTCACCACAACATCGTTAAACAGCGCTTGAAGATGAGGACTATAGAAGGGGATACACACGACGGCACTTACTCGCCCCTTACTAAAGTTAGCTCTGACAAGTACCTTGGCGTTACAATTTCTGACAACCTTTCCTGGCAGACTCACATTGACCTTATTAAAAACAATGCTAACCGCCCTCTTGGTTATTTACGCCGTAACTTCTCCCTTGCCCCGATGCATCTGAAACTTCTTCTCTATAAAACATTAGTGCGACCTAAGCTCGAATATTTATCATCTGTATGGGATCCATGCGTAAACATTCATATTAGTAGCCTCGAAGCAATTCAAAATCGCGCCGCTCGCTTCATTTTGTCAAACTATTCCCGCACAGCAAGCGTAACTCATATGAAGTCAACTTTAAATCTACCTAGCCTATCACTTCGCCGCAAAATCTCGCGCCTGTACCTCTTCCACAAATTGTACCATACCATGCACGCACTGAGTAACTCGCTTTTTTTGCCGCCATCCTACATTTCATCCCGCAGCGATCACCACTTCAAAGTTGGAATTCCAAGCAGCCGTACAAATCTTCATTTTAATTCATTCGTGCCCACAACAAGCTCGGACTGGAATCACCTTCCCGCTTCCATCGCATCAATCACTGACGCTGCCAACTTCAAGAGTACCATAAACGCATACCCTTTTTAAACATGCTCCATTTGTTTGTACAGATTGCTACTTGTTTTTCCACCACTCCTCTCTGTAACGCCTTGTGCATTGAGAGTAAATAAATGAAATGAAATGAAATGATGAGAGTAAATAAATGAAATGAAATGAAATGAAATGTTTTTTTATTAGGCCCCTCTTCTATCGTCCTCGTCTTCAAGTGCTGTACAAGATCCAACTAGCCCAACTGTCGATTTCACTGTGCACTACGACGCCAGAGGCGATCCGCTGAGAATTCGTTGGCTCCAGGCGCTAATGTGCAGCCCGTCGTCGTCACCATCGTCGTAGTCGTCATCGTCGTCATCATCGTCATCATCACCATCATCATCATTCCTTGCTTCAGAACTGTCTTGATTTCATTCCTCTATCGAATTAGTGTTCTTCCTCTAGATATTTCTAGTCGCATCTCCTAGCAGCCTCCCTGTTACCCCGCGATGTTTCCCCGGTTGTCAGTTTCCCCCATTAGGTGCCCAGATGAAGTCCACTTCTTCCTCTTGATTTGAGCTACTATGTCTCCCACCCGAATTCAAGCTGTGATAGTTGGTGCTCATTCTCCTACCATCCTTTCTTTCGTTGCTCGTTGGGATGACCTAAGCTTTCCTTCAAGGTGCTTATTTTCCGCCCCTAAGTCTTCACAACCCGTCTTCCCCCACTCCCCACCTTCCGCTTTAAAAGCAAATAGAAGCCGTTAGTCTCAATAAGTTGGAGAAAGTGTCAGGTGCCTCTTTCTGCACGGCTCTCCACGTAGCGACGCTAAATAGGCTGGTCAAGTAACATAAAAGAACACACAAAGAAGCTGGTCCTGTGAGTGTGCGCGTGGCATTCTCGCAGTTTCACTCTTCGACGTTGTTTCCGCTGCAAGACGAGCGACGCTGCAGTTTTGAGGGACGAGCACTGCCGGAAAGCTAGCAACTTTCCGAGAGGGTCGGCGAGGGATCTAGCGGAGGGCTAACAAACAGTGCACTTTCCAACATGCCCATGGTGGCCATCTCATTTAAGACTACTTTCGAATTTTCAAAGAGAGAGAGGAAGCTCTTTATTAAATAAGAAAGCCGAGAGGCTTGCCAGAATCTCTACACTGACATGCTACTCGGCGGGGGAATGGGTAGGGGAGGGTAGAAAAGGCCCTAGAGATAACAAGGCGGAAGAACGAGGAGAAAAGAAGTAAGAAAAAAAAAGCACACATCGTGGAGTTTGGGGGAACAGTTCGATGAACATCACGATCTCCGTAGTATGTCAAATCAGTTCAGTGGCACCGATCTCGTCCAGGTATTCAAATAACGCCACTAGTGCTTTGCGTTGAGCGGAAAGGGAGGGCCATGGACCGAGGACCATGGTCCGTTGCTGCCGTCTGAATCACTGCTGCTTGCCAGTGGGTCGAACTTAAAGTGGTATCCATTTGCGAGTGCCGCCGCGTCTGGAAGCTCTTCAAGCGGCGAAAAATCTTCCGCATCGCTCGGCGACTCGTCGCTCGACTCGCTTCCGACATTTTGCGTGCAAACCACGTGCGCGACTAGCAGACGAACAAGCGCTGGTAGAGCGTCACAGGTTTTCGCCTGCCCACGTGATAGCGCCGGCCCTGTTGGGACGTAGATCCGTGAATTTTGGCCGCCCGTGCCCTCCGGGCAGGAAGCGCTGGCAGCCGGGGACGGCAGTTTTCACAGCGTTATATTTCGGCATATATCGTGCGCTCACGTGCTTTAACCACTGTTTCGTGGTTCTTAGGCCAATAGGTCTCGATCTAACCAATAAGAACATGAAATAAAAATTTGGTGTCAGTACTCCTTTAAGCTGATAGGTCCTGGGCGTAGGTGCTCGATCTCCTGCTCCAAATGGCACCTTGCGACTATGTAAGCGGGGCACTCGAATAGTAGGCGCTCCAAGGTTTCCGGCGATCCGCAGTTATCACAGTATGGATTTGAGGTTGCACCGAGTCGAAACAGGTATGTTTCCGTGAGCGCTGCATTGAGGCGTAATCGGTGGTACAAAGTTTCTAGTCGGCGCGGAAGTCGCTCTGGCAGCTTAATCCTGAGCTTGGGGTCTGTGGTGCAAGAACGGATAATGGTGCTCTGGAAGAGACCAGGGACGGTTACGCTCCATTAAAACAAGTGCATTCGTCATAGCTGAAGCATCATGCTTGGTGAAGAAGACCTTCCTAATATTACGCATTTGAAGGCCCCTGCGAGCTGCTTCATCTGCCTTCTCGTTCCCTGGAACATCACAGTGGCCTGGAAGCCACTGAAATGTCACTTGGTGCCCAATGTCTTTGGATAGGTGGTGCAAGTAAGTTATTTCACGAGAGGCGTGTTTGTGAATGCTGAAGCAGTCGCTGCGCAGTAGACTTTGGAGGGCTGCCTTGGAATCGGTGAAGACGGTCTATTGCCCCGACGGTTGGTGGAGAATGTACCGGATGGCTTCCTTGATGGCGTGAAGCTCGGCTGACATTGATGACGTTGCCCGCTCAAGACGATGAGAGAACGTCTGTCCAGTGGACGAGATAAAGATCCCAGAGGAACTACGATCAAGCGTACATGAGCCGCCTGTAAAAAATTGGTTTGTGCCTGAGTATAGCCGGCCGAGTGTCAACTGTAACAAGCCGCTTTGGGGCATATTCTTTTTAGAGTCAATTCCCGAGATGGTGCATCTAATTTGCAATGGTGAAAGGGTACAGGGTGGGAAATAAGACGGCATTGAATTTGGTGCCTGGGAGGGAATGGAAAGATTCAGTGTCTTCAATGTTCGACCAAAGCTTGAGTTGCCATTTTCTATCATGCGCGTTGTTGTATGGGTGTTGGCGTGCATCCGATGTCGCAGATGTATCCGCACGGTTTCTTAGAGCCTAATCACGTCCAAGGGCAGACAGCCAGCTTCAGCGACAGTACCCAAGCACGACGACCCTCTGGGAAGTCCGAGGCAGATACGAAGGCAATTGTTTCTTGCCGCATCTAGCTGTTTTCTGCTTGGGGTGACAGATTTGGGACGACAGGGAGACGGTAGCGCAGTACGCCGTCGATATCGGCTTTACTGAGCAGTGTCATGGAGCTACAGTCACTGTCCCATCTACTACCTGCAAGATACCCGACGATCTTTGACATCGTCGATACTCGCGTACAGAGCCTTTTAACCTCCGGAGCCCACGAAAGATTACGGTCTATTAAGATTCCGAGGAATCTTTGAGTACGTACATACTGCAGAGTACGGCCTCCAAGGACTAATGGATACTGTTTCATGTTCTTGCGAGTAAAAGCCATCGAAACACTTTTCTCGGAGGGTAGATGCAGTCCTATGGGTGAAAGAAATGCTGACATGTTCGCGAGAGCTTTCTGTAGTCTTTGTTGTGTGGTGGTGCGACGTGATCTCGCTGCACTCCAAATGCACATGTCCGCATAGAGTGTGACATGTACGCCATGCGGGAGGATTCGCTTTAGGCGGATGAGCGTCAGGTTGAACAGTAGAGGGCTCAAGACGGCCCCTTGAGGCACCCCTTTTTGTACAGCGTAGTAGGATGTTGGGCCTTCCGGAGTGCACATGAAGAGTTCTCGCCCCTGTAGGTAGCTTGATATCCACGTGTGAAGTTATCCCCCGATGCCAAGAGCAGCAAGGGATGCTAGGATTGCATCATAAAAACTGAATCGAATGCCGATTTGATGTCCAAGAATATTGCAGTGGGGATGTTTCCGTTATGCAATTCGTCTTCTAGAGACAAAACTAGTGAAATTACGTTGTCGATGGCTGCTCTATTCTCGCGAAAACCGTTCATCTGTGGTGGATAAAGTTTTTTGCTTTCAAGGTACCAGGTCATTCTACTGAATATCATTTTTTTCATAATTTTACCGACACAGCTTAGCAAAGCTATCGGTCGGAAAGAGTCATACCTCGTTGGTGGTTTTCCAGGCTTCAGGATGGCCACGAGCTTTGCAAGTTTCCATTCAGAACGTACGGTGCCAGTTAGCCTAATTGAATTGTAGTATTCTAGGAGACGTAACCGAGAGTGGTGGGACAGGTGCGAAATGGCCTCATAGGTGATTTCGTCTTGACCAGGCGAAGAACGTTTGTTGGCACGGGAAATGGAGTTCTTGCACGGAAAAGGGGAGGTCCATGGTGGTGCAAGCAGCTGGCGGTACTTCGGAGGAGCCACTTATAGGGCATGCCGGAGGGACTGATCTTGTGGACAGGAGCCTACAGTACTCTTCAGCTGCCTCTTTCAGGGAAATGCCGTCGTGCAACGATAGCGCTCTGAATGGGTATAGCTGCTGAACATTGTTGCGCATTCCCTTAACAACGCGCCAAATGCGCGACAGAGGTTTGCGGATGTCTAGGTTTGAGCAGAAATTCCGCCACCGCTGCCTCCTCAACTTTTCCAAGTGACGTCTCACCTGCCTCTGTGCTCTTCGCGCCTCTCGTACGTCTTGTAATGCCTTAGTGCGTCGTGCCTTTCGTTCTGACCGCCGCCGAATGGCCCTTAATATTTTGTAGTCTTGGCCGGTCTTCATATTGAGATGTTTGGTCATGGTTCGGGACGATTCCTGAAGGCAGTTGGTTAAAGTTGGTATAAGGTCTTCATTCGGAGTTGCTGCTGTGATTCGGAGGTCTGCAGACGCCCTGTAGCCTTCCCAGTCTGTGCATTTGACCCTCATTTCACGTCGAAACATAGCTGCACTGGGAGAGGAAATAAAAATGGGGTAGTGATCACTTCCTCTTGTTTCGAAGTCTGTGCACCAAGCAAATTTTCGGATGAAATGGGCTCACACGAACGAAATATCAATGCAGCTGGTGACTTTTGGGTTTTAAGAACGTCACACTGCCGTCATTTGAGCGGTTCAATGGAATGTTTTACCATCAGCTCGGCGAGGTCTTGCTCCGCGAGAATTCGTAGAATCACTCCCCCAAAAGTTCGTTGTGTGCGTTAAAATCACCGCAGATTATATGAGCCGCGGGCGTGCTGACGATGATACTTTCGAGTCTGGAAGCATCAAAGGCAGTCTCTGGCTCTAGGTAAGCACCAATGAGTGTAAATGGTTGTGTTCCAATAAGAGTCTTAGCGCAGACGTATTCTTCGGTGTGATGAGGTGGCACGTCCACTGTTGCAGCCGAGACGTCGTTGCGGAAACCTATAAACAGCCGGCTTACGCTGTTTAAACGTTCCGAATGGTAGATGTGGTAGTTTTTTAAACTAAAGAGATCCGCAACACGTGATTAAGATATCACTATGAATGGGAACTGATATAACTACAAGTTCACGGAAGTCTGCAAGTTTCGAACGCAAGCCACGGGCGTTCCATTGAAAAATTGTGAAGTTCCTGAGGTGGGCGTTTAGAAACACTTTCAGAGAAGTCGATAGTGGTTTAGTCGTCATTGTTGCGATCGGCTGGCATGCCGTTGCGCCGTGACGCTACATGCTATGAGGGGCTCCAAGGCTAGAACTGCCTCGACTTCATGGAAGCGCTGAGAGGAGTAGTTGGCACGTAGCAGTGCCTTGATGGCTGCAAAGAGCAACGGAATAAGCATATTCACAAGTCTGTCTGGCCGGTCTGATTTGCTGTTTCATCATGGTCCTTATGAGAGCGCCGTTTCGAGGGGGAGGGTACGTCTTTAGAACGAGCATCAGAAGGGACTTTTGAATTTTCGGTTGGTGACTGTTCTAGGACGACTCCTGCATAAGACTTGTTCGGAGGTGCGCCACTCTGAGCTGGTGGATCATACGATGATTGCAACGCAGTTGTAAAGACGAGGTCTGGGTTTGGCGAAGGTTCGCGTCGACTAGTACCTTTGCCCTGAATTTGCTCCACATTGGGAGCAAGAGTTGCGGCCTTTTTCTTTGGGCAAACTCCAAATGACGCAGGATGTGGGTCACCACAGTTCGCGCATCGTGGTTGAGCCCATAAGGTGCAGTCTTTGTGTGAGTGAGACCCGGAGCAAACTTTACATCGTACTGGCCCTCTGCAATTTTTAGCGATATGGCCATACCTCTGGCATTAGAAACACTGCGTGGCTGTACCCGTGTATTCTGTAACGGGAAAGCTACAGAAGCCGAGAAATGCTCGTGCAGGAAGTGACGTACTCGCCTTGAATTCTAGGATGACGGATCGCCGGCGGGTTTCAGCAACCACACTGTCCTTGTTACGCGAGTAGGGACTTGCCTGCGAGCAGATAGGACACCTTGATCACGTAGGTAGCTCCAAAGTTCCTCATCCGTGTATTCAAGAGGGACCGCTTGAATCCTTCCGTAGGGAGCCATGTAGGATTAGGGAACCCGATCGTCAACCGCAATCCCAGCAAGGGTTGACACCTGGAGGAGGCGATCGGCCGCAGAGAGAGAAGGCACGCTGACAACAAGGCTACCATCCTTGTTCACCCGATGAGTTAGAACCTTTTCTTGTGCCGCGGCCACAACCTCCGCTGCGACGACGTTAGGGTTGGCTCTCGAGAGACTACATCCTGCTTCTGCCGGTTGAAACACGACCGGAATTCCCGTGGTTCGCTTCTTCTTATACGATACAACAGTGAATGTCTGATCCATTTCTTCCACGTTGGCGTCAGGAGCATCAGCATCATCTGGAGTTCGGTCGATCGCACGCTTTTTGGGGGCTGGTGGGCTCTGCGGGGTTCTTGCTGAGGCAGGTGCGTCGCACGACACGGGTGAAGGTGGCTCGTTCGGTCCGGAGGGGGCGACCATGATCTGGCCTAGAGAGTCCACCACGGCGGCATAGAGCGCAGGCAACGGCGGCACCCTGCCGAGCAGCAACCAGCAACCAGCAAGCCGAACCGACTTCTTGCTCTTCTCCGCTAAAGATAATTTAATTTGCTCGTGGGCCGTCCAAAGGGCCGAAGACACCGCCAGGAGTCAAGATATCTTGGCCGTCGTCTAAGGCGCCACGGGCCTGAATAGGCCTCTTCTTTGGACTAAATAAAGTTATTTCCTCCTCCTCCCACGACGTTAAACTGTGTTGGAGACGGCCTTTTCTATCGGCGTTCCATCGTGCTCTAGGCCAGCGGCCTTGAGCAGCGGGTACCTATACTATACCTATGCTATATATACCTATATTATAACTATAGACTATGTACATATACTGTTATTTTGTCCCATAAATCCTGATTTTGCGGAAGTTTTGACCAAAATACGTCATTTGTGGCTCAACCGAATCACCCTCCGCAGTCGTAGATTTATGGTCGACGTTTTAGTCCCCCCGAATGAGAACAATGATCATGCTCCTGGTCTGCCGACATTTCCGGGTTCTTCAAAGATTGAGGGCATCAGAGTGCGGAGTCAGTCGTCGTAATCTGCTCAAACCACCCTTCGGCTCCAGTTTTGACCAAACAAGGCACTTGTCCGACCAATCCAAGCAGGAATAAAGCGCGATATGTCCACGGTGGCACGCAACCCGATACAGTAAGAGATGGTGCGATAACTGGCGCAGGCTCTGATTCCTTATCAGTTGTCTCAAATGCCGAAATTGCACGTAAGCCAAGTAAGCACTTAGTCTATCACCCGCTCTATAAGAATGACGACGTGATGGCGGGACTGTCTCTTCAGAAACCTTGCGTGGCTTGCTGACTAAGGAAGGAACTTCCACTCTTTGTAACTTAAGGTTGGCGGCCACTTTTTTGTACAGAGTAAATACCCCTGAACAGTTGCGTGTTCAACGACAGGAACCAGCTCCCCATGATTTTCTAACAGGTTTTACGCGCAGCATCAAATTTTTGTGATTGCGACAAATCTCTAGAGAGTGGATGACATTCGTGCTATTAGCTTTCACTAGCTTGCATAAAGTAAGGAAATCCTAAGTTTGAAATGCTTCTGCATAGACCAGGTTGACTGAAATTTATTGATGAACATTTGGCAAGGAAAGTTTCCTTTTCGCAAATGCCGGCGGTCAATGTGCATGTGACTGGAACAACCCCAAACAAATTGCGCCAGCCAATTAGCGGATTGCATAGAGTTAAACTTCATGGCGGATTGTGGTAACTTTAAGAACAGCTATCATGTACCCAAACCGCTATCATGTACCCAATTTACGCAGGGCACGACCCTCCAGCAAAGCCACCATGTAAAAATAGGGTAACAACATGCCTTCCACACAGTGCTATCTTAGCCCGTGTCTGTACATGTGTGTTCGTGTCTGCGTGTGTCCATGTTTGTGTGCACGTGTGTGTGCTTAGCAGAAGCGAGCCGTTTTATTTGTTTGTGCTTTTATGGAAACACAGCTCTGGTCGCCAGCGCTCTCCCGCACCGTTCCTTCTGTATCGGCATGTGTGCTTTGCCGATCCATCTCGAGGCGTCCATCAGAAAATGGTCGACGTTTCTGCCTGCTCGCGTGTGCGGTTTGTTTTGGCGTCGCGTTATCGCTGCCTGTGTGCCGCCCGCCTGCTGCGCGCTTATCGCCGGGAAAGCGGACGAAATTTCGCAGCTGCCAGCGACGCTAAAGTATTTTTTTTTACCTCTGCAAAGTTTGGCGCATTAGTCAAATGTTATCCTGGGTATTTTGTTGTTCCCGTGCAACTCACCGTAGCAGCGGTTAATTGTAGATTTTGTTAAAATTCCCAGGAAACAGCGTCGCTGTGAGCAACTCTGAAAAAGGAAAATATATTTTCGTCGAGTATATACTTCCGTAGTCAACCACGTCTCGCTGCCGCTACCGCTGAAGTATGCAGGCGCTCCATCGCGGTATACAGGCAACACAGGCGTACAGAAACGTGTACAGTGGTGAAATTCTGTCCTCCCATTACCTTCGCTATTATTCTCTGTCAACTTCTCTCCGTTACTATGACTGAGAGGCTTGACCGATCGCCCTCGTTATGCCTACGTACACGGCGAAAACGCGCTTTGGTACCTCAGCAATTACTATGTTCAAAATACTCCTGTAGGCCCCCAGTAGTTGGACTGTGTCCTCTGTATATCATCGCCCTAATGATACGTTTTCCTTTGCGTCGTTGTCTTAGGGATTTTTTTGCTCTTTTCTTTTGTCTCTTCTTCTCCGTCATCCTTGCAAACCCTATACATATCCGCTTTTACCATGAACGTTCTTTGCTACTTCTGTAATTAGCATGCTCAAATTACTCCTGTAGGCTTCAATACATGTCGCTAACACACGTTTATAGGTGGAAAGCCACAGATTATTTACTAGGTGCACAGGTCTTTTGTTAGCCAAAGTCAAGACGGTTTTTGTTGGAATATCTGCTAAGTCTTTCAAGGAGGGCGATGACGAACACTCTAATTGATTATCTCTTCCCGCTGCCTCTTCATCGGCATCCCTATTTGGGTGGCCAATAAGAGCAGTGCGCGGTGGCTCAGTGGCTAAGGCGTTGCGCTGCTGAGCACTAGGTCGCGGGTTCTATTCCCGGCCGCGGCGGCCGCTTTTCTGATGGAGGCGAACAGCAAAAATGCCCGTGTGTACGAGATTTCGGCCCACGTTAAAGATCCCCCAGGTGGTCAAAATTAATCCGGAGCCCTCCACTACTGCGTGCCTCATCGCCTGCGTTGCGTCGGCGCGTTAAACCCTACAATCAATCAATCAATCAATCAATAAGAGCACTGTTTTAAAACGTGTCAAGCGTATGAGTGTTCCGCCAAATGCGTAAACGTTTATCTCTACGCTTAATTCGCAAACACGTCCTGTTAAAAAGGCTGCGCAATAAAGGGATGCCTATCCCTTGGTTGGACAATTGCCGCTTGCTCAACAAACCAGAGTCTAGTAATCATAGTTTAGTGTTTTGCCGTGGCGCGGTGTTTTTCTGGGACGCTTTGCAACGAACTCTTTGAGAGGACATCGACATTAATCTGTACATGTTAGCCGGGTGCCCTGCGATGTTTTTGTTCTGCTGGCGTAAGTACCGCATGACTGACCGGCATGCGGAACACCCTCGGCGAACTGAGTGCATTTTTAGGGAACAGGCAGTGTGAGTGAGGGGTGGTTATGAGGCAAAAAGTGATCCACCAGTGGCTGCATCTTTGGATGCGGCTGACTGCTTGCTTGAGTTTTGAAAGACTGCCGAATTTTCGTTAGACTGATGTGCTCCGTCTTCAGTGTCCGTTAGATTTGTGCTATGAACTAATTGCTGTGTGTCACTATGGCTAAATTTTCCTTGCATCAAAGAGAAAAAGCCCGGCGAAAAAGCAGGGGATGCATGTTGGTCTCAGATTCTATCGGACCGGGTTCAAATTCAAGACTGAAATTCAACACTAGCGATATGTATGTAAGAGCTAGTTGCAAAATTCTATAACGTGTTTTTTTTTTTTTTTCGAAATGAGCCAGATCCACCTAAGGCGAATTTGAGAACTAAGCAAAAGTTTATTACCGGTTCTAAATGCAACGCCATCAAAACTATTATATGATATATTTTACATGTCAGCTAGGGGAACTTTATGGCCACAAGTAATTAAAAAAATATGCCGCGAATTTGAGCAATATTGGGGTGATAAGTTTGTATTTGGCTCATATATTCAATTGAAACGCTCAAGTTGATGCGGCATTCCTATGAAAACTTTATTTAAATTAACTTGCAAGCATGGTGCGATTGAGTTTTGGTGGAAAAGGCATTAAAAATATGCAACAGGGCTTTAAGAACGGACCCGCCGCGGAGGCTCAGTGGCTAAAGCGTTGTGCTGCTGAGCACGAGGTCGCGGGTTCGATTCCCAGCCGCGGCGGCCGCTTTTCTGATGGAGGCGAAAAGCAAAAATGCCCGTGTGCACGAGATTTTAGCGCACGTTAAAGATACGCAGGTGGTCAAAATTAATCAGGAGGCCTCCACTACGGCGCGCCTTATCTCCTTCCTGCATTGCGCCGGCGCGTAAAACCGTACAATGAAATCAAATCAGCTTCAAGAACAGTAGAACTATACATAGAGAGCAGGTGAGTCATCTCGGCACCATTAGCAGCTCTTTTCAAATTCTTCCCTAAGATAATTTTCTTGGGCACGCCTGAATGCACTCACGAAATAAGCAAGCTCTTCATTGCCTTGCCATGAATTTCCGAAACGCTAAACAAGAAGGCTGCTCATATATTCGTCTTCACCTTAATGAAGTGGTTCGTACTCTCAGAGGGTGGTAGGGGGGATTTGCCAGGGCTTGTAAGCGGTGGCTATTTAGGTAAGTACTAAAATGGTAAATATGGGAGTAAAAAATATTGCCAGAGTTATTTCGTAGGGACGGGTGAGACGAAATGAAACCATTGTTTCACATCTCTTAGTTTCATTTCGTTCACTTCATTTTCGGTTCACTTCGTCGACTCGTTGACATTTGGGGGCAGATCTTTCGCCGACCTCCTAATTGCCGCCTGAATTCATAATAAACGAGCTCATAAAAGCAAAAAAACTTCCGGAAACACCCTCTAAACAGTCTGAACAGTCAAGCCAAAAGCAACTCCCATTGGGCAAATGGATGTGGCTCATTTTGATCCATATGACACAGCAGGATCTGGGTCATTTTCGATACGAACTACGATCTGCGTACACGTTTTAAGGGCGTTATCTCGACTATTTTCTTGCCACCCCTTTTCTAGGGAAAAGTTGCCGAGTTCTTGTCCCTGCAGTTTTATCCGACTAAGTTTCGTTTTCTGGATCTGGCTCATTTAAAAAAACAAACAAAAAAAAACCCTCCTATATTATTAGCCCCATCGGCTTGAATCGAGATGGTCGACAGCTGCTTGATAAATTGCGCGTGTATTTTAGATAGCTACTCCCAGGCGGCAGCACGTCCTTGGAAAGCAGTGCCGGCGTCATCAAGCCTCGCTTGTCAACTGTGCAGCTTGGGCGCCACCACACGAAGGTGGCGTTAAAAAAAAAAGCACTTTCGGATTTACTTGGAATCTTTTCCGCGAAAGTAAAAGTCAATGAGAACAGGCACTGAAGAAGACGGCGACGATCGAGTAGACCTGGGGGCACTTGACGTGCTCTTCATTTCAACGTCCCGAAAAAATGGAAACGGGAGAGAAATGCTAGTATGTAAATTATTTATCAGCAGTAGTATACTCGGTGACAACTTAAGAACGGCACCGGAAGTTGCCGCTGTGCCTTATCCCCGTAGCCGGATGTTTCTCCGCGCGGCGCAAGTAGGGCGTTGCTGGGAATATTTTTAACATGGCGTGAGCCGTTCCCGTGATTTTTTGGACTTAATATGCTTATAAACGACTCCAGTGACGACAAACAAACTGCGTGAGACAAGGCAGACGATATCACGCATTCATAGCAAACCCCTTTCAAAACGCGCGCGCACTGACGTCACGGGTCCGGCGCTTTGGTGGAGTGATACACTACATGAGGTGGTGCCGTTCTTGAGTTGTAACCGAGTTATAGCAGAATAATTTATTGAAGGTGATGGCGCAATGCCTAGTTGGGAAAGGGAAGGTTGGGAGGGGTTAAGTGGGGCTCACTATGGCAGCCTCGCAGGCGAAACTCCATAGTGAAGTGTCTCTCTGGCGCCAGTTCGTGGCCGTATCCAGTGTTTAGGACACCACTGACACGGGCCGATGCTTGTCGCGGATCGTCTTAAGATTAGCGCGCACCCAAACGAGGTGATGGACGTTAGGTGCACGCATAGCACTTTATTGGTGGGAATGATGGCTGTCGTGGTCGCTTCCTTTGACGCTGTTCATATTTTGGCCTCTGTTGTACAAGGCTCGGGACTGAGCCCATGGTTTCGGTGCAATGATTGAGTTGTGCCTCGCTCGCTAGTCCGTGGGCCCTATGGTTCCCGGGATTTCCTTCGTGGCCTGGCGTATACACTTGATGAAGGTTCGGATGCCGGTCTCTGGAAGCGTTCTCCTGCTCGCCATTTCGATTTCATGGCACGTGGTGCACCGTCTCCGAGGTTCTTTGAGTTGTCGAATTGCCATAGTGCTGTCTAAGTAAATGCTGATTTCCTATATTTCTTCGAACACCAGGCCGTTGTCAATTACCTTTCGCACAAGCCAAGTGCCTTCCAGAATGGTCCGAAACTCTATCTGTGTTGTTGCTGGCTCTTCTTTTAGTCGAAGCACATAGGTGCTGTGCGCTCCTATATTTTTACAGTAAGCAGCCCGGCCGTAAAATGTCAGAGCGCCAGGACCCGTCCACTCATACACGGAGAGTTTTGAGGCCGCTGCTTGCGTCCTTCATCTCCTGTGTAACAATGCTTCGCTGGTGGGTGCGCTTTAACCGGTTATTTATTTATTTATTTATTTATTTATTTACTTTATCATCAGGGCCATGGACATTGAACAGGGGAGTGGGTATTACAAGATATACAAACGTGAATACCGTGTATGTGTTAAAATACAAAAAGATTGGCCGCGTATCTGCTCCTTTCGTTGCAAATGTCAGCAAAAGACGATAGTCCTTCGTCGACATTTGCCAAGCAAATGCCTCCCTTCGCTTTCCCGCTCACCTCCCACGCTGTTCCTCTCCCGTCGCGCTCCTCCAAAGGTAAACACGCTGGAGGTTTGCTCCAGTCGATTTAAATTTACGGCGTTCCCCTGCTCCAGAATGGGATGCCAGCGCTGCCGTACGGCGGAGACGCGCGTGAATCGAGACGCCCTACTTTAACGTTTAGAGAACCACGTTGCCCTTCTCCGCGTGCGTTCCAAGCGGAACGTGGAACCCATCTACAAGAACATTTCGCAACTGTTGCCGTTTGATTTCTTAAAATGCCGCCAGAAGCTATTCGCCCCGAGCGCGAACACAGTCGGCCCCTGGCGGCGGTGGGACGAACCGCTCCTAGTGTGGATGGCGCTCTCGCGTCGTCTGCTTTTTCACGTTCCGTGCGGCGCAAGACGCGTGCTGCACATGACAAAACAACCAATATGTGTGCTCGTTTGGCAGCAAGCAATGACATAGTTACCTCTGCTTGCGCATTTCCTCTAGAAACGCAAAATCAGCGGCCGTTGCGGGTTAATGCGCTGGTTTAATTCCACGAAACATTGCCCTGGTCACCGCTTGAGTGTGAAACGTGTTATAAACATTGCTTCCACGCATTGCACTTTTTGTATTGTTGAGCGCAGTCGACTGCCGTTTCAGGAACGTCGAAGGGTGCTTTTTGAAGGTGGCGTGGTGATTATTTAACGGATAAAAGTTTAGTACGCGAAATGGGTAAGAAGCGACAAGACTTGTGCATACGCGTGCAAATTCCACACCCTTGTAAAATTGCGCTGTGTCCTTATTGAAAGAAGAAACAAACAAAAACATTTACACTGCACAAGACCCGTGCGCTATCGCCCATACATTACCGGACACGTATTTTACACCCGCAAGCGCCGGTGTGATCGTGTTCTTCCCGTACCTTTTCTAAAATAAATACCATTTTTGGACAGTCTTTGTTTAACTAAGGAGGAGGAATAAACATTTATTCAACTGTATCGAATTGCTAATTTTACGTATTATTTAAAATACGTTTCTATCGATGCGCAAGAGTATTTAGTAGGGATTTTTTCGGTAAAATTAAGCAGTTGTGAGTTTGCGTCTGTCATGTGGCATTTCGTGTGTCATTTTCATATATATCATTTTCAAATCCGACATGAATCACCTTGTCCAGAAAAGTGTCTCACTCAGCATAACCAAATGCCTAATATGGTCACGTCTTAACCTGTTAAGGTGGACCTAAGTTTAAAGAAAGAGAAGAAAACGCGTATTATAGTGCACGTTGTTACTCACATATGTGCGGGGTGTGTGCCATGACCCGCTGTTTTTTTTTTTTTAATTTTTTCCCACAATGCTTGCTTTCAATACAATTTTGAAAAAGGCGAGCCACAATTCCTGGACAATCCCGGACCAAAGGGGGGTTAATCAGTTTTGAAAATACGTACTGCTTTTTCACCGCTACAGAACACGACGCCTAGTGTAGTTTCGATTGTAAGTAATACTGATAACCATAGTTTGGCTTTTCGCGTTACATGCGTTCTCTTCTCGCTGCTCTTGCAACGTTGGCGGGACCCCCCCCCCCCCCCCCCCCACCCACACACACACACACACTTTCCGACAAAAAAACTAAATGCACAGAATTTTATTTTTTAACCAATCCTCAAGAATTAAATGCCAAGACAAAGGCGATATGCAGTTTACAAAACAAAGTAGTTACCGGGAACCCGTTGCGCTGATTCGCAACGAGAAATAAAAAGGGAATGTTTTACTACATCTGCAACAGCGCAACTTCATTTATTGCCATCTTTAGGGACCTTATACACAAGAATGCAAACACATCTCGCTGTTGCAGGCACCTGTTAGATTTTAAAAGGAACGCAAATGGTCAACAGAGCAGCCGTAACAGAAAATTTGTGCTCACTGTGAGGTCCCAGAAGCTTGGTTTGCACACTGTAAACCTGCTTGGCACTTTGCGGAAACCTAGCTAAACATGAGATGTTGATTGTACTGCATGCATTGACAATTCAATTCGCAAGTTCACTTGCGACGAAAGCCGTAAATAAGTGATCCGAAACCGTTCTTCATCAAACCTTCCTTCAGAGTCGCTGAAATTTCATTTAAAAGACCCGCTAGAGCGGTTACATTTATATCTTTCCGCTGATCAGAATTCAGTAATTTTGTGTTGCCTTGTGAACACACAAAAATATCGTAAGCTCTTAGAAAGAATTTCGGGGCAGTTAAGTAGTGTTACCATTTCAGGGCATCCCAGAAATGCAAGAATGCGTCATGCTACCAGTGAAAGCGATTGAGATTGCCGTTGTAAACTGAATTTCAGAGATCGAGGCTTCCTGATTTGTTTCTATTTATGCTTTTATTGAAGGCTCAAAGCCATAGTCTGGAAAGATCGAGCTTGCTACGAGCCACAGCGTACAAGTTCATTGTCACAATTACGGCCATTCTGTGATTCCCGATGGGTCGTCGCTTTTTTTTGGCGTAGTAATGAAAACTGACTGCCGCTTCCATGCTATACATTGAACGTTGAGGAACCGAACTACACCATACCACTCTTGTTTGCACCTTTCGTGCGCACATACGGCGGGAATAAGGTACGAAGCGCGCCCACAGTGTGCATTCTTACGGGCCGCTCAGCGGAGCATCCACACTAGCAGCGCGACGCTGTCGCCACCTACATGTCGAGCTCGCGGCGAATAGTGACGCTTGCGACAGCAGGCGGCAGAGTGATTGTTTTTTTTCTGCAGTGGATGTAGTATAAAAACCAAGCATCCATGATTTTTTTTTATAAAGGAACACTGCAAATATCACTTTTGTATTGATTTGCCTCACATTTGCGTAATGTTTTGTTCTTATTCGACAATGTTGACAAGTATGAACATTGCCACCGGACTTAGACGTTTAGATATGGCTGTGGGTATATAAACTGATTGTGCAGCATCACTTTCACTTTGGCTGGGTGGCTGAATCGAGTTACAGGGTTCTTTGTCCAACTATGGCCAGAAACCTGCACCCCAGTGCAGCTTTCCCGTCAAGACTGTTCAAGGCCGTCATTACTTTAGCTAAGGAAATTCGTGCACTGGATGCTGATCTCAATTTTTTGAATGAACAACCTGCCAGGCTGTGTGAAAAAATAGTTACTGCGAGGTCGGGCAGACGTGTGGATCCACCAGATTTCCCCTGGTTACGGCTGACTTCAGGTAGGCTGCCAGAGGACGCCAAAAACATCCAGTGGCAAAAAGCGTGGCGAATTCTTCCCACAAAAGATAGATTATTTCGCTGGGGAGTAACACAGAACTCTTCCTGTCCCAACTGCGGTCAACCAGAATCCACGGCTCACACGTTCTCAAGCTGCACTGTTGCGCGTTGCTTTTGGCGCATCATACACCGTGCCGCTCCAAGTTTGGGGCTTGCACGGTATCAACTGAGAGAACAGTGCCCTGGCACTCCCCTTGGTAAACTATTCGTAGTGATTGGCGATTACATACTATGGCGTAATCGCTGCAGGGCCGTAGCACAGAATCGCAGGCTACGCATGCAGTGGCCCTTGCTTTCCTTCTTCAGACAACACCTCGTGACCTTTTTGGAAGGCGAGTTGGCCCTTTTGGGTGAGGAAGAGTTTTTGCGACATTGGTCTACCCGGTTTATTGAGGTTTCGAACAAAAGGGTTATTATTCATGCCAGTTTTCCAGACCTGCGTCCTTAGGGATTTTCGTTGTAACAATTGATTTTGGTGTTAGAATTGAGTGTTAGTGCGGTACAGTACCCGTTGTGACATAAAACCAACCCTGTTTTGTATATTGCTGCATTCTTGAAGCGAATGTTTTTGTATCATTGTTTTCCTCGCATGTCATTCTTTTGGTTGTAAGCAACTCTAAATTGTTTGTATGTTAATCTTTTGTCTACAATCAACTTGAAACTGTTTATGTGTTTCTGTAAGTGTCTGTAACTGGCAGCTTTCGCGCTCTATTAGTTTTGTAGCGACAGGCGCTGCACTTGTTTAATTGTTTCTGGTTGTTACGTTGTATCATTGATACCAGGATTTTTTGATAATAAATTTATCCTTTCAAGACGCAGACAGACAGACATACAGACAGACCAAAATTTTTAAGAAGCCCAAGAAAGACTGTCGTCTTTAAAACATAAATTGTCCTGGTTATACAATGTTAGGTAATGCTTGATGAAACAGGTGATTATCGTGGATGGAAACAATACTGGCCGGAAGGCGGTTCCCCTCTCGGGATGTTTTTTTCAATGAAAGCCTCAGCAAAATATTTTGTGTCAGAAGAATCAACTCCAACTTTGTGATTATGGTCAATGCGATGTGATATGTACTGAGGCTGTGAAAGCAGTTCATCATGGAGTGTAGCATGATGATGTAGCTTGTGAAACAAAGTTTGGCGAAAAAGGCGACGTCGTGATGCTAAGGATGGGAGGTCAATACTACTTTTCCTCATCGTTACTCTTGCAGTCCTGTTATAATTTGAAAGAATAAACCGGGCTGAATTATTCTTATCAAGTTCGAGTACGGTAATTAAACTATTATGGCACGGATCCCATACTGGCGTGGTCCCCTCTAGTTTTGATCTGATTAGCTTTTTATATAGAAGTTTTAAAGAAGAGCGGGCCAAGGAAAAGATTTAACGTAAATATTCAAGCATGCGGTTTGTCTTTTTAATATTGTATTCGATGCGTAGCGTCCAATTTAAGTTGTTAGTAATATGAACACCTAAGTACTTATAAGGGGAAACGGATTCAAGTGGAATATTGTTCAGGTAATATACGGGTATACAACTAGTAGTTCTTGATACACTCATTACTTTACATTTAGTGGCGTTGAGTTCTATTAAACATTTTTTGCACCAGTTACTTACAACAGTTAGATCTGATTGGAGAGAGTTAGAATCGTTATCAGTAATAACTTCCAGAAAAATTACGCAGTCGTCGGCAAACAAATGAACATTGGAGGATATAAGAGAAGGCAGGTCATTAATGTAAATAAGAAACAAAAGAGGTCCCAAAACAGATCCCTGGGGAACCTCAGAGGAAACCTGGCTCAGTGAAGAGTTGTGATCATTAACTGAAACGAATTGCGAGCGATTATTAAGGAGAAATTCAATTCACTTCATGTCATCAAGTATTAGTTGGCTTAGTTTAACGGTTTCGCCTTTCATTAATGGTTCAGCCTCCGTGACCCATCCCATCCCAGGGTGCGATGAGGGGCGGGGGGTATGCTTCGTAAGTCGTGGCGCTTGGCAAAGCCGTCTTCTAAGAGCAAGCTCTGCCCTTGGTGGCTAAGGCTGCGGCGTTCCTCCGCCCCTTGCACTCAGCTCTTGCCGATCGAGGCGAGAGTGGGCAGGCCTGACATGGCACCGTTGACCGTAGAACACAAAACCGAGAGAGATACGAAACGTACATTCTTTCAGTTAAAACACAGTTATTGAGCCTTTAGTTTCCATTTAAATATGAAGTACAACGAACGCGTATAAAAATGGGTAAATTTGCTCTAACACGCCGTTTGTCGTGAGTGCGCGACCTGGGCAATGACACGCGTCGTAATGGATTGCTACAAGTTCGTTTAAACCACACGGGACTTTTAGACAAACAAACATCTGTAAATTTCTCCTCCATCATCATCAACAACAACAACTGCAAAACCCACTGCGAATAAGACAAGCGACCGAGCGGCGGAGTCCCCGAACCCCCCATTGCGGGCAGAAAAAAAAAAAAAAAAAAAAAAAACGAAACAAAAAATACGCGCGCTAGCACACAACGCGTCAGAAAAATTATCGGCCAATAAATAAATGATACCTCTTCAAGAACACCTCCATAAGAACTGAACCCCCTTCCCTTCTTCCCCTCTTTCCCAGCTGGCCACAGGCCTACCATTTTATTAGATTACAACAACCTATACCACTCTGTGCAGGTGGTTGACAAGCCAAGCTGTATTGACGACACGACGTTACGACAGTATACAACATTTACATCACATTTCGGATTTTTTTTTTTTTTTCTGGCCACAGCGTCGTCGCTGTCTCGCGCTAGGCGGCGCGGGGGCGGCGCGGGGGCGGCACGACGTTGATGCTTGCGCTCGGCGTCTCAGCCCGTTCCCCTTCCTTTAATTTTTCCACAAACTAGCCTGATTTGTGCATCGGAGGGGTAGCTTAGCGGGCCTTCCACAGAGCGTACACCTCGGCTCACCAGTGTAAGCATGTCCTAAGGTGGGTAATTACGACGCCTAAAGAAAAAAAAAAAAACATTGATTAGGTTGTGCTGTTCATGTATTCTTCTTCTTCTTCTTCTTCTTCTTCTTCTTCTTCTTCTTCTTCTTCTTCTTCTTCTTCTTCTTCTTCTTCTTCTTCTTCTTCATCAGAGTGAGGACCTTTCCCATAACTTCTAACCACTCCTATTTTGCGATGCCCTAATTCAAGCTTTGCCCAAATTTTCTTATTTCATTCCTTCAGCCAGTGAATTTTTTCCCCCTGCTTGTATTTCCGTCTCTGCGTAGTCATCCACGTAGTCATAACCCCTTGTCATGGCGAATAATAACCGTGTCTTCTTTCTTCCTACTTTCTTATAATATTGTAATGACCAGTGGGGTAGCCAGAAATATTTTTCGGGGGTGTTGTATATACGCCGCCGGTAAAAAAAAAACGAAAGAGATACTGCTTACCCTCCCAAAAACTGTCACTTTTTGGCTTTAATAAACGAACACCCTTCTTATTTTTTTTTAATTATAGTATATCGATTAGGTGTGTAATTAGCATAGGCAAAAGGAAGGGGGAGGAAACTAGGGATGCGGCTCTCAGAACATTTAGGGGGGTGTTCTGACACCGAAACACCCCTTCACCCCCGGCTACGCCCCTAGTAGCGACTATTGTAGCGAAACGTGAATGCCGCAACGGGATCCCTGAAGCTGACCTAAGCAGCTTCCCGAAACAAACGTGAAACCAGGTACTTGTGAAGGCAAAATAAGTGTATGCGGGAACTCGTGCTGCGCACGTGTGTCAAAAAGGCGCAAACTTTAGCTCTTAAACATTATCAAGCAAGTTCTTCTACCGAAACTCCTGATAAGATTTGTTTCAATTTCGATTTTGGTCTGATGTTCTGCGTAGTCATAAGTACCGTCACAAGAGACGGTCCTCTCTCTCTCTCTATTATGCGAGTGAACGCATCAGCTATTGGCCCTTTTCAATGTACGGTTTCATTTATACACGACTAGCCAGCAACAGAACTCCCAGATTACTGCAAAAATCGGTTAAACTACGTATACAGCCCCGCCAGCCCTCGCGCTGAGAAACCTCGCAAGTAGTTCCTACTGCTTCCCCTAAGCGACAGCGCCCCCTCGGCTGAAAATGTCTCGAATGACTTTAAACAAAGCTGTTGGGCAAGTTGGTGCATTATGATTTAAAAGTAGAGCGCGACTTGGACAACGACAGTAAAGAAGGACGACGGGACAAGCGCTTTGTCGGCGCTTTGTTGGCGCTCCCTCTCCACGGCGTATGATGTGGTCTTTTGTGCCACGTAAAAAATGGAAGGGAAACGAGAGAGAAAAATGACAGCCCCAATTATCTCCAATCACACAAAGCATCATATGTGGTCGAGCAAAAGCTGCAACAGCGTTGAATAGTACGATCTTGCCGTAAAAAAAATTCCCCCAGCCTTTAATGATGTTTTTACAAGTATGTGCAGTGGGTTGCCCTCTGTGCAAAATCATCTAGGATAAGCTTTTCACATTGGTGATCGCCTATATTTGGCGGCCATGCATCCCATTTTGCTTCTACGATTCCTAAGCCCCTCTCAGCAATAGCTCCCTTCGAATTTTCAGTCTGTACGATGCTGAACGTCAAAACAATCAATGTCGTCTGTGATACAGTATACGCACCAAAGGACATTTCCGCGGACCTGATCCGTAACACCCGTCTCTGTGAAAGCCTAAATGTCTTGCATACTGCAACTGTTTTTGAGAAGTACTCGTAGAAGTCACTGGCAGTGTCACATAACGTGTAATACTGATGTCGCCATCAATGGGGAAACTGGTACTCAAACTCCCCTACATTCCTCCCTCTGTCTTAGCGCGCTGAAGACCGGTGCATGCCCTCACATTATTTTTCCTTGACCACGCTGAAGCAGTGAGCAGCGAGCCGGTGACTCAGAGCGCTGGCAGCGTGCTTGGCGGCACGGGTAGACGCGCGTGATTATCAATCGCCGGTTGCTTGGACGTTGCAGCCGCGCCAAGAAATCTTCGCGCACCCCCGCTGCGAAGGCGGCTGAGTGCTCGGGCGCTGACTCAAGGCCCGTCAGCTCTCCCGTGTGTGCGACCGTCAAAGCAGACTTGTACGCGCCCGGTTGGGGAGGTCGCTCGTAGGAGAGCGCTGTGTTCGAATGTCAACACTCGAGATAACGGCGGATTCCTCCTCGGGTGCCGTCCGACTGCGTTCTCCTTTGACATTTCGCAGCAAGGCGAAAAAGGAAATAAAATGGTAGCGGGTGGACGCAGGCTGAGTCGCGTTGGTCGAGATAAGGCTCGATAAGGCGCTATTTCTGAGCGCGCTCCGTTTGAGCGTGAGCCAGAGCGGAGCCTCCAGGTGGCCCCAGACGTCGACTCTCTGCACGCGATGCTCGGCACCAGGGCCAGTTCAGGGGCTTAAGATGCACCGAGAAGCGTTTTGCGGCGTGACCGCTGTGGCACTGAGGCACCCAGTTTGTACGCAGACGAGCGATTTGGCATATATGCGGCGGTTCAGAGCGACCCTAGACCGTTTGCGTAGCCCGAAAAAAAAAAAAAGTTTCAGTTCTATTTGATCAAAAAAAAAAATAATAATAATAATTTCAAAGCATTATTTGTTGGCAGAACTTGTTCGCTTTACAGATTAAGTTTTAGTTCCCTCTCGTCGAAACATGACGTCACGGTGCCATAGAGCAGCTAAAAAAGAATGGCACTCGCCAATTTATGACGTCCCCCTGGCGCGTCAAAGATGGACGCATTGGAAATATTTCCAGCATCATTAGCCCCTGTGACTAGAGCAAAATATCGCACATTTTCACTACCACGAATCTGTTATGGAACAATATTCTTCAGGACGTCAAATAGCAATAGCAGTGCGCTATACACGGAAGGAAGCACACAGACTCACAGGAAGCACACAGAAACACACATAGTCACCAGCGCCTTCGTGAAGTTTCAAAAAGCGTGTTTCGAGCCTGTTTTCCGTTCGCATAATTGGCAACCGTCCAGACACCATATTGCACCGATTAACCGATTAATTCTTGGATCAAAGGTAACCAATCAAGTGACTATAAATTTTTAATTGGTTCGAAGCATTATATATATATTTATACATATAGCTATACTGCTCGAAAACGAAGGGAATGATAGGGTGACGGAAAACAACTTTGTGCCAGCTAGGCCTCCGTTTCTTAAAAACACTAAATCAGGGCGTCGCACCGGGTTGTAGTTCTATTTTCGTGCTTTCGCACTTTCGATTCAAGCGCTCTCTCAACGATGCTGCCGCTCTGTTTCCACCGAAATACACATCGTGTTCTCCCTTTCCCTCTCTTCAAGGTTTCACCGGAGTGCACCAACCTTCTGTTTGAGGTCGTCGATCAGGCTCCTGTGCACTGACATACGCGTTCAGATGTTACTACTGGCCCGCACCTGCGCAGTCATGACATACCGCACTTGAGCGTGTCTTAGGAGTCAGCACGCAGCTGAGCTTCTTCGTGACACTGCCTCCATCATGAGTGTTTTGCTCGTTCCACGAAAGGTGAACGCCTCATAATGCGCCCCAGCGTCGAGTAATGACACGGAATGTGCTACGCCCAGTTCTTGGAGAGAACGCCCATGCAGTTCCCCAGAGTTACAGCCTGCCTGATCTGGCTTGGCTATTCAGGCGCAGCCGGGATTCCGGCCGCAGCAGCGCGCTCTCCGCTCGCGCAGTGCGGCAGGCCCCAGCAAGACGGTCACTATGCTAGGATCAGCGGTGAACCCCGGCATGGTCTCCCTACCTGTTAGGGAGCTCTAACGGTGCGACGACCAGCTTAATTCGTTTCTTCGTTCTGTATACCTTGGCAGCCCTCAGATTGTCTCAAGGGACGACTTGATCCCCCGAATCTACTCCCCCCCATCATCTATACCCAAAGATAGGGCAAAGGAACCATGCCTGTTTGCATTCGCTGCTAAGGGACAACAACATACACCGGAACCGTATACTGCCACTTGTACGTCATCTTGGAGACGCGTCAGAAATACGGGTAGTTGTGTAGGGATGCAAACAATAAAAGATGCACAGACACACGCGCGCACGCGCACACACGCATATTAAAATATATATATATATATATATATATATATATATATATATATATATATATATATATATATATATATATATATATATATATATATATATATATATATATATATATAAATTCCCCTCTCTCGTGAAGTGTGTATCGTAGAGCATATTCAGTCACTTGTAATTTTCCCTGAGGCAGACCAGACCACTGGTCGAAACTGTCGAAATAAAGTATTTGTTAGTGTTTTCCAAGTGGTCGCACCCAAGTTTTTGAATATTTAAACAGTAGCCAAGAATTCCTTCTCTGCTATATATACTCATGGCTACTGCTCGCACCACGATGGAGAACCTGACCTGGAAGTATCCTAAAACGAACATCAACTCCGTCGTCATCGGCGACTCACAGATGAAGCATTTCTTCGCGAACTTTGATCCCCTCCGGCACGGGACCCCGGCCTTCATTTGCCAGTTGGACGCCACTGTCAGTGATATTCTGCCCCTCCTGGACTTCGTCCCACGAACAGCGAGTGTGTTGGTCCTCCACGTCGGAGCGAATGACATCCGAAAAAGACACAGATCGGCAACAAGCACATTCGGCCACTACCAAGAAATGCTGGAGCTTGTTCATCGGGAGCGCCCGGACATTGCGGACATATTCGTCACCCTGCTCCTTCCCCAGACCCCGAACCGCCGTCGCGGATGCGCCAACAGAAGAGCGGTGGAGCGGTACAACCGGGAGGCCTGCCACTTCAACTCGCTGTTGCGGGCGCACTGCCGCCGGTCCCGTAACGTCCGCTACATAGACCACGGCATGGAGTGGCTGCCGTCGGGACGGGTGTTCGCTGCGGACGGACTCCACCCTAGTTTCGAGGGGGTCGCTGTGATGACAAGCCACCTGCAGCAAGTCCTCCTGCGAAACTCTGCTCGCTCCGCACATGCATGGATGGACCACGCGTCGTCCGTTTCTACAACCCACCCGAACCTCAACAGTAATTCGGACTTCCCCGTGTTCCCACAGAGGGAAGAGGCAAAAAGCGACTTGAAGAACGACTTGAACAACGAAATTGTGGGCGGCGCTCGCCGAAAGTTTGTTCGACCTCCTACCCACCCGAACCTCAACAGTAATTCGGACTTCTCCGTGTTCCCACAGAGGGAAGAGGCAAAAAGCGACTTGAAGAACGACTTGAACAACGAAATTGTGGGCGGCGCTCGCCGAAAGTTTGTTCGACCTCCTGCGCGGACCAGGCCGACTGCTGATGAGCCTGGGGGGCCCTCGTCGGGCCGACTCTCCTACGTCGAGGCGGCGGGCGCGGGCGTACTTGGTGCTCAGAATTGACAAGACAGCAGCTCAGGTGAGGTCCGCTCTAACGCAACATGGTCCAGGTCCTTTCTAGAATTGCGCAAATGTGTGGAGAAACGAGTACGGTTTGACTCGCATGCGTGCTACCTAAATTCTTACGTGAAATATAATAAAGCACCCAAGGGTCTCCAAGTCAAATTATCACCATCAATGTCGACACTTAATGACACCGAGAGGAATCAGTGGACAAAAATTTTAAATGACGCATCCGTAAGCCTGACGAAATTGGTTATGGAACACAGCACTCGGAAGGCCCAAGAGCTAAAGTCAACAGAACTGGCAAAACGTAAGGAATCAGTTCTTTCAGAATTAGAACAATGTGAACTAGAGAGGTACGAAAATAAAAAGCAGGTTATGGCGGAGAAAAGAAAATCAAAAAAGTACGAACGAGATCAACTTCCCATTTGCGCGAACGGGGCGTCACAGGCGGAGGCTTCGGGGGTGGACGGCCGCGTTGGGCCCGCACTGATATGCGACTCAAAAGACAACCTGCCGTGTTGTAACGTTGTGAACGTCTCAAGCAGACAGCTCTCTCCAGCTGAACTCAAACTACTTTCAAAAGGACTAAATTTCTCTCCGTCCTCGGGAAACATCAATGAATTCGAACTGTATCAGGACCTCGACAACTTTGCTAGAAACCTGCGCCTACGAGAATACTTTCATGACCAGCCCACGGGCAGCAAAAAACTATTTCCCGGACTTTCAGACAAAATGTTTACACCAAGTGAGCAACGGGATAAGCACTTAGACATGTACATTTCGGCCGTACAGAAAGATATCATCACCACGTTCGAAAAACGGTTGCCCGTTCGCAGCAACCTCGGATCAGACGAACGCGAAGCACTCAAGAGCCTCAGTGAGGATTCTGGCATCGTAATAAAACCGGCGGATAAGGGAGGGGCTGTAGTGATTCTGAACAAAAATGACTACCTAAAAGAGGGGCAGCGACAGCTAACTGATAAGACATTCTACCGCAAGCTTGCTGCCGACCCAACAATACAGTTTGAAGCCGAAATTATCGACGCACTCAAGTCATTGCTGGACGATGGGAAAATTACCCACGCAATGTATAAATTAATGGTACCTCATAATTCTAAGCCTGGCCGGTTCTACCTTCTTCCCAAAATACATAAAGAAAATAATCCTGGCCGCCCTATCGTGTCGAGCAACGGAACGGCAACAGAAAAAATATCCAGTTTTATCGACCACCTAATTAAGGATATCCCTCCAACGTTCCCCTCATACATAAAAGATACGGGTCACTTCCTCCGCGAGGTTTCGAACCTAGTTGTCCCACCTGGCAGTTTTCTCGTCACCATGGACGTTACGTCGCTCTATACAAACATTCCTCATACTGATGGCATACTGGCCGCGATTTCATCTTACGGTGACTCTAATTTTTGCTTAGATGTCAGCCCTAGCACATTAGAAACCCTCCTCCGCCTAGTCCTTGAATACAATCACTTTGAATTCGACAGTGAACACTACCTTCAAATTAACGGCACAGCCATGGGGACTAAAATGGCACCAACATATGCCAATATCTTCATGGCGTCATTGGAAACGGAATTCATTGGAAAATGCTGCCCTAAACCCGTAATTTACAAGCGCTTTCTGGATGACATCTTCTTCATTTGGGACAACGATGAGGCGAGCCTCACGGAATTCATTTCAGATATCAACTCCCTGCATCCTTCAATAAAACTAACCCATCAGATCTCAACCAAAACCATTAATTTCTTAGATGTCACGCTGCTCCTGGACAGTGGGAACATTTCAACAACATTGTACAGGAAGCCCACTGACCGCCAACAGTATCTCCACTTCTTTAGCAGCCACCCTCGCCATTGTAAAACAGGCATACCGTATTCACAGGCACACAGGTACCGTAGAATATGCTCTGGGCAGGAGGATTTCGAGAAAAATGCACGTGAACTTAAGACCTCCCTGATTGGCCAAAAATACCCAGAAGGAATAGTTGACGATGCAATTGAGCGCGCTCGCAACTTGAAAAGAGAGGACATTCTAGCTGAAAGCCGAAAAGAAAACCACCCCGAGACTAATTTGGTTCTCACCTACTCTTCCAAAATTCCTAAAGTAAATGAAATCTTGAGAAGAAATTTCAATATCATCAAACAGAGCGACCGGTTGTCGGCCATTTTCCAGCAGCCCCCTCGTGTTGTGTACCGACGTGGCAAAAACTTGAGGGACCTCTTAGTCAACGCTAAAACAGAGCCACCTGAGCGAGCTCAAGGCTGCCGACCATGCGGCAAGCCGCGCTGTAAAGTCTGCGCCCACATCGAGACGACTAATATTGCCCAAGCCAGCAGGTCAACCTTTAAATATGCTATCAAAGAAAATTTAAATTGCGACACCTCAAACGTAATCTATAAACTTCGTTGCCTCGTTTGTAATCAGGAGTACATTGGACAGACCGAAACGCCCTTCCGCACCAGATTTAACAATCACAAGTCGCATGTAAAGGGACTTCCCGGTCTTCCACTGTCCAGGCACCTCCGCCTCCCGGATCACTCCTTCGAAAGAATACAAGTAGTGTTAATTCAGTCCGGCTTCCGCAATACTTACGAGCGGGAACAGAGAGAATCGTTCTTTATACATAAATTTCGGACGCTTACTGAGGGTATAAACGAGAGCGCAGGGAGATTGGGCTGCCTACGAGACCATACGTGAACTTTTTTTTTTTTTTTTTATTATTTTTTTTTTGGGGGGGGGGGGGGGGGGAGAGGGCGGGGGGCGTGCGGCGAGGGAGCCAAACGAGTGCTGTTAGCAATAAATCTGCGCTTCAGACCTACTTTTCTCCTCATTATCGTTTTGCCATTTTTAACAAAATAGAGAACACGCGCCTGGCGACCACACGGTTACGAGCTTCGGGAAAACGGGGGGGGGGGGGGGGGGGCTAGGGGGGTGCGTTTCCGCACGGGAATGACTCCTCCGGCGACGTTTCGGCGCTCCGCTAGCGCTTCTGCACCAATAAATCTCCGTGGCGCGCCGCGCCGACTCGGGCTATCGTTTACAACACGACTTCGGACCATGTTGAGTGCGCGGACCTTGCCCGACGCCGCAGCCTCCGTACTCATGTTTCCTCCGCTCCTCTCGCTATGTGTGTTTAGACCCTGTATTGGCATTCGTGAGCTACTGGGGGCCATGTGGCGCTTATCTACATTCGCAACAACGTTCTTCAAAAATAATTCACTCCTAGAGGTTTTTCTTCCGTTTTTTTTTTTTTTTTTCCCTCTTTTTTTACAGTACGCGGAATGCGGCACGTCACGTCATTCTGAGCCGCTGAGCGGTCCCTCACTCTACCTTTCAAGTTTCCGCTGTTCGACCTTCGTATTCGTCAGTGTCTGCTTCTGAGAACCCCCCTTTCTTCTGCCTCTCCTTTTCTCCCCTCTTTCTGTATTTCTAATTGCCTCCTTCTTTATACTCCTTTTTTCTCCTGTTTTCCTTTTCCCCTCTCCTTGCTTTGTATCGCCGCTCGCCTGGGGAGAGACGTGTATATGTGCCGCTGAGATTATTGTACATGTTTGCTTTCATTTATTTGGTTTCTTTTCTGGCAAGAAAGAGAGGTAGAGGGCAAAATTCCCCTCTCTCGTGAAGTGTGTATCGTAGAGCATATTCAGTCACTTGTAATTTTCCCTGAGGCAGACCAGACCACTGGTCGAAACTGTCGAAATAAAGTATTTGTTAGTGTTTTCCAAGTGGTCGCACCCAAGTTTTTGAATATATATATATATATATATATATATATATATATATATATATATATATATATATATATATATATGACACAGAAATAAGGGTTGGCAGTCAAGAAAACCTCGGAAAGCAAAGGGGAGGATGTGGTAGGTCATTGAAACAGATAAAGAATTTGGAAAGAAAGAAAGAAAGCGGAGAAAAAATGCCCGCCAGGTGGGATCCGAACCCACGACCTCCAGAATACCGGTCTGGTGCGATAACCACTACGCTACCGGCGGGGCGATTTTCTCCTCCGCTTTCTGGGGTATTTATGTCATTGTAATTTTTCCCTGTGCTTGGGGGAGGTAGCCAGCGCCACTCTGACTTCTTGGGGTGAAGGGGACCTTCTTTTTAATCCCCGGGCCGTAAGTCGAGTGTCCACGACATGTCGAGAGTGGTCAACCAGCGTTGAACCCTCTTAACACTGTGCCTGCATTTTAGCGAGCACGTTTTCTGACGTGCCCGTAACGGTATGCTTACTTGAAGGTGGTTCGGCGTGCCAAGGTCTTGTAACGGTGCTCTAGGTTGTCAGCGGGGCTCCCCCAAAGGTATCGAGGAGGTTCTAAGAGGTTCCTGCCGAAGGCGGCGATGCGGCAGCTATCGCAGTGCTCGAATTACCGCAACAAGTTTATCTAATTCTGCACAACATGTTTAAAAAGTGCGGAGGAAAAGACTCGCCTCTAGATGCCCTGTGGTGGTCTCAGTCCCGTTCATTCATTCTTGTGAGGTCTACTTTTCTAAGTTTTTATCTCGTTGAAAGTAAGTATAAGCCAACACTAATCCTAAATCGTTTACCGACAAATCATTTACCGAAACAGAAGTTAATTGTTTCCGTTTACGAGCACACCATAGACAAATCCTTGTAACAAACTTTGTGGCGGCGGCAGGACCCAGCAAGACGCTCACTGTGCTGGGATCAGCGGTGAACCCCGGCATGGTCTCCCTGCACTGTTAGCGAGCTCTAACGTTGCGACGACGAACGTAATTCGTTCATTCGTTGTGTATACCCTGAAAGCCCTCAGATCGTCTCAAGGGACGACTTGGTCACAGGCATCTACTCCTCCACCCACTCTCTGTCCCGAACGATAGGACTAAGGAACCATGCCCTTCTGTACTCGCTGTTACGGGACAACATAAGTATTTTTTTCGTAAAAGATGCCTACGACTGCAACCACCATTTACCAAACTATTGGCTTACACTACGTTTATTCGACCGATATATTCTTGAATATGCAAACGCAGTATGGTTCCCACATGCTACAACTCATATCACGAATTTAGAAAATGTGCAGCGAAAAGCCATTAGGCTCATTCGCAATAAGTACAAGCGCACGGATTCACTCACCAACGTACTATCGGACTCTGGCCTGCATACCCTGGCAGTTAGAGCAGTGATTCTCAGCCATGAGTTTGCGGAGGACCCCCTTCGGGCTGGCAAAAGCGATGGGGAACCGCACTATGGGCTATGTTCATCCGTGTCCTAATGTCAAGCAATTTTCCCTGCAGCTACAGTCGCCCGCATACGTATCCAATGCCAGACTTTTGTGTCTGACGTCTATGCTGAAGCGTGTCATATTATCAAACAATTTGCTTTTGCAGTTAAACGTAACCCAAACACCTGTGCACTGCCTTTTGTGTATACAGTCAAACCCCAATATAACGAACCCGGATAGAGCGAATTATGCTATATATCGAACGGTCGTGAATACAACAATCTGTAGTGTTTACGGCTGTCGCGGTAACAAACCTTGTATTGCCGGAATAATAAAACCATCGCATATCTCCCTCAGCTGATATGACGCAAGAGACTAATAGGCGGATAATCTGCTAGTCGTGTACAGCTGAAAAACAGGTGCAAACAGAGAGAGGTTTTGAAAGAATCACCACATCCAACTAAACGTTCTTGAATTTTATAGGTGTATACCAGTACAAGCGCCAATAGCTCAGCCTGGAAAATCAGAATATAACTGACAACCGAATGGGACTAACAAGTGGCCATTTATAGGACAGTGAGAAACTTCCAACCCTACCTTTGCGAAAATTTACGAAACGTTCATAGCAGTCGTGACGTATGACTTCGGATAAAACAAATTACATCCATGATGTTCATTAAAAAGGCGAACAGGCAACGACTTCACGTTCAAGTGGACGATGATATCAAATATGGGGCTCAGGAGAACGAAGTAGAGGGCAGTTAGAACTGGCACGAGCCATTCCTACGCCCAAAGCAATCGTAGACGCTGGCATTAGGAGTCTCGCCTTACTTAAAAACAAACCATCCCTCAGATCAAAAATGGGTTGAGGGGTATGTAGCTTGAACTCAAGCAGCTTAAAACATGTTAGCATGATGAGCAAACAAAAGCGGGGCATCCAAGGTGGCCAGCAAGCCTATATATATAGAGCGCAATATAGCCCAGCAACCGGACAAGGGGGACACAGCTAGCCAAACTCCGAAACTGCACTCTCAAATACCATGCACTAGATCATGTTAATCTGTATACATATCCCGAATTTACGTTTGCACAGCGTATACGTAACAAATCTGTAGCCCACTCTCTCTTTTCAGCGATAGTTGCTGTGAAGTCGACGAGTGACTTAGTCGTCGTGAATTACTACCCATATATATTATCTCCGTGACTCAAAGGACACATTGTTGACAATATGGCAGGCAGATGCAGCGTCAGGGTTCCGTGACAGGAAGTGCGAGGACAGCATATTTCCCGGCATACAAGAGAACGACGCAACGCTCCCAGCCAGGATTTCTAGAATAACTCTGGAGTCGCTGATACTTGTGCCGCCGGTTAAAGAGGGAAAAATGCTGTGTCGTCGGAAGAAGCATATAGCACACTTCGACTGCTGAAAGTATGAAGACAAAAGATACCTTTTAACAAAGAAAAGCTTCCAACCCGCTAGGAACGCCCGATCCACGACATAATGCCGACTAATATTTCAGCATTCGTGTTTCAGCAACGACCCTTTGGAACCGTTCTTATTATACGCGAAGGGCTCCGCAGCACTGATAAATAACTGACCACGTATGCAGCATAACTCCAGCTTAGCCACCAACAGTGTTTCTTGACACTGTCATAAGCATTACCAGTGTCAAACGTGCCATCGCTCCTCGGATGACAGCCAATTTTTAGGACTCCCGAAATGGCAATCACTTCATCAAATGCACACCCAGCGCGAACCGACACCGCATTGTCTTCAACTGCGGCCGCCAAGATTAGGAATACGCACGCATCGGTACATGAAGAATTCGCGCATATGTAGGTGGGTGATTGTCGCGGGTGATCACAAGCCTGTTCTCTGGCATCGCTTGCTCTCGTAACCTGATAATGCCGCAAGAGCGCGTGCTGTAATCGAGAACCCCGCGCCGCTTACTTGCTCGCTCGCCGCTATTTTAACTTTGCCAATCTTCAGTGCAATTGCAATGCATGCATATAGAATGGCACCGCATGCATATAGAATATTCTATATAGAATATAGAAGAAAATTGAGCAAGCTGTTGGGCGCGTCGTCTGTCTGTCTGTCTGTCTGTCTGTCTGTCTGTCTGTCTGTCTGTCTGTCTGTCTGTCTGTCTGTCTGTCTGTCTGTCTGTCTGTCTGTCTGTCTGTCTGTCTGTCTGTCTGTCTGTCTGTCTGTCTGTCTGTCTGTCTGTCTGTCTGTCTGTCTGTCTGTCTGTCTGTCTGTCTGTCTGTCTGTCTGTCTGTCTGTCTGTCTGTCTGTCTGTCTGTCTGTCTGTCTGTCTGTCTGTCTGTCTGTCTGTCTGTCTGTCTGTCTGTCTGTCTGTCTGTCTGTCTGTCTGTCTGTCTGTCTGTCTGTCTGTCTGTCTGTCTGTCTGTCTGTCTGTCTGTCTGTCTGTCTGTCTGTCTGTCTGTCTGTCTGTCTGTCTGTCTGTCTGTCTGTCTGTCTGTCTGTCTGTCTGTCTGTCTGTCTGTCTGTCTGTCTGTCTGTCTGTCTGTCTGTCTGTCTGTCTGTCTGTCTGTCTGTCTGTCTGTCTGTCTGTCTGTCTGTCTGTCTGTCTGTCTGTCTGTCTGTCTGTCTGTCTGTCTGTCTGTCTGTCTGTCTGTCTGTCTGTCTGTCTGTCTGTCTGTCTGTCTGTCTGTCTGTCTGTCTGTCTGTCTGTCTGTCTGTCTGTCTGTCTGTCTGTCTGTCTGTCTGTCTGTCTGTCTGTCTGTCTGTCTGTCTGTCTGTCTGTCTGTCTGTCTGTCTGTCTGTCTGTCTGTCTGTCTGTCTGTCTGTCTTGTGTCGTGCTGTCTTGTCTCTTTCCTTAAAGTCTAGGCGTAGAAATTTGCTTTGAGCTTTAAAGTGGAATTAAAATCTGGGCTCGACGCGGCGAACGTGTGCTTTCTTTTCCTATTACGCAATATTGGCGGGCCTTATCCTTCTGAGCAGTACGGTTATGCAATGCTGGAAGCCTGTCACGGGGTTTCGGGAGTGAGGACGTTTTCTGGTGCGAGCGACACTGGCACCTCTCCTTACTGACGTAAGAAGTGGCTTGAGAAGCAGGATTCTTAATGTGAGGCACCAGTGAGGAGCTGCACAGGCAGTCAATGTTTCAAGCAGTCCAGTAAGGTATCCAGCATTACAAAAACAAGCCATGCCGCACGCGTTGTTGCCAACGGAAACAAATGCCGACGGGGTCCTACAGCTTATCAGTCATTACGTTAGCACTGTATCTCAGAATTATTGCAGCGTTCATCACGTATGCCCATGGGTTGGCTCATTCTCTAGATCGTTCGCTTGTCTTGCTGTGCCTGTAATGCGCTTTCGGTGCCTTATCGATGACTTTTTCCATACACTTTAGGCGCGCCAGCACTTACGAATCAAACGAATCATTTGCAATTGCCTATGGTGGCAGTGTTCGACGTGTGTACAGTGCAGTGCAGTGCCCCGCCACCATGGCTCCGCTGCAGACGGATTCAGACGGACCATGGTCGCCAAAACATGACCGCCGAGGCCGCCAAAACGGAAGCAGCTGTGCTGAGCCCGCTCCGATGTTTAAGATGCAGTGGAAGGATTATTCAAGGCGCCACGGATGCGGCTATGGCCGGTGGCCAAGTTTTCCCGTCGTTCATGTCGCCCCGCCGGTCGCGTGCGGAGAGACGCGACAGGCGGTGCGTCACAGAGCTGTAAGGTAGGACATGTCGATTCGAGCCACTTACCCTGGCGCGGCTATACGCCCGGTCTTAATTGGAATCCAGGGGGACCCGGCTTTCCTGAGTCCCCGGCTCGTGCTTGGTACCGCTGCGAGCTTAACGCCCGCCGTTTTCCCCGGGCCCGCATCTTCCGGGCTTCGCCGCGCGCCGTCCGCGCGCTAGTAATTCGGAGCGCAGAAGCGCGCCTACAGCTTGCGTCCCTCGGCTGATATCGACACGGCGAGCACTGATTGCTGTGCTTCAGTGGCTGGTCGGCCGAGCTAATTTCGGCCGGCCAGGATGAAAAGCTGGCGATCTTCCTCCTGTCGATCGCGAGTTCATGCACGCGCAGCCCGAGCGATGGCCGGCGGCGTCCTTGCATTGTTTGCCTTGTCCTGGCCTCTGGGCCGGCGGCACGTGTCGCTCCCGCCGCGCTAAATGCTCTCATCCTGCCGCCGCCGCGCTCTCGACTGACTGCAGCGAGCGTTTTGAATTATGTGACAATAGCGGCACGTATACGTGACCTGCATTGCATGTGCCGCTAGGGCAAATGGCGGTGTCGGTATTCGGGGTGTCGTTTGACTCAGTGTCAATGCCTTTACTGTGTCATGTACCCTATTGAAATAGGAGAATTATGTGATTCACCTTGTCTCAAGTAGAAGGACCCCCTTATTAGAAGGGCAGAGGTCTACCTCACCAGTTATTAGCCCTGCGTGCACTCTCATGTATGAGGCAGCTGCCTCATACACGCGGCAGTTGTCTTGGTTCCTTTCGAGGTGCATTTTCGCCTTACTACGGAGTGGTCGTCATCAGCCAGCCTAATTTTTCTGAAAACTGAAGAACCGTGATGTTAAACTTCGTACATTTGTTTTATTTCCAATGAATCTGACTTTTTTTTTTTTTTTTTTGCGAGCCCATCGCAAATCCGGACGAATGCTTATTCGTTTTATTGATTTGGCCTGCCTTAAAGTGGCTTTTTTCGCATGCACGGGAGCTTGCCAGAAAAAGTGATGTCGTTGCTTACAACGACATCACTTTTTACATGCATCACAGTTACATGCATTGTAATGTCAACCTTCTCCCCTATCCTCCTATTCCTATGTATTCTTTTCTCCCTATCCTCCCCCTCCCCCCCTACACCAGCAGGCGTTCCGGTGTCCGCCCCCTAGGCGAGACAAATTACGCCTGTTGGTGGCTTTTCCTTTTCCTAAGTACAATAAATACATACATACATACATACTTACAATTGGAAGACTAGAAGCATCTTTCGCTGCTGGCTAGCTGCTGCTTCTGTTCGGTGTTGCTTGCACTACGCTCTCCTGGCCGTGGTGTCTCTTTCCCCCTTCATTTTATCTCCACCCTCGGGTGGTCCAAATCTCACTTGCCTTTTGGCCAATTCATTTTTTTTAAAATTGAGTTAAGCCGGTTATACTTCGGTGGTGCCGGCTGAGGCAATTTGACTTTCATTTCACAAGCCTCAATTACTCAATGTGCTATTTTTCCCATAGTCTAGCGTGGCTAACGCGTATTTACTTGGTACATTAAAATCTAATATTAAGACACCATGTTCACACAGAAATATAACGGTATAATATGTTCTGTAAAGAGTTGCCAATGCCTCTCAGTTATGGTTAGTCACCAGCTGTACTTGAAAAATGGTCTTTGCTATATGGCACTTATTATTTATAATAATATATTTTACTTCGGATTTGTATATCACATGCAGAAAGCAGAATATGAACATGAAGTGCGATGCCACAGTGATGTAAAATTGAAGCCAGCACGGTGATGCTAATAACGAATAGAAAGAACAGGATGTGTTGATTTGAACCTGGATGGACTCCCATAGCCTTATTGAGTAGATTCTTATTCTGAAGGTCTGTTGGCTATTTCCAGCTTATCAGCCAGTCGAATGCGGGAACAGACGCCATCTCATGCGTTCAATGTGTCTGTTCACGTCACCTCAGGGCCAAAGCGGATAACGTTCTCTGCAGTGGTCACTTCTAATAAAAATTTTGCCATTTATAGTTTCTAGACCAGTTGAATATAAATCTTCTTCACAAGGAGTGATGGCTATTGCTAGCTTCTTTGCCAATCCCTTGCGAGGACACGCGCCAACTTACGTATTACCAGCGTACGCACTTTACGAGCGCGTGCCGCGGTCATCAGCAGAACGTCTTTCACTGTCGTCTTTAATCCGCCGATAGCTTTGTGGTAGCGCACTTGTTGCGGGGAGGAGAATATGTACATAGACAAACATGGAAGATGGGCTCATTGATTTGCTAGCATATTTGACAAAAAAGCGCGAAGTAGACAAAAGAGAAGGTATAAGATGTAAATGTAGGTTTGAATCCTTCGGCGCCATTTTTTTTCTTTTCATGCGAAGCATTCTTTGCCTACTGATTCCGGTTTAAAATGCCTGGCTGACTCACTGGCCTTGATATTAGGGGCGCAGAGAAGAAACTGGATCTCCCAGCACCTAACAGCTAACTTGATTTATGTTCCCGAGGGATACAGTGAACTAACCTGTATTAAGGCGCTGTTAGGCCACGAATGTAGCTGTCTACCCAATTCAAGACAGGCAATTCCGCCACATCCACGCTACAGAACTAGTAGTCATCGCTCTTCATACCATCGAGCATGCCGAAGATTAGCGATCTTGTGATTCAAAGGCTGCGCTCGTCACTCCAGTCACCGCTGTGCCTTGGACCTCAAGAACAGCCACTGACCGAAATAAGAATATTGTACGAGCACGTTGCCCAAGCGGGTCATGACACTGCCTCTCAGTGGCCTCCCAGTCACTGCGACATCGTCGGCAACGAAAGTGGGGACGCTGCCGCTCGTTCGGCCCAGCAAAGAGCGGCGACCGCACACTTTCTATTATACAGGATGAATGTGGCCAGGGATCTCCGGATATTATCCCGGGAGATCAGGCTGTCCAAATGGAATACCAAAGAATTTGCCAGTGTGCATATCGGTGCCCTTGACCCACACCTTAAACATCCACGGACTTTCACCGAGTCTCCCACGGTCTGACGCAGCCCTTCTCTGGGGCTGGGGGCGACATTCCCGAGTGCTTACTCCTACTTGACAGGAATGGCAGCGAGTGGGGATCCGAGAGTGAAATCTGCGGCAGGCCGGAGATCCTAAGCCACCTTTTTTGTGAGTACTTAAGTTATTCATTTGAACGAAAAAAAAAAAAAAGAGAAGCTTTCGTCAACTCTGTGCAAGCGTGACTCTCGGCGACCATTTCCCGAGAAAATATATTATGACGCTGGCTTTCTACGTCATACGCTTCCTACAAGCGGCGAACTGGGACAAAAGACACGACAAACACGGTACTGGTACACCTAGTGCCCTAACGCCGGGCATGCCTGTCTACGTTCTGCTACTACCTTTCACCTTCATTTTTCTGCTTTCTCATTTTTATTTATTTATTTATTTATTTATTTATTTATTTATTTATTTATTTAAAAGGTACTGCTAGCATGGGTACCTGGCTTTAAGCAGGAGTGGGCGATACAAATACCGTATAGCAACAAAAAGAACAGCTCAAGAAAAACAAAAAAAGAAATATTCTTCCCTTTCCCCATGCGCAGGATAGCAAACCAGGCTATTACCAGGTAACATTTTTGCCTTCATTTTCCGTCCTTTCTTCGGTCAGTCGTTCGTTCGTACGGCCGGTCAGTCGGTCGGTCGTTCGTTCCGGTTGGGTTCGGGTTCGGGTTCCGGTTTCGTTCGTTCCGGATGGGTTCGGGTACGGTTCGTTTGTTCCGGTTCGGTTCGTTCGCTCTGGTTGGGTTCAGGTGCGGTTCTCTCGTTCCGGTTGCTTAGTTTCGGTTCGTTCTGGTATCGTTCGTACGTTCCGGTTGGGTTCGGGTGCAGTTGGCTCGGTCGGGTAAGGTTCGGGTTCGGGTTCGTTCTTTCCGGTTGGGTTCGATTGGGTGAGTTCGTTCCGGTTGGGTTCGGGTTTGGTGTGTACGGGTTCGGTTCATTCCTTTCGGTTGGGTTCACGTTTGGTCCATCGTTCCGGTTAGGTTCGCGTTTGGTTCGTTCGTTCCGGTTAGGTTCGCGTTTGGTTCGTTCGTTCCGGTTGGGTTCGAGTTAGGTTCGTTCGTTTCCACTCTGTTCGCATTCGGTTCGCTTGTTCCAGTTCGGTTCGCTCGTTCCGGATGGGTTCCGGTATCGTTCGTTCGTTCCGGTTGGGTTCGGGTGCGGTTCGCACGGTCGGGTATGGTTCGGGTTCAGGTTCGTTCTTTCCGGTTGGGTTCGGGTTCGGTTCGTTCCTTTCGGTTGGGTTCGCGTTTGGTCCTTCGTTCCGGTTAGGTTCGTGTTTGGTTCGTTCGTTCCGATTGGGTTGGGTACGGGCAGCTCGTTCTGGTTGGGTTCGGGTTAGGTTCGTTCATTCCTATTCTGTTCGCGTTCGGTTCGCTTGTTCCGGTTGGATTCGCGTTTGGTTAGTTACTTCCTATTCTGTTCGCGTTTGGTTCGCTCTTTTTGGTTGGTTCGGGTTCGATTCGCTTGTTCCGGTTTGGTTCGCTCGTTCCGGTTGGTTGGGGTCCGGTTCGCTTGTTCCGGTTCGGTTCGTTCGTGGGTTCGGGTTTGGTTCATTCGGGCTTGTTTGGGTTGGGTTGGGTGTGTTCGTTCATGTTGGGTTCGGGTTGGGTGGATCCGGTTTGGTTCGGGTTGGGTGTGTTTGTTCCGGTTGGGTTCAGATTCGGTCCATTTCTTTTGGTTGGGTTCGGATTTGGTTCATTCCTTTCACTTGGGTCCGCGTTTGGTACGTTCCTTTCGGTTAGGTCCGAGTTTGGTTCGTTCGTTCCCGTTGGTCTCTCGCTTCGTTCGTTCGTTCCGGTGGGGTTCGCGAATGGTTTGTTCGTTTTGGTTGATTCCGGGTTGGGCTTGTTCCGGCTGAGTTCTGGTTGGGTTCAGATCGACCGACACAACATGGCGGATCACTTATTCAAAGTTTTGCCACAAAGATGGATTGCCCTTCCCGTCAAATTTGTAACCGGAGAGTGAGCTCATGGCAGTACATATATATTTCTCCTAAGGTGCACCTTTTCGTTAGTTAATGCTTATTTTCCTAACGGAGCGCATATCACATGATTGTGCTTTCATAGGCTGTAATTAGAACATCGTGGTTGGCGGAGTATCTATTTCGAATTGGTTTTAAAACAGACGCTTGCGGTCGTCGTTTGTTAGGTTGGACAACTGATCATAATTTGCTTTGCTTGAACTCGCGTCGTTCGACACTCGAGTCAAATGCGCTCAGTTTTAGATTTACACATTTGCAAAGGGGGTATTGGTCTTATACCATATACAGGGAATACAGTGGATTGCCCTGATTCCCTGAGGCGTCTTATGCACTATGCTCGCTGCCCATCGGGAGGGGGGGGAGGAGGGATCGTTCATCGAACGCCGTTTTATCGAACGCATATTTCATCGAAGGCATGCCAGTTTCATCGAAAACCACGTACCTTCCATCGGTGCATCAAAATGTTTGACATTTTTTCCGGCCATTTGCGGCTACTTTGAGACCATATGATGGCTTCATCCCTCGCCACCTTTGGCGTGCGCGAAGGGGGGGGGGGGGGGGCGGACTTTTGCGAAATTTCTGGGTTCGCGAGGAGAGGAGGGAGGAGGGTGTGACAACAATATGGCACTGACTTGGCTTATTGTCCAATTATAGACCACAGAAAATTCTGGTTCGTTCACAAGCAACAACCAACAAACTTGCGCGAATTGGATCCGTATGCTCTCAACCCGGTCAGCGCCGTTAAGAATAAAAAATAATTTATAACACAACCTCCTATACTGCACCCCCAATGATTGTTGAGATTTTTATTGCTTTTTTTGCAGTGTTTGTTTTTACTTTTTTATGGGTTCCGGCCCCCTGCGAAGCAAAATTGTGCGTACGTTATTGCTCGACACCCTTCCCTAGTTCAAAGCATGTGGGTCCTCAATGATAATACACGTGGGGTCCCGCCAACACGATTTCGCGCAGCAAACAAACGAAGATTACACCGAAGCATGCAATAAACGGGTTTATTATAACGGAATGAGTCGTTAACAAATGGAGCAGCATGGGCAAGAAATGGACAGATATTTGTCCATTTTTTGCCCATGCTGCCCGAGATTGAATGCTCCATTATTCTATATAGAATACTTGAGCATTCATCTTTCAGTCAACATTTCAAACAGTCAATCTTTCATGAAAGATTATGAGCTGTCGCACTAGGAAATATTTGACCAACATTTGTCGGTGATTCAGGCAAATACGCACGGTGCTTTCTTCTCGTGCAGCGATGCTCTTTTCTGCTTTGCAATTGGCGGCTTCTGGCTTCGTAGCAAGGATTCAATTTTGTCTTCAGTCACTTGATGTTCTTGCTGAAGGCGGCTGAGGAAATGGCTAAAACCGGGGTGCCCACAACTTTGAGGAAGCGGCTGTGCCACCTCTGCACAACATTCTTTCCCCGTGGCTGCCGTACAGCTATCAAAGGCTGGGCAGACCAGGGCTGGCCTGGGTAAAATATCTGCCATATATATATATACATCACCAAACACGTGCAAAGTTTCCAATCACACGATATCAAAGAAACACTCCCTCGCCGCATACAGATACAACTTCTCGTAACAAGCATGCGCACATCGGGACAACGGGCATGCATGCAAGGACGGTACATGAGTCTTGTAGAGTCTTATCTATTAACCCTTTGAAGGTCGAATTTTTTCGCCAAATGCGACCCCCCAGGGTCAATTTTTTATTGCTGATTTAAATTCTTCGGATGAATCTATTTCGAGAAAAAATTATCGTATTTTTTAGGGTGACCATAAAGTGACAAAGAAATCGTTTGTGTTGTTACACATATGTGGTTTATTCATGAGTAACACAAGAAAAATTCCAAATAAAAACGAGAGAGTTACAAGCCGGCACCTTTTGAGTGAATCAAAATAACAGTTTCGCGGGCGCAAAAAGCGGGAAGCTCCCGCAGGTCGATACCGAAACCAGCCGCTGCGCGCGCGCGGCCGGATAATGGGAGGGGGGGGGGGGGGTGCGATAGACGGCGCACCACTCATAAAAAAAAAGGAGAAAAAAGCCCCATCAGTTTCGCAGACGACCTTGGTCTGTGGCAGGCGCATGAAGCGAGAGGCGCCCGGACGCCAGGTGGGCGATACTCAGCGCGCCCCCTCGTTAGCGGATGCGCAAGCGATAGCCGGCGCGCCGGTGAAGTAAATCATTAAAAAAAAAAAAAAAAGAGCCATCGGCGCAAGAAAAAAAGTTGACGTATTTCCGAGGTGTGGAAGCACATGCCAAGCAAGAGAAGTTGGCGAAAAAGGCGCGCTTTTTACAGATACAAGCGATGCCGTACATGTACGTCACTGACCATTTTGAAAGTGTTTGCTGATGCCGTACATGCACGGCCGTGACCCTCAAAGGGTTAACCGTTTCTGCGTCGCTGGCAGCAAGCTTGTGCAAATGCTTCCACTGTGCTATCATAGCTCTCTTTTATGGGACAGAATAAATATTCGGTGAAACGGCGTTTGATGAAACGTCTTCAATGAAACAGTGTTCAATGAGATACTATTCGATGAAATGAATTCTGTAAAACGGCGTTCGATAAAATGGTGTTTGATGAAGTGACCAGAACCACATCGGCGTGATATGACCATTGTCTATTTCGCTGCGGCAACCCCAGCAGCGCGAACCAACAAATGCCTGCACCGTTTCTGGTTGCAGTTCGTTGCGCCGATATGTTGGCCCACATGCATGAAGACTAAGGGAATCCAGGAGGTTGCTGGCGTAGAAGCTAAAATCAAAAACATTATTGCTTCACCAAATCAAACACCAGCCATAAAAGGGACGAAACTGTGTACTACTGCAGCCAACTCATATGCCAAGCATGGAGATTAGCCTCGGAATTTTCGTTAATTTTGTTTTCTGTTTGTTTTGGGTCTTTTCGCACTCTTGCAGATGCGGTGGAATGTCACCAAGAATGGAAGCGAGTGTGCGCCATTTAGTTTTACACGGAACCCACGGCGATGACGTGTGGCTGATCGCATTCTGCTGATACGCACGAGGTTGGGGTTTCGATACTTGCCCTGTATTTAAGATGGAGGTGGAATATGCGAACGCCTGTGTGTGCGATATTTTGGTGCACGTTATAGATACCATTGAGAAAAAAAAACATATATCCTTGTTTTATTTGAAAGAATTAGCCTTTGATGTGTCGTTCAGGTCCATTCCCCGGACAGACGTTTTCCCCAAATGAACACTACAAACATGGAAAAACTTGGATATACTTCCTGCTACGCAACATCACTAGTGATGTCAGTGACGAAGTACCACGAACACCAATCACTGATCGGTTGATTAATGCTGGGTTACGTCGTCTGCTACCTACCACCCCCCACCTAACACACTGCTACCTAACACACACGCATTTGCTGTGCTTGTGCGACCACGTTTTGTGCTGTCTGGACACTGCTGTGGCCATCTGCGCGTGCTTCTCGTGCGGTTTAAATGCAAACACCATAACAAAGTACCAAAGTAGCCTGGTAACCCCGTGATAGTATCTACAAAACAAGGAAACAGTGGCTCGATGTCGCCCTGGCACAACAGCGTCCTAGTTTTTGCATTGCGGTTCGCTGCCACTGTTAGCTCACGCGGGGGGCCGATGCCGTTTGCCAGAGCCATGGCTAGAGCAGTTGGCCAGAACTCCAAAATCACGCGTTCACATAAGAACATCTCTAGGAGGCTTCTGCGCGTTAGATCTCCAATTAGACAAGGTTCAACAAAGTAAACTTGAGCGAATGTCAAGTGTTTTGAGGGAGCAGAGGGCATCCAGTCGGAAAGATGCGACAACCATTACAGCAAATGTGCACGATCGAGCTGTCACCGGTCTGTATCTGGCGATAACTGTCCGCAATGCGGGAGATTAGCACCAGGCATGTCCTGACTGGCCAGTTATGCGATGGCTCGCAGCACATCGCACGCGTGGTCTCCGAAAAGCCAGCGCCACAGAGATTTCTTTTCCAGCGCTGTCGGTTTTGAGTACTTCCGTACCAAAACAGCACCGCGACTAGGCGCACCGCGTACCATGAAGAATCTAGCGGAGCAGGCTGGTACGAATTCATTTTTGATTTAACAGCACAACTCAGACGATGGCGAACTGAGAAGACTGAGAAGAAAATTGAGAAGAAACTGAGAAGAAAATTGAACCTGCGATCTGAAACGCAGCAGTATAAAATGAAGGAACCTACTGCGTAAAGCAGAAATACGAAAGTTTCAAGCAGGGTAAATCAAATCGGATTGGCTGGGCTGTCAGGCAAAATAAACTTGCTCAATGATTACTGCCGCCTGAACGCACACTTGCTGCCGCAGACTCGGCGGCGCACACACGACGAACATTTAGCACAATGGTCTTTGTTGTTTACACCATTAACTTCGCTCAATATTCCATTGTGCCAGGTCCAAGAGTGCCAGTTTTCCGCATTAAACCAGTGTTTAACATGTACTTTCATTCTAGCGCACAAGGTGGGAATTTTGTACACCCGCTGAGTTAATAGAAAACACGTCAAATGAGTCGTCTGCAACGTTCAACCACTAAAGCGGGGACAGCCGCTGAAACCCAGTGGCAACGCCGCGTGGCCAAGCTTCAGTGCAAGCGATTGTTGAAATAAATGAGAAATGGTGTAGCCAAATGGTTTACCTTACATTCGTCGTGGCGGTTAAAGAAAAAAATATGTATAATGCAGCTATTCAAAATTAAAACGTCCTGCGTGATGCTTGAGGAACTAAATGCCAGAGCCCATAAATGTGCTTGTGGAGTTTCAAGTCAATCTTAAAGACTTTTACTAGAGTACATGTGGAAGAACCACCAACTACCAGTTGGTTAGCATCGTTTCAATGGCTGCTACAACAGCCACAGGACACAGCAGCTATACTATTTTGCCTTCCTTAATCCACCTAAATTCCACAATCATTAATTCATCTTAATCCAAACTTGGTAATCATTACTATCAACCAATCTTAATTCTCCTTTCTAATAATTACAATAAATCACTAACCAATAATTACCTTTGGGGAACATGGTCAACTGGAACATGCAGCTTCACGTTTGAGCTTGACATTCCTTGCTCAACATTAAGGTCGCCAAATAATCAACACACCAAGTTAGCTGTACTGGCCAGTGACAAGGACAGCAGCTGTCAGAAGCTCAAAGCTGATTCATAATTTTTTTCATTTCGCTGTGATATCAACAACCTACCTGCAATCCCCACAGACCAGTGACAATGACAGCTCCAATTTAACTGCAACGTCAGCATGCCAACCCCAAATTCTCCCACGCCCACTTAGAGATTGGCCAGTGACAGCAGCCCTGTAATTTTCCAGTGGAGGCCTACTTGTTGCCACACTTTGTCCCTTTAATACCATGGAAATTTAAATGTTGTGAAGCTTTTAAAAATAGCAGAATTTTGTGTGTCTTTCCGCGATAAGGGAATGAGGAAATTTAAGTTAGGAAAGAAAATTTAGCAAAAAGGCAGTCGTACCTCTTTAATTCTATTTTATGAGCTTTGCAGCACAATTTTCGAATCAAAGGGATCATGAAGACAACATACAACTTCGTTTTATTATAAAGGTTGGGCAGCTCATACCTGGCGACGATTTTGTTCAACAAGAAACGTTGCTGCCTTGATTTTCTGGCCACTGCATCACAATCTGACACGACAAGCGCACTGATGCACTTAGATTATACAAAAATGGGTAATGGGTACACTGACCCGGAAATTTCCCTGCAAATGGCCTTGCCTGCAGCCTGCCTGCAAAACTGGCACCTGCACTACTGTTGCCTTTTAGAATGCAGTGGCGAGTTTTAATAAACCACCCTGTACAACAGGGTCCTGCTGTAAACGTGGCATAAAGCCAGCAATCAAAAAGGCAACAAATTTTTTCTGAAGAACCATTGGACTGATATAGCTGCAACCTTTCTTGCCTAGAACGTCTACTGCACGTGTAAAGTACTGCCAAAATGAGTTTGTGTCACACTCACACAGTTTTATTAAGAAAGCATTGCCCAGAATAACTTGAAACACCTCGTATATACGTGGGAAATCGTGCGTGTGTCCACTGGTACTGGGAAAAGGCTCACCACCACACCGAGATACCGTTAAACAACCCTGCTCGACAAAGACTCGCGAGCGGGCCTGGCAAGTGGCTGAAACAGCAATGCACGGACAGATACCAAACAACCAGAAGGCACTTTATTCAACTCCTGAGAGGGGAACAAGGCCTCCAACCCAGTGCAGCGGGGCCACTTGAGCAAGTCGTGAAACGGGAAACAGGGCCACCCGGCTGCGTCAAACAAAAACAAGGCCTCAGAGTCAGCGCAAAGTGGCTGGGCTGCGTGAAACAGAAACATGGCCTCGGGGCCGGTGCAGCTGGGTAGCCCCTTGGGCAGCCGACTAGCGAGGCACAGGCCGCCTCCTCAGAGCCAGCGCAGCGTGGCCACCTGGGCCACGTGGTCCGAGGGGAACTGTGTGCTGGGCAGGGCCACCTCCTGAACCACCTGCTCGTGGGCCGGCATGGGCACCGCCTTCTCCCAGACCAGCTGGGAGTAGTCGAAGAAGATGTAGTCCAGGCACCCCTGGAACTGCAGCGTGAAGTTGGTGTAGTCGGGCAGGCCACACGCGCTCGCCAGGGGGATCTTCTGCATGGCGTGCATGCCGAGCACGCCTTCCTCCACCTCTGCAACAACACGCCACACAGCCCTCCTCAGTCTCTGCTGGCCTCCAGAGGACCAAGCACTGCACAGCTCACACCTGGCGGCATACTTCTGTTTGACGAGAAATCTTGCTGCCACCACTGAGGAATTCGTGTTGAAAGGGATGGACCTAAAATTGACCGCTTGCTGGGCCACCATATGACGTAGAAAGAGACTGTGATGTACTTGGAAAGCAACCAAAAATGGGCACCACTGTGAAGACTTTGTATATGTCTTTAATTATGCTTCACCTGTTCAGAATTTTTTTAACTCTAAATCAGGAGTCGGCAACCTGCGGCCCCCGGCACGACATCAGACTCCCTTCCCCTCCCCTTGTCACTTCCTATCTGAAGGCCGAAATGGCAGTTTTTGACCTCAAATGGGTTAAAAGCTTGTGACATTCGTGCTGAAAATAAACGTGATTATGATTTCTATTCCAGTTTTGTGAAAAACAATGTAACTACAGGCAAATCACCAGGACGGTTCCACACATTGACATGGCAACCATCAAACCGGCTAAAAGAAGGAAACTAAACTTGCGGTCAGTAAAATACAGAGCACAGGGGTATGGAATGATGCTTTAGAGCAAGCAGGCAGCCAAAAAACAGCTTAACATCCAATACCAAGGTTGGACGGCCACTGTACGTCCATGTTTGAATATGCATTTGTGGACAAACGGCGGACATACACTCGTGGACATATCAAATTCTTACTAAGCCCCAAAAAATGATGCACTAAATATAAAGGCAACAAGAAAAACGTTACTCTACTTCTCAATTAAAAAGATTTTATAAGTCAACATGCTGATTTGTATATAGTAAGATTCATGTGTATATTACTAAAATTTACTAATTTTTTTTCCTTTTTTCAAGCAGCTTATTGACTCTAACGATGACCTCTTTGGAGGAGGATATAAAAGCAATAAGGACAGTATATACTTCGAGTGAAGCAAGTTTACCTTTCTCGGTACAACTGTGTTGATGTACTTGTCTATCCGGTAGTGTGGTGGTGCCGTACGATGCACTATTCAGTGTAGGAACATATGCTTCTCATTCTACATGATTACATTCTGTAATATAGAGGCACACATTTCGCATAACAGGTAAAGCTAGCCCCATTAGAATGGCTTGTTTTTTTTGTTTTGCTGTTTTGTAACAAAAGCAAGCATTTTAATTTATTCCTTGGGCACTGTGCCAAGCCTGAGATATGAAGCATTCGTGATGCTGTAAAATAATACTAAACATACAAACCAATTTCACACATATTAAATATGTCAAATTAATTAAAATTCACAAGGGCTTAGAATTAGAATTGAAGGGCTTAGACTTATCAGCACTGTTGTATGCAAGTTGTATGCAATACTAGGGCAACAGTTAAAGGGAGATACTAGTCTTGAGTACAAAAAATCACCAAAAGAAATTCCACAAATCCCAAGGAAAGTACTTGCAAAATATTACAGTTGTATCTTGAGTATCTAATGAGCTGCTGCACTCCAAAATCCTCTAAATAATGATTTTTGCTTAGATTTCTAAACTTCACACTTTTTTTCTCAGAACCAAATTTAGTACCATGAGGTCAACTGTCACTTGCAACATCATTTTGTGCGGTCTACTTTGTCCAAATATTCGTATTTTCTGACCTGATATCTCGTACGGCTATAACGTTTTGCCTTTGCAACCTAAAATTGCAGTTTTGCTATAACAGCCCCTCCCGGCCATTCTAGGAACAAAAAGGATGTAAAGTACTCCAGTATCAAGTGGGCAGGCTGTGAAAAATCCTAGCTCAAAGAAATGGCACAACCTCGCAACTTCAAACGCGTGCTGTGTATGCAAAAATTGTTCACACATTCGGGCTCACCATCTTAACACTCACCGATTGTTAAAATTTCAAATGGATGGGTTAAGTTGTAACAAAGATGATCTCGCAACCAGTGTCTTCTAGCCCCCTCCCACACTTCTTTGCCAGGCACTCAAGTCTGTGCACCTTTTTGTTTTAACTGAAAGATAACACCTTTCTGACTTCTTTTGGCTGTTATTCAATGAAAAACAATGCGCTGTTCGCTTAGAAATAAGTGAATTGAAGCTAAAATTTATATCTCCCACACTGCCTCCATTTCTTTATGAGGCAAAGCAGCGCTTTCAGAACAGAGATGAAGTTCCGCCCACACGCTGACCAAGCTGTAAAAAGGTTGCCTTGCCCCTAACTAATCGTGCCCAAGTTTTTGCAACAGTTTGTCATGTGTGTGTCTATACTTTTGGCAAGAAGAGACAGTTGTAGTTGCACCAACTTTCATGAATCTTTCTATTCACCAAGTTAAAGTAGATCTGACCAAAATAAAAGCCAGGCTGCTAGGCTGCCTGTTTGGTAATGCTTACTAAGCTTCAGTTTGTGTGTTTAAAAACACATGTTCAACTAAAGCTGCAACATATATTTATTTTACACATCCATGGTCCAACCTCAATGTTCATTTTGGAAACATTCCTAACCAAAGTGAAACCAATATCGCCATTCATGATTTGTAGTCATGCATCGTAGTATAGATGTACATGGTGGCGATACCGGTTTCCGCACGCTTGACATTTTCTGCATTATTAAACAACTGCTACTACTGTGAATGGTACATTATTCTCAGAGATGTAATCTACCCATACAGGCCAACTTGTTCTCACACTCTAGTGTCCCCTTAAATGGATAAGCGACACCATAAATTTGCAATGGCCGAGGAAACACGCTGGCCTGAGGAAAGGTCACTCAACAACAAATCAAATTCATGTCATCAACCGAGTAACTGAGAAATTTGCCAAACCAACCATCTCCGTATTCTAGGCCTCCACATCACCTTTACTCGCTCCCCACACATAGCACTCAATCACATCAAGCTTCTCTCACTTTATCCCAAGCCCAAGCTTCTCACTTTATCCATTGGGTAGCGAACCACCCGCACGGCATGGGTGAGACCGACCGAATACGTCTTCTCCAAAGTATTCTAATCAGTCGATTAACCTACCACCTCCCTTTCACCCACCTCACACAAATTCAGCACAACTCAGTGGCCTCATACGCAAAGCCTACCGCCACACGTTACTTTTATCTCCCCACGCTTCCACCATGTGCCTTGCAGCTACAGGACTCCACAACACTACACAGGAACTCATCGAAGTGCACTGCACCTCCCAAATCCTCCATCTCTCTCGGTCCTCCACCAGACACCACATCCTAGCCTCCCTCAACGTCAACCCCATTCACATGCCCTCCCCCCTGCCTATACCCCCCCTCACATACGACGCCTACTCCTCATCAAACCCCCTCCTCGCAACATGGACCCTCTCCACAATGCAAGTGCCACACACCATCTCTCACCCAACCTCCCCCACTACCATCTATGTGGACGCGGCCCAATACCCGAACAATCGCGCTCACGCCACTTCTATGCACGGCCCTCCCCACCCGACAACCATGTCTGTCCACACCCTACAGTGGCAGAGGAAGCCGCCATTGCCCTCGCTATAGTTCAACGACCCCAACCCACCACCATCCTTTCTGGCTATCTTAAGGGTTGTGTCTCTCCACAAGCTCTCCATATCATCCTCTAACAACCTCCCCAGGATCCTGTGGAGCTACTGTGGACTCGGCCCACACTGGCTTAGGAGGCAATGAAGCAGCACATTCACATGCTTGAGAGCTCTCATCGATAACCGGGTTCCTGCTTCCTTTGCTCCTAACCACAGCATCCTGACCCGGCTATACACATACACTGACATTACACTCCACCACAGACTGAACCGTCAGGGCCTCCCACCCCCCCACAACTCCCCATCACCAGAGGAGGCCCGCATGTGGCACATCATCCAAGCGCACACCTTCCCCCACCGCACAGTCCTACAGCATGGCCACCTTCACCTGTGTGCCTCACCCCACTGGCCACACTGTGGAGCACTGGACACGCACTCACATTCCCTCTGCCAGTGCCTCGAGGACCCCTACCCACCCCTCTTCACCCCCCGGGCCAGGGAGCAGGCCATGCGGAGCTCCGAGGTCTCGGACCAGGTGCGGGTCCCCTCCCGAGGCCTCCAGGTCGCAGCGGTCCTGGGGGCAGCCGCCCCCGCCCTTGTCTGAATAAATGCTCTCTCGGTGGACACTGTCACAGTAGTGGAAGCGCTGTTGAGGCACCAAGGGGTAGAGGAGACATACATGGAAGGGATTTACAGGCACCACTGTGCTTCATAAGGAGAGTGGCAGTTCCCTATCAGGAAGGGCAGTAGACAAGGGGACACTATCTCTCTGAAACTGTTCACAGACCACCTAGAGCAGGGCAAGTAAAGATTCAAAGATTCAAGGATATTCAAGCACTTTCAAGGCCCTATCAAGGCATTTTCAAGGGTGCAGTGCAGCACATGTGCTAACTTTTCGCTACTGTTCTGCTCACACGCTAAACATTAACCTCTTACCGTTTAAAAAAATGACTCCAAGAAAAATCCCTTTGGTGTTAACTCCACCCACAATAATATTGAAGGAGCTTTGGATCAACCATGCCGTCCTGAACATTTCCGAGTTCTAATACACAGTTTCAGTTACCGAGTAAATTAAATTAGTGCCTTCCACTAGCCTCCTGCCCTAAACTTCTGTCCTCATCAAGAGGGAGGATGGACACGTCTGCTGACTCTGCACACCATCACCCGCGACATCAGAAATTTTCTAATAAAGCCACATTCTAGAAGCTATTTAAATGCACTGTGTTCTCACGTTCAGTGTCTTGCTTATCTGTGCCCGTTTTTATTTCATCCTAGAGTGTCAGCACCATTCGTTTTTGAGATGTGGCAGGGCATAGCTATAATGGGGCTAACAATGGAAAGGTAAGCAAGATGGATAACACGATGAGACAATTAAGAAAGCTGCCTCAAACATGGGAAGGGAACCGGTGCTAGTTTCTCCCAGGTAAGATGCGGGGATTTCATTCCGAAGAGCCATTGCGTAACAGAGCGCCTGCACTCCCAAGGTGGCTTTAAACTGTAGAAGTTATGTTTCTGGTGAGCAGTGTGCAGGGGCCCATTGATAAGCCGTGAAAACCAGGTCACATAATTGGACCTCTTTGCGGCCCAAAGAATTTAAGGGTTTTCAAAGAGAAGAAAAAGATTACAGGCTTTCAAGGCCCTTGGAAACTGAATTTTCAATGTCAAGGGTTTTTAAGGACCTGTACAAACCCCGTTAGAAGGAGTATTTAGGAGGCTCAATTGGGTGATGTCAGGGATAGAAGTGAATGGAGAATATTTCAGCCACTTGAGATTTTCGAATGGCATCGTCTAGCAAATTAATATGGAGAAGACCTGTAAAGAACGCTTATTAAGGAGCTGCAATAAAAGCTACGGGGCTGGGTAAAAGATAAATATCAAGTAACAGATAACATTAAACAGGCATGCAGAAAGCCTCCCCTCCAGTAACGGTAATGGAATACTGGAAAAGAAATGATTACACTTAAGTTCCCTGAACTTACATATTTCTGGTGGTGGTCAGCAGTGACCACCACCAGAAGAGTAAAAGCAGAAGAAAGAAGTCAAGAGTGTAATTACTCTGAACTGGGGTGCACGCGGCAAGCACCCTCAAGTAATAATGTAGGCAACCACTGCCACAAGAACGAATGGTATACAACTAATCCATACTCCCTGGGATGACTCAGGGGGCAGGAACTTTAGGACTTACCAAACACCTTGAAAGGAAACTTAGGTAAGCGCAATGAGCCATAGAAATAAGTATTATAGGTGTAACACTCATTCATGGCCAAGAAGCGCCATAGATCATGCAACAAATTCACACAGAAGACATCCAAAGACAAATTAAGGGAAGGAAGTGAAGTTGGAACAGGCATGTAATGTGGAGAGCTGACAACTGGTGGACCATCCGACTAATCGAATAGCCGCTAAGAACAGGACTAGAGACAGGAATAAAATAAGGAAATCTGCGGAAAATAACAAATTCGGATATTGCAGGGTAGGAGTAGTTGCAAGTTAATGAGAGAGGCCTTCATCCTGCAGTGGTCATAAATATGATGATGATGATGATACTTAAACCTAGATAACCTAAGTACTCAAAGGGCTGAAGAATTTCCAGCAAACATTATTTCAAGTCACTCAAATTAAGGACATCCCTATTACAAAACATTGCCCAAATACAAAATCAAACATCCCAAGAATCTTCAGGGTCATTGTTAGTATTCAATTTGTACCAACTTATTATAACGCCTTCTGGTCATGTGTTTACTATGACCATGTCATTCAGTAAGAAAGAGGCAAAAAGCAAAAATGCTCATGTGTCAAGATTTCGGCGCACGTTACAAATCCCAGGTAGTCAAAATTAATCCAGAGCTTTCAGCTACGGCGCACCTCATAGCCCAGGTGTAACTTCAGCATGTTAGACCCGCAAACCAATCAATCAATCAATCGCTTAGTAAGAAGTATTCAGCCCACCAAATGCTATTACAGTCCACACTGATTCACCAAAGCCAACAAAACGGTGCCATCAAGATAGGTGCCAAAGAGCCTTTGCTGATCTGTGGTGTGGCGCACGCCGGTGGGCAAGCCTCGGGCGTCCCTCCCATCGGAAGCGCCTTACGCGACAGGCAATGTTATTATACAGGCGGCATCGCTCTACCACACGTCACAGGATCAACGTTCCAAGGCATGATGTTGAAATACTTTGGCATTTCCAAGCTTTAATTTACCCTCAATACCAACAGTCAGCGTGCAATGGCTTCCTAAAACATCGCTTACACAATGCAAACACAGACGCTCGTCTGTACGCACACATTTATATATCCCGCCTGCACTAGGATATGTGTAAATTGTCTGGAATCCTCATTAGGATAATTCTGTAAATTCATGCAATCAATTCAGTAAAATCAGCTGTATTTGACCTGACATTGCACTCAAGCCGTTACAGGAAATATTTATTGAAAAGATCACTCAATTATTCGTTACTTGCACTATGTAAAAAATTTGGATACAAAATTATTTCCTGTTCCTTCTAATCTCTGCCCCAGTGCTCTTATTTTCAGCACTCACACTCTTGCGGTACATACATTTACTGTAAAAACCAAGGGTGATAAATTCACCATTAGTTGTGGGCACTGTGTAGCTAGATGAGTTGCCAGCCAACATTGCTATCTGTTTTCAATCTGTTTATATTTGCTAGCAATAGCCTTTACTGTTTCTAGCGCTTTGTTTTTGCGACCATTTAGGGCCACCGATTTGTTAGTGTTATATATCATGCTGCTACTTGGAAGAGGATTGCTTTCCGCTTATGTCACGGCCGATTTACTCATCGGGTTTTTACAGTACGAAGAAAATGAAATCGATGAGTGCATAAGAAATGGTTCCCATAATAAACTGGCCCTCCTGCCAGAATTAAAGTGGCACCCTTAATCCCAAGTAATGCATGAGACAGTCGATTTCAGCACTCAGGATGAGCAAAGGGCACACAAGGCTCAAATGACGGCTGCCTTTTTGGGTGAACTTGCCTTCAGTGCAATAAAAAGTACAAAGTAGTACATGGCACTAGTTATGGCCTACAAGCTCACCATCTAGTTCGTCTCTAACTGCCAAAAGACAGACCAGTTCATCCAAATGAAAAGCTGCCTTCTGTGACAACAAGGACACAGTAATCAAGGGTGACACACTGTCAGAGTACTGCATCCTCACCTCCACCCTTTCGTTCATGCAATTATTTACACACCACATCAATATATCGCAATGTAAAAACAAAGATATAAATGACTGTGATGAAAATAAGAATGACTAGGGCATTGCTTGAACGCAGGCTTTTTTCCTTTTTATGTTTCTACCTGCGGTATAAAACACACCCCGAAAAATGTGTCTGGCTACGCCACTGCAGGTAAGCGACTTCAGCTCACACAATAACAGTACTGCTGTCCACAAGAAACTTTCACTGGCGAATGTGCAATACAACAAAGTACTTCAAAGAAGAACACAGAAGTTTCCATCTCAAATTCCTGGACTATGCATAGTCTGTCATCATGTGCACAGTACCTTCTGGTGGTTGATAACACCTGAATGCATAATGCAAGTGTTCAAATCAAAGCTGCACCTGGGCCATCAGGTGCACTGTAGTGGAGGACTTGGGTTCTTAGATATAAAACAATCTCGAACACACTCTGTGCCAGGAAAACTGTGGTAATGACCAGGAATTGAACCTGTGACTTGGTGCACATTGGTGCAACGCTCCAGCCACCAGAGTGGGTGCACGGTACAGGCGAAAAAAGCAACTGATTCTTCCCTTAAAGACAAGTAGACGATTAAAACTGGCTCCTTGCGTGGCATCACTAGAAAATTGCAAGTGGAATGGTTAAAGGCTCTAGATTTATGGCAAGAAAGGACCCTCTGATCACTTTTAATGAGTGAGTGAAAAGCTTTGCTAATATAGCACACAAGTAAAGTAGTGCATTTTTTCCCCAAAAAAAGATCAGCAACTAAGTTTTTTTCCTTCTCTGCAGGGAATGGAAGAGTGAAGGCATGAAACTTGCACCTGCAAAAATAAAAGGTGCTCGTTCCAATGTACCTCAGCAATGTCCCACCTAAGCTGCACATTTCATTTTGTTTTTGCAGTGCACTGTTATCCTGCAAGTCCTTTTGCTGCTTCCTGCCGCACACAGCCCTCGTGCTTGCTTCACAGTTTTCGTTGGCTTATTCACGCCATAACCTCACATTTAAGAAAACAAAAAATAATCTGCAAGTGAAACCACCAGCTACATAAACAGTTTTTCACAAGTAAAATACAGTACTCTCTCGATAAATGTAACTTCAAGGGACCGAAAAAATTAGTTCCGTTTAACAGGAGTTCCGTTTACTGAGATAGATGTATGAAAGTGCACACTTATGTGCGTACACACTCCTAATACCATTGCATGGAACTCTAAGCACTAGAAGGTTAATGTAGCAAGAAAACTACAGCTATGAACTACAGCTATAGCTAGAAAGCAAGAAAACTACAGGAGGTTTAGGCACAGCATTCACGAAGTGCATTCGGCAGCAATGAGTCGCTGCACACTACAAAATGCCCCAATTATTTTTGTTCGAGTCCTCGCAACTGTATATTCACGGAGGCTAGAGGCCTCAACTTCGCAAGTGCTTACAGGCCACCAAATTTAGAAGACGGCAACACGGCAATGAAGCGCGAATAGCACCACGATGGCACGAACGAGGCGGCAGGAGCTGAGCCCAGTAACCTCGGCGTCTTGAATCGAGACCGAACGACTGGAACAAGGACTGCGATGTCGCATTCGTTGCACTAACACGGCTGACCACTAACGAGACTAGGCTTATGAGGCCAACGAGGCTAAAAAAAAACATGCAGGAAGAAAAAAAAATGAAAGAGCCGGAACCGTAATAAGTTGATTCTCATGCCACTGGGTTTCACAAGAAGATCCATTTCTGGTTCCGTTTACACGGTGATGCGGAAATTTTAGTTCCGATTACCGAAAGTTTTTTTACGTTATCTGAATACAAAACCAACCAACTTAGAGGCTACTGTTCCGTTTAAGCGGCAATTCTGTTTAAGCGATTTCCGTTTATCGAGATTCTACTGTAATATGTATAGTTTTCAAAATTCTGCTTAAGGGGCAGTGGAGAATGACCACGCCAAAGTGGTTACAGCCACGTTTACTGGCAACTTCCGAAAATGGCTTGAACCCTTTCTATGTAAAAGCCTCTTAGATATCTAACATTTACACAGCACTGGGGAAACACCGAAAACTACCTGGTTCCATACCCAATCTGCCCAGTGAATGCTTGCACCCTTCCTAACTGCCGTGTAATGAAACTGTGGCACAGTTACAGCCAAGGCTGAAGTGAACTTGCATCAGCTCTGAGCTTTTGCTCAGGAGGCACTGTGTACACTCTGCCCTGATCAAAAGTTATGAGCATAAGATGCGGGGGGAAAAGTGCTCAAAAGTGCGCACATAAAACCTTCCACTTCCGAAATGCAAGTACAAGCACAGCAGCTATCACTACTGCTGCTCCACAGAGGTCAGCTCCAAATGCATCTAAGGAACAAGCAGCACTGCTACCACTGATTGATTGATTGTAGGGTTTAACGCGCCGACGCAATGCAGGCGATAAGGCGCGCCGTAGTGGAGGGCTCCGGATTAATTTGGACCACCTGGGGATCCTTAACGTGCGCCGAAACCTCATACACACGGGCGTTTTTGCTTTTCGCCTCCATCAGAAAAGCGGACGCTGCGGCAGGGAGCCGAACCCACGTCCTCGTGCTCAGCAGCGCAATGCCTTAGCCACTGAGCGACCGCGGTGGGTAGCACTGGTACCACGGAAACTGCATGCTTTACATCTGGTTTCAGTAAACACTAGCTTAAATCTATGTCATCTCAAAATTCCGTAGGCTACTGAAAATTTCGCTATATCTGCTGAACACCGTTTTTATTATAGAGTTTCTCACTAGCTTACCTAAAGTGTAATCTGGCACTAGTGTCTATGTGATTCTGTGAAAGCACTTCATGTCTCCATGGGTGCCGCCATACTCGGTAGTTCGGCCGGAAGTTGGGCGTGGCATGGCCAGCTATGACTTTGTGGCTACACAAATTGAATTTTTGTTAAAAAAGTTGCTGCCAAAAGTTCCGCCGTTAACAAATTTTACTTTTTATAAAATACTGTGTTATAGTGCTTAGGTTGAGAAATGAATTTCAAGGTGAGAAAGAAAAAAAATGCAGGAGTCCTGCATTTGGTTTACGCCGTCAGATACAGCGGCCCGTCTTAGTTATATTTTTATATTATTACATACTCCAAACTAGATGGTGTTTTCTTTGAATTTTTGTAATATTTAGTTGAAAATAAATTATTTAGATCGTCTTAAACTGTGTTCTTGCTTCCTCTCAATACTGTATTATGGTATGCTACGCGCTTTGGCAGGCAAGGCGACGCAGATGCAATAGCTCGAGATGCAGAAGTGATGCCATCGCATTGTATTTATTTGCTTTGTCAAAGCAGATATAAATAAACCTAGAGGCGAAGCCTATTATCGCATGAGTTCACCGCAAGTAACTCTTCAAGAACGCACGCCAAGCATTATCAAATTGCATGAATTCCTTAAAAGGCAAATAAATACCGGCTTGTTGAGTCGCCATGTACGCTGCTTCATAAGATGAAGGGGTGACCACATACAGCGACGGTAACAAGCGACGTGGAAAACGTAACTGAATAGGTACAACAAACAGATAGTGTGGGCGACAGCGACAAGAGAAAAAAATTAATACACTGCTGCCAATGTCCTCTGTCGTTGTCGCTCATCGCTACAGTTCACTGTGTCGTCGTTGCCGCTCGCTTGTGGGCTGCTTCTGGCCGGCAAAAAGCGAGTGAGGGCCCCGGTGGCCTGTGTATAAATTATACCGCTTGCCACTATTGCCCACACTATCCGTTTGCTGTACCCATTGAGTTAGGATTCTCGTGTCACTCGTCGCCATCGCTGCATGTGGTTCACCCGCTAACGCGAGCACATGCGTTAGGTGATAATCTCGATGTTATTTAGAAATATCTGTGATATCCACTGAATGCCAGAAAGTGGCTTGCCGAAAACGGAAAAGTATGCTGAAGACAGAACTAACAAACGCTCCAGAGCCAACAAGTCTAATCCATAGCACTTTGCACTATCCACTTGCTGCCAATCCGATTCTCTGAGTACCCATAATTCCCATGACGGACAGCAGCGACAATTTCCACTCTATGTAGTATTGAGAAACTCTATGGTTTTTACGTGCACGCAAGTTTATTACGTGTAGGAGTGGTCTTCAACGAAGTATGAATCCGACGGGAGAAGACAAGTCATGAGGGGAATGGGTACTTACTGGTGTACCAGTCCGGGCAGTGCTCAGACACATAGCCGTAGGTCATGAGCTGGTACACTCCATAGCGGGGGCAGCTGTTAAAGTCCCCAGCAAAGACCACGGCCGGCTTGACCCCAAACTGCAAGGTTTCCAGAGCAAACGGGTAAGCAGTGCAGCGCAGTGGGAACGGTGCGGTGAGTGAGCAGCAGCAGGCAGCACCCACCCGGTGCGAGTACTCCGACAGCAGCTGCTCCACCAGGCGGATGCACATGTACGCCTGCAGCAGGCGGATGTGGTCTCCCTCCGGGTGGTAATACAGGTGGGTGTTGGCCACCAGGAGCAGTCGGTCCTGCTTGTCCATGGGCTGCAGCAGCAGGGCCTGCAGGCAAGCCACCGCAGCTCAGGGCTTATCCTAAAGTTCGCACAGAATGCCCACCCAAACTACAGAGACATCGAGTAAATTCGAGATGGCCAGGCTTCCCGGTCAGTTCTGCCAAGAACTACAAAAAAGTAGCTGCTCTGACACAACAGCGGTACATCTGTGTATCTTCTTCTCTCTTCACAGCAGAGCCCACTGAAAGTCTTTACTGCCGGTGACAAATGGGAGCTGCAGCGCTTCATCCAGGACGCTTTCCCAAGCTTTGGGTCTTCGTGCCAGGCTCCATCAGTGCACACCATCAACTTCACCCTTGTCTTCCCCTTATATCCCCACCGTTCCGTTCTTCCCATCCACTACCCCCCCTTGCCCACACCCCTGTTGAAAAGCATTTATTGTCCTTGTATACTAATACCCCTCCCTCCCCCTCAATTTAAAACTAGATGTTTGAAACTGAGTCACCAACAGTGTTCACAGACCGGTCATCAAAAGATTTTCTGGACATGGAGGGGTTTTGAAGGCATCCCAGGTTTTAAAAGGCACCAAAACTAACAATTTTTTTTTTAGGGGGGGGGGGTTGATTTGGTGATGCTTGGGACATTTTTTAGTAAATTCGGTATTTTGCCCCAGAAGAGGGGTGGGCGATACTGTGAGTGGAGCATTCCCTCAGAACTTCACAGTATGCATTATTGCACAAACTTAACTATAATAAAATGAGCTGTGAAAAACTAATGCATGTAACATTGTAATCGGAATTTCCCCTTGCAGTATTGGCAGTCGACACTGTCACCAGTCATGGTGACGTGAGGGTTTTAAAGAAGTAATTACGGTTCCCTGTTTGCCACAATGGTATTTTTGCATACAGTCAGTGAACACTGCCGAACACCACAAACAGCACACCATCCTTGCCTGATTTACACTCTCCTTCTCCTTTTTTTCTTTTTTTAATTCTGTAGATGGAACAGGAAAGCGATACATAGTTGCTGCAGAAACGTTGGACAATCTATCTTTGTTGTTCTTTTTTGCAGAGTACATGAGGATCCTACACGCATGAGCCACGCTAGAATGGCTCGTGGAACAGTTTTCTCTATTTTTTTTGGTAGCCCCTGATGGGCACTGATGCAGATGCAAAGACGTGAAGGTGGCCAATTTATAAAATTCAGCGTACATACAGCACACCGCAGCCACGGTGGCACTGACGCCATAGCAGATGCTGTGACAATCCACTTGGCAACACTGGCAAAACTTAACAGCTCTGCAAAAAGCTGGCTCACTGTCCAGCGAGGCTTCACTAGCTGTACTGTGTGGCCTCAGTTGGGTGCCCACTATGTTGCAAATACTATATAGTTCTTGCAAATATACTTATCCACACACATAATAAATACCACATACACAAAAAAGAATCTTTGTGGTGCGCACATAGCTCTGAGTTTCTATGCTGGAGATAAAATTTAGTAACGTAAGTGTACCACCTAGTTGGCAGCTGAACTGTACACAAAGGAGATACAAGTCTAACCAATGATACTTATTTTTTGTTTCGTTTCTTCTCACGTTAAAAAAAAAAGAAAAAAAAAAGCATTTCTTTGCAACACCACGCACCAAGATTTTATGGCAATATAAGTGACTGCAATGATGTACATTTTTTTCTTTATGGGAAGGGGTTTTGTAGCTTTTGGGAAACACGGGTATCCTGTTGAGTTTAATGGCTACAAAGCACACCGATTAATTACACTGGTTCACTTTTCATGGGAATGACACAAGTTTATTGACCCCTCCCTCTGTTCCTGTCAAGTCGCTCCTCTTGGGTGCCTGGCTTCCCCGAGGACACTGCGGTTCTCCGAGACAACGTGACCTGGTGCTGAAAGCCTAGTGCCAAGCACATGCCACTGCAGCAGCACCTCAAAGGAGCTGACAGAGGGGTGCCCCTTTCCTGCACGGCAGCTTCACGTGCCTGTTTGCCAATGCACTGGTTGCAATGTAAGCTGCAGCAGGGCTCTACTGCCTTGAGCCGGCTGCTCCTCCACACGAAAGCTGACACCAGCTTCAGCTGCACTGTTCATGTGTTCAGACTGAGCCCAATGGGATGGCCGCTTATCAGCATTCCACTGCAGCAAACTAGACAGGAACAAGTCGGCTGGCTGGGGCATTATTAGAACTTCAGCAAACAGAGCTGAAGACAAGATGTATGCACTCAGGTGACAGTCGGGAAGACTGTCCAGTATTAAAGCAAGCAGAGAAGGCATTTTGGGCTGTTGGTCCATGCAGTTCTATATCTGGACATTTTTATTGCCCTGCTTCACTATGCAGCCATGCATTACTGAGCCCCATTTATGTACTCACAAATTAGAGAGGCTTTCTATACTTCATACAGCTTCTCTTCACCACTTTTATTTGAAATAAGGTCACTTTTATGCCCACTGAGCATGTTGCTTTGTCAAGCTTCTGAAACCTTCAGCTCTGCAATCTTTCACATGTATACACAACAGAGACAGTGCATATATGCCCTAAGGGGCAACGCATGGAAAAATGTTTGATCGATTTTGAATTGTATTATAATCTTCAAACGTCATATGTGGAAAATACTGTAGGTTAAGTTTAAACGACAGGTTGGTGAATCATACATTTGAGTGACAATGACTCCAGAAATTGTCGACTGTACCTGGAAGGCCGTAGGGAGCGTCATTAGACGCTCCTTGACACGTGGGTTCTTGTTCACCTTGGCCAAGATGTCAGCCAGCGCCGGCTGCACCTCCAGGGCATTCGACAGAATCATGCTGTGGCTCTCGATGGACCTGCAAGGCCGTGCAAAATGTGTATCAGAGAAATGTGCCTGCCAGCACAAATCACAAGGAGCATTCTTGAACAAGAATGGTGGGTTATGCTTTCAGAAAGCAAGAACAATTTGTCTTGGCAAACATCAATTTTTGATGCAATTCACCATTGTTTTGGCAGTTGTTCATGGCTTAGGCAGCCTTTATATTCAAATTTACTTTTGTAAAAACCTTTTGAGAATCAAAACACTGAACGGCTGCTTTAATAAAATGTTTGGGGATGTCACACTGAGGTGCATGATATTCATTTTTACAGACTGTACCGATGATGCACTCATCGCGAAGAGTGACCAGGTGTCGTGCGCCCTTCATTTGTTTCCTCTTCACTTAGCTCAAGCAGCAGCCAAATTTCAGTCCACAGTAACCCCTCACCTCATATTTTACCAGCCAACAAACTATGTTTTAGCCACGTAAGCTAATACATTGCTTAGCCATGTAGGCCCTGAGGCCAATTCCTGTTTTAGCCATGTAAGCTAATACATAGCTTTAGACCCTCAGGTCAATTCATCTTGCTCTTCTCTGTAGAATAAAGATGTTTCATCCGTCAGTTATGAGGCAAGCCATTTTCAATACAGTGCCACCTATAAAACAGCTCGACATCTTCACAACAAAACAGTGTTTCAATAGCAATGCACGGTAAATTCCTGAAATTGTGGCACTCTCAAAAGCCTGAAAAATATGCATGGCTGCAGCATTTGGTTCCCACAAAAACTGTGTGACCATGCGCATTTCTCACACTTTCTTCATAAATGATACACAAATGCTTCAGCCAGACCATGTTTAGCAAGCAGTGGTGCTTGACTTTCAAGTGGTTACCAGCAAATCATTGCTGCTGCAAATGCATCTAGCGTGCACCTGCTCTTTTTACGCAATCCAGCTATCTTTATGTGCTAAGAAAGCATGTAGCCGAAGCGTTCAGCTTTTTCATACCATAATCAGAAAACTGGCGTGCATAACCGTCAGCCCTTATGCCACACTGCATCATGTCAATCTTATCTGCCATCAAATAATGCACTGTTATGGCCATTCTGGAATTATTTCAAATTTAAACACAGGGTGACCTCATTTTTACAAAACTGCACTTTGCCTCCACGTTTTATTTTTTATTTAGCACATTCACTTTATTATGCATAGCACAGTATTTGAATACCCTGCCACGAAGAAAACAAATTTTAAACCCAAAAGAAATGACTTCACAACATGGCCTCAGAGGGCCCATCTTGAAAAATATGATTACACATTCTGAATTCCAGTATGTGACGTACAGATTCTGCTTATTTTCTGTAGTAGTACTACTATCTTTCACGTCACTTTGTGAAGGCCACTTTTAGGGAAATTATAAACATCCCATGAAATATGAACAGTTGGCACCCATAGTTTTTCGCATGTCGAGCCAAAACTAAATTTTTCATTTATATATGAATGCTATGGTACCTAACGCTAAGTAAAAATATTGTGGATTAAATTTGCCTGTAATGCTCTGAAATTGAGGATCACCAGCTGTGAAACCTTAACTACTCTGCTTTATATTTTAACACTTGTTGATAAAAGAAGTCAAAAACCAATATGTTGACTGCAACAAAAATTTTCAGAAGTACAGTAAAACCTTGAAACAGTGAAGTTAATTTAGGAATGACAATACTTGACTATATCATTTTTACAATGCATTAGTACAAAACAAATTTGTCACAGACATACAAAACTTCTTCAAAACCCAGTCAGCTGGTTTTCACAAAAACAGGCACCAATTAACATTTTATTGCAGCTATAAATACACACAATGTAAAGTAACAGTACTTATGCACCTGGCTAATTATTTTTAACATAGTTTGTGTTTTCTCTGTGGCAGGGGTGATTTTCAGTCATGAATGCGATGGAAGCTGTATCAAATTTCATTAAATCTGGTTGGGTTGAATGGCTTCAATGGAAATGGTAAAGTGTGCAGCATTTAGACTTCAAAATATACTAGACATTTACTCTGAATAAGCCCTTTATGACAAATATTCATGTTGCACTGTTTATTGAAAAGAACTTAAGAACAAACCCTCTTGATGAAGTAACCATTGTTGAACACGAATATGATGAATTGCTGCATGAATACACTTCCCCCAAGTTTCCCAGTCGGGGTGGTGGTTGTGTTCTATATGCAGAGGGCAAAAAATTAATAACTATCCTAAATAATAAAGTCCCTGTTGTTCAGATGGTCGAACAGGCTTGAAGAGGGCACAAGTGTTACTCAATAAATGTCCCGTTTAGCTGCTATGAACACTGAAATGGAGTGGGCTTGAGCAGCACTTCACAAAGGGCTGCATACACACTTCTTCAGCTGGCAATGCAGGGACATAGCAGCACTAAGGAGGCAGTTGCAGGGTTATGGCTGAGTGTAGTCGGCTAGTAGTAGCTGCACACAATCCTGCTATTCCCACTTCAAAAATCACCAACCACCTTCTGAACACGTCATCATCCAATGGGTCTAATTGTAGCCAGTTTATGCACCAGAACAGCACATAACGTTACATCACCATGCTTATTACGGAAAAGAATGGTGCACAAGTACCCTGTGGTGGGATTATTAGCATGACACTAATGCCAAAAACTGGGACTTGAAGCTCTATTATACCCCCACCACACCGAAACTGAAGAGTTTATTTTTTAAGGGGTTCTGTAGTTATAAAAATATACGTATAAGGGTCGTCTGCTAAGTTTAGATAGATTTCTATAATATGGCATCCCATTTTTGTGGTGATGCACGGCTGGCAAGTTTTACTCCCTTTTTTCAACCTGGCTCAGGCGCAGTATTATCAATAAGTGTAGCAGTACTTTTGCCTGACATACATTTGCATGGAGCATGTCAGCACTTGAGATAACTTCCAGGCAGTGGAAAACTTTTTTTTTAAGTGAATGGCTGCGCGGATCAAAACCAACTAAAGTGAAGTCCACAAGGTGTGTGAACCAGTGCTGATTTTTAAGTGAATGGCTGCGCGGATCAAAACCAACTAAAGTGAAGTCCACAAGGTGTGTGAACCAGTGCTGAAGGCCATTTACTTTTGAATCAATGAACTTCAGACATCAATTCAAGATGAAGCACATGTTGAGGTCACCACTATGGACATTGTGGAAAAAATTTATGAAATTGCAATGCATGACAACCAAATAACAGTACACAAGGCCGACAAAACCACAGGCATCTAAATTGAATGAGTGCACAAAATCCTGCCCGAATAAATTACAAATGTAAAAGTTGCGTGTGCTAAGGGTGCCGTGATTTTTTGTTGTGGACCAAAAGTGCCCACGAAAAGACCGCAGTATCTGGCAGTGTTAATCCCAATTCCCAAGACTTTCTCTTGCATCGATTCACGACCGGCATTCGAACATGAATTCACCACTACGCCCCCGCGTCACAGCAGCTGTGAAAGCAGTGGACATGGCTAGGTTAAAGCACTCCAAAGAGAGCAAAAGCCATTTTGTCGACTGGGAAGGCAATGACCACTGTATTTTGGAACAGCCTAGGGATAATCTTTGCGGACTACTTGCAGAATGACAAAACAATGACAGGCGAGTATTACGCAATACGCATTACTTATTGGACGGGGTAAAAGTAGAGTGGCAAAAAAAGATCAGGTGCATAATAAAGTTCTCTTTCACTCAAAAGACACACCATCCCACAAATCAACCAGCACAAGGGTAAAATACTAGCATGAATTTGGCTTTCAACTGGTTCCTCACAGCCCCTAATCTCTGGGTTTTTGCAAAATTAAAAATTTTACTCTGCAGGAGTTTGTCCTTGTCTGCCATCGCTACCACTGTCAATGCGCATTTCACTGCACTTGACAATTGTTACTCATGAGCAGGGGTGTAGCCAGGGGGGCTGTTTCAGTGTCAGAACACACTCCGAAATTTTCAGAGTGGTGCATTCCCCCTTTGCCCCTCTGAATTCCTCCTTTTTTCCTTCCCCACTGTTCTCACTCCGCATCAGTATATTAATATAAAAAACAAAACGAGAAAATTGATTGATTTGATTGATTATGAGATTTCACGTGCCGACGCTACACAGGCTATGAGGCGCGCCGTAGTGGAGGGCTCCGGATTAATTCTGGCCACCTGGGGATCTTTAACGTGCGCCGAAATCTCGAACACACGGGCAATCTTTTTTTTCTTTTTTGCTTTCGCCTTCATCAACAAAGTGTTCGCCACAAAAATAAGAAAATTAGATAAGAAAATGCAAATTTTCTAGGTGGGGACCTAGAAGCCCCACCTATCATAGACAATTATGTCTGGGAAGGTTGCAACAGGACCACAGGAATGAAGAAAGGGGGAGGTGTTGGCATGCTCATTAAACAAGGGACCGACTGGCAGAGAGTGCATGAAAGTTGTAAAGAGCATCTATGGGTTAGAGGCATCATAGAGGGGAAAAATACATGGTTAGGAGTGGTGTATCTGTGGATCGGAAGTAGTGCTAGGGAGGAAAATGAGGAAATGGTAAACTGTTTGAGAAGAGATATAAACGAGTTGAAAGATTCGGGCGAAATAATCATAGTTGGAGATATGAATGCCCATATAGAAGGTTTGGATGGATACACAGACCACAACGGTTCTCTAGTGATAGATCTATGCCAGGAAAACCGGCTTGTAATAGTAAACACGGAAAGCAAGTGTGACGGACAAATAACGTGGGAAAGCGGTAACAGACAGTCCAGCATAGACTACAGTTTAGTATCTGAGACAGTATACGGAAGGCTGCGGGAAATGAGGATAGATGAAAATGGAACAGACGGCTTAGGAAGCGACCACAAGCGGTTTAGCTTGCACTTTGGAGGCGCAACCCGGACAAATGCAGAAATAGGTACAATAGGAGGAAATAATTTGAATAATGAGCAGTTAAAGATCATCTCTGATAGATTGGAAGATGAAATCAATAAATACCCAGACAAAAATTGGGATTACGACGAAATGATTGCGTTCATAAAGGGTAAGATGAATGAAGCAAAGGAATGAAACTGATGGAAAGGGAAGAGAAAGTCGAGAAGCTGGTGGAATAAGGAAATAAAAGAGGCTATTGACCAGCGAAGAAAGGCTTCGAGAGAACATAGAGAAGCAAAAAGAACTGGTATGGAACCGAAAGTAGTGAAGGAAAAGTGGGATGTCTACCGTGGGAAAAAACTAGAAGTGCAGAAAATGGTGCAAGCAAAGATCAAGCAGAAAAGCGAACAATGGATGGCAGAAATACGGAAGAAGGACAAAAGCGCATCCAAGAAGTTTTGGAACCATGTAAAATCACTAAGCTCAAAAAACGATAACCATAAAAAATTCCTGATTGATGAGGAGGGGGAACATTTAGAAGGAGAGCATGCGTTGGCGCATATTCATCGAGTGATTAGTGAGAAGTTTAGGACAATAGTGGTAGGGAAACCTGAACCGATAACATCAGCGCCACAAAAGGCTGGTGGAATAAGGAAATAAAAGAGGCTATTGACCAGCGAAGAAAGGCTTCGAGAGAACATAGAGAAGCAAAAAGAACTGGTATGGAACCGAAAGTAGTGAAGGAAAAGTGGGATGTCTACCGTGGGAAAAAACTAGAAGTGCAGAAAATGGTGCAAGCAAAGATCAAGCAGAAAAGCGAACAATGGATGGCAGAAATACGGAAGAAGGACAAAAGCGCATCCAAGAAGTTTTGGAACCATGTAAAATCACTAAGCTCAAAAAACGATAACCATAAAAAATTCCTGATTGATGAGGAGGGGGAACATTTAGAAGGAGAGCATGCGTTGGCGCATATTCATCGAGTGATTAGTGAGAAGTTTAGGACAATAGTGGTAGGGAAACCTGAACCGATAACATCAGCGCCACAAAAGACTGCGGAAAGGGAAATAAGTTTGAGCAACCTTGATTGGAAAAAAGCAGAGCAAAAGGTTTCCCCCCAGACAGCAGTAGGCCCGGACGGAATACCAATGCAACTGATAAACCTACTTGGACCTAAAAGTAAGGAATCGTTTACGAGGGCAATAGATAAGGTGATAGAAACCAAACAAATACCAGAGGACTGGTTAGAAAGTAGGATGAATTTAATATACAAAGGCAGAGGAGACAAAGCCAGTATTGATTCATACAGACCACTCACAGTAACGTCAGTGGTGTATGGATTCGTAATGCAGGCGATAAAATCAGAAATTCAAGCATGGATGGAAGAAAATGAAATACTTGGGGAACTGCAGAATGGATTTAGACAAGACAGGCGACTAGATGACAATCTGTTCGTGATAACGCAATGCATTGAAATTGCGAAAGCACAGAATAGACCACTATGGATTACGTTCTTGGACATTAAAGGGGCATATGACAACGTAAACAGAGAACGGCTGTGGAGAATGCTGAAACTCCAGGGATTAGATGACGAGTTAGTACAGTTCCTTATAGCAATCTATAAAGGCAATAGAGTGCACCTTACTTGGGAAGGACAGAAATGCGCCCAGCAGGTCAACATCCATCGGGGACTGAAACAGGGATGCCCTTTGAGCCCAATACTGTTCATGGTTTACATGGTAGGGTTAGAAAAGAAACTGAAAGAAAGTCAAGTAGGGTTTAGCCTAACCCATATGCTGCAAGGCAAAGTGGTACAACAGCATAACCACAATAACCAAACCGATATGCAGCGGCTAGTAAATATTTGCGGCCAGGAAGCCACTGACCTCGGGTTAAATTTCAGTTCAGAAAAATCAGGAATAATGGTTTTCAATGACGCTACCACCGACGTAGTGTCTATCCAGCAAGGCGAATTACCTAGAGTGAAGGAATATAAATATTTGGGAGTGTGGATAAACGAAGGGGATAACTACTTAAGTACTTACGAGGAGCAACTTAAGGTTAAGGGAAAGCAAAACGCAGCTATAATGAAGCATAGAGCTCTGTGGGGGTATAACAAATATGAAGTAGTAAGAGGAATGTGGAAAGGAGTAATGGTTCCGGGTCTCACGTTTGCGAATGCTGTACTCTGCTTAAAATCAGACGTTCTATCAGGTCTTGAAGTAAACCAGAGAACGGTAGGACGTTTGGCCTTAGGCGCGCATGGAAAAACAACTAACGAAGCAGTTCAGGGAGATATGGGCTGGGCGTCGTTTGAAGTTAGAGAAGCTCAGAGTAAAATATGCTTTGAGATGAAGTTGAGGGCAATGGTTCAATGAAGGTGGGCAGCTAAGGTATTTAGGTACCTATACTTGAAAAGCGTGGACACGCAGTGGTTAAGAAAGACTAGAAGGCTAACGATGAAATACGGAAAGAACAGTGGGGAATCCAAAACAGACAAGGTAACCAAAAAAGAGGCAAGGCAGATTGAAACGAATAAATGGAGGGAAAAAATGGAAGCTAAAACGTCGTTAGAGATGTACAGGGCTGAGAAGATGAACATCAGAAAGGAAAATTTCTACGATAATTCCCAGGGCAGTGCTTTGATTTTTGAGGCTAGAGCAGGTTGCCTGCGAACTAAGAGTTTTGTGAGGAAGTATTCACAAAATGATGGGGTATGTGTGGTCTGCGGAAAAGAGACAGAAACTATGCGGCACATAGTGTTAGAATGTGAGGGTATCCATCCAAATCTACATGAAGGGAATATTGGGCTTTCAGAAGCCCTAGGATTTAAGGGTATCAGAGAGGAAGTTAACTTCAAGGCTGTCGAGGGGACGAAAAGAAGATTAGAATGCTGGTGGACGAAAAGCAGAGAGGGGAATATTGCCTAGGACAGTTACCACCTGTAACAGGGAAAAGAAGGTATTTCGGGCCTAATAAGCTTTAGTGCCTGCCCTAAGCAGTGCTAGTATTAAACCAAGAGTGTAAAACATGGTTATATTAGTCCTTTTTGGTAAGATGACATGTCATCACCCCGCTTAAAAGAAAAACCAATAGGAATCATCATCATCATCATCATCAAATGATGTTTGTGCGCTGGCTATCTTTCCATTTAGGGTATCTTTTGCTGGAAGTGTATAACACACCAAATATTTCTGGCTATGCCACTGCTCATGAGACAGGATGACTGGATAAAAAAAAAAGGAAGCTCTGTCAACCATGTGCATTCTTCAATGGAAAGAAGACTATTTTAGGAAACAAACCCTTTGTCTTCGGGAAAAGTTGTTTGTACTATTTACACCATACTGATGACACAACCCTAGCATAGAAACGCACACTGAAACAACATACTCGGCACCAAGCAGAAAAATCCAGATGCAGGACACGAGCTCGTATGGAAGTTAAATTGAAACTGCACTTTTCCCCACTATATCCATTATCCTTACATGATGGGTTGCACAAAGCTGCACCACAGTGTTTCGGACATAAAATAAGCCATAACATTAAATAAAATACCAGAGAGTCCTTTTGGTACCATTCCACAATCACCCATCCCCTTTGCACATAAACCTTTTCAAGCTCTTGTCCGGTCTTAGCATTAGGAGACTACGCAAAGCAGTCAGTGATTACGTTTATCATATCGAAAATTGAAGAAAATGGTGGAGGCCAGCATGGTGCATGTTCAAAACTGGCTTAGTCTTTTCGTGTTGTTACCTGAATCTGTTGCTGCCCACACAGCAATGGCAAAAAAAGAAAAAGGCATTTTGTAATGTGTAGTTTTTAACCAGGGTAAGTTGATGCCTTCCCGTTTCCGAGTTTTCCCACATCTACCAGGGCTGTTGGAAAGGCCTTCTCGAAGCTGCGAGCTGCTAATCCGAACAGCACGCCTGCACGCAAACACAGCTTGGATTTGAGTGGCACGAAGGACACACCTGAACTTGTTCTTGCGATAGAAGCAGGCAAGTCCTTCTGCCATAGGACTGTTCTTCTCGGTGTAATATCCAGCAAAGCCGCAGAATCCAAGGGCAACTTCGAGGTCCTCCCGGAAGAACTTGCGGTCTACCTCTTGCAGAAAAAAGAGGTCGCTCCGGTAGCCTACAGTACAAAGGAAAGCACCCAGTTCAGGGTCAGTCGACCAGTTTAGAGAGGTCACCAAGGGTAAGTACGTTCCTGCAAAGCAAAATTGGCCTCCACCTAAAGTGCAGCCATTTAGCCGTGAGGCTACCGGTTTCGCCCAAAACTTTACAGTTCAAGAAAAATTTGTCCTGGTCCAGGATTCGAAACCGGGATCATGTCCTATGTAGGGCAGATGCTCCACCAACTGGGCCATTTTAGCATGAGAGCAAATCAAGCTTAGAAAAATGCGTGCACTTCACTCTACCTGGAAGCGAAATTTCAAACCCTTGAAAACAGGCGTATGTAGTCTTACTAGAAAAAACTAGAGGATAGAAAATATGGCTACCCAAATATGCACAAGCACCTTGTACGCAAGCAGCGACAATCATCAATTTTGAAACCAAAACTTGGAAAAGGCTGGCTAGGACTAGGCGACGTCACAGCAAGCTAGAAACACAGCGTCTCAAATCCCGACCGAGACTCTCAAATGGAAGCACGCATGTGGAGCAGACTAGTTAGCAGACCAAGCTGGCCAGGATGTTACTCTCTCTCTATAGCTGCTTGCGCCTTATGCTGGCAGGTGTAGCACTGTTTGCTGCGGGGCTATGTTATACGCCTACAGCTGATTAACTGGGATGTTCACAGAACTACTACGTTGCATCCCAGTGGGTGTGGCCGCACCTACTGCAGGTTCAGTCAGAATAAATTTGGCCACAATGAAATTTCACTGCATTGGACTTTAGGTATTCACAACCAACGGGCTAGCTATTTACCAATTTCTCGCACTGTGCGCTGCTGAACATTTACACAAATGACTGTGTGCTAAACTTGGGACAAACGTGGTTGGTGCCACCTCGAAGTGGAGGTTATAATGCCACTATAATCGCCTATGCCAGCCGTGGTCTTTCCAAGGAAGAAAAAAACTACTCAGTTTCTGAAAAAGGGTGCCTCGCGATTATACAGGCCATTTCAAAATTTCGCCCATACGTGTATGGACGACCATTCAAGGTTGTGACACACACCCACGCACACACCCACATGCATGCACATGCACACACACACCCACACACACACATGCACACACACACGCACGCACGCACACACCTCAGCAGTCAGCTCGGCAGACATCTGCCTGATCCTCCAGTGGTCACTTGCACTGCTTAGTCTGACAGTTCTTCTGAAGGGAAGATTGCATTGATTGATTGATTGAACCCGGCAGGTGAAGACTAGAGGGCAGCCGCGCACACTTATGGTTGACACAAGCCTTAACATTCAGTTCGGCGGAAGATCACAGGTCGGGTTCGCATTATTCTGCACAGGGTCGGTAGAGTCTTTTCAGTACACGTACCTTTCAGTACGTGGATGTTTAGGTACACGGGCGCTTTGGTACAAAGAGAGATTCAGCCATGTGAACAACTGACTAAATTAAAAAAAAAAATCATATGAACTGTATAAACTTGTTCAACTTGGGTTAATGTTATTACTATTTCTGTTAACCCAGAATTATCAATTGGCTTAATGTCTGGGAACAATTTGTTCTTTAATTATTGCTTATGAATTCTTGTTTGGTGAGTTTATTTCTTGCTAACCTTGCTAAAGGTTAACCTTTCGTAAAGTTACTAAAAGTAGCCTTACTAAAGGTGGTGCTATGTGTGCCTTTACTTATTTGCCACTGCTGCGACGACATTCCTTTTACTGCATGTGTTACAGCGCACAGAAACCTATGGGGATAAAACATGGTCATACTTGTTGACACAAGCGCCTCCTAAATGTAAAGCCACATACGTCTGCTTGCCTACTGTGCAGGGAATGGCTTAGCTTACCAAAAAGTTCCTTCATGATTAGATTCTTCCTGTAGTCCATCTTGAGGGCGTACCGAGCACAGTACGGGTACAGGGTCTCCCTGGCGAGCTGCGACTCGGCATACACGCCGGCAAGCAGGTTGTAACTGACGCAGCGGAACCTGTTTCCGGAAAAAAGTGATGCCATCATCAGTGCAGCAATACTCAAGGTGACCAGGACAAAACAAGGAGTTTGCATTTGCAAGCACTGCCGTTTGATGCATGCTCACACTATTCCCGTTTTATTCCAGGAGGTATTTTGACTCTAGTTGAAGCAGGGGTGCAAAAGGACTGGCCAAGAGGAGGGCATATGTGAAACATACACAAGAGAAGCCTCTTCTGGTTAGGTCAATGCAGTTCTCTGCCTTTCTAATAAAAGCAATTCAAGTGCCACATGCATACTTAGTGCTGTCATTTGCATTCACTTCCTTGGACGGACCACTGATTTTTGTCACGTACATGCTCTCTAGCTTATATGAAAGCCAGCGTTTTATATGGTCGAATAACTACAGGCAATGTACAAACAAACTGGCGGAAATAATTTTAATTTTTCACTAAACTTTCCGAAATCTGAAGAATGGCGGTTCGTAGTGTAGAACACTACAACATGTGTACCGGACAGATGACCTGCAAACCTTGCAGCTACTGAAACTGCTGAAACATTCAATCACTTGTTGAAAACCTTGTAACATAAGTATTTATATAAGTTTAAATTGTATATGTATTTTTAAATATTCTTTTGAAAATTTTAAAGACACCCGTCCGCCGCCACTCGACTGCTCTCAGTGTGGCTAACTGAACCTCCTTGCCCAGAATCAACGGCAGCGGCCAGTAAACAGACCCAGTGAAGAAGCTTTAACGATGCTGCCTGCGTCCGAGGCGTTTCATCTGCCAAAATATTCGTTTTCAGTTTCCAAAAACGCCAACGTCAGTTTATAAAAAAGGAAAGGACGTGCCCTGGGAGAATCGAACTGCCGATCTCCGCAACATGAAGCCAGCATTCTACCTATCATCCATCTCAACAGATGGCGCCGTCGTACAAAATAGACAAGCTATTAAAAAAAAAACACAAAGGAATAAGAAAGCTTGCAATTCACATTTTCTTTTAGCTGGGGACAAGTTTTTAAATATCGCTTTTCATCTCGCACACAGACAAAAGTATGTTGCCGCGCTACTGTATGTCATGATTGCCGGCATTATTTTTGGGAGAAACATATAGCTTGTAGATAAAAAAATTTCGATTTAAAAAGTTCTATGGTGTTATCAGCAAAACCGTTTCACATTAAGGGGTTTCAAGGGATGCCCTTTCATTTGGGATAGAGAACATATACTCGACAAATATCGATTGTCTGTTCATTTAAAGACGTGACTTGGGATAAATGCAGCCCTGTAAACATTTCAACATGGGTAATGGGGTTCAGTCCCCTCGTATGGGGGTTGGGCGCTTGCCCTCTGTATGCCACTATGGCAGCAGCAATGATTGTAAACCGCAGAAACACATCCACACAAAAGGGTCAGAGCAGGTGTCGGTGCACCCTATAATCTTCCGCATTATGATACATGATGTCCCAAATCATGAAAGCAGATCAGCAAAGATGAGGACAGAAGAAGTGACAAACTAGAGCGCCGCAGTTTGTCACCTATTTCGTCCTCGTCTTTGCTCCGTTTTTTAATGTCAATAATGGGTACCCAACTAGCCCAACGTCAAGCCTTAGTCATATTAGCAGAGTTTTTCTAGGAAGAACAGTTAGGCTTCAATGAAAGAGTTCCAGTTGGAGTTTAACAAGCCAAAGCTGCCCCTGGGCTAAAGGCACACCAAAGCAGAGGGCCTTGGATTAATTTAAAGCATTTGGGAACCTTTAAAATGACCCAAAATGCTGCGCACAGGGGTGTTGTGACCTTTCCCCACTAGAAAAAAAGATCAGTTTGGTAAGCACCTGCCAATGTAAAACGAACGTATCTGGCACACACCATTTTTAAAAAAGCACTGACTGCATCTTGTAAACATTAGAAATAGGCTGCCTCACCCTACAAGCGGCCTTCATTTCCGTCTTGAATTTGGTTATGTGCTTTGCTGTGCAGTACAAGTTGGGTCTAAAAGGTTTAAGAGTGTTGGCTACTTTCGCTTTTTTACTGCCAGAGACATACTTTACAATAGGCAGCACGAAAGTGAACCAAAAATGTGAGATTATTATTGCAGGTGTATTACTGCAGAGGACTACATGACCAAAAAGGCCACTGGCTTTACCACTCACCCCAGTAGACAAGCCAATTATGCCGTAGTTTCTATGCCTCCTGTTAGACGATACTGCTGCACAGCCGTCTTCAAGATTTGCACTATTTTATTTTGTGTCCCGAAAAAGTGGAAGGGAAACCGAAAGAAATTCCTTATTTATTCCTAACAAACTACGGCATTGTTTACCATCAAACAAAAGCCAACACAGCTACAATCTTCCAGTTCAATTAACAAGTTGCTCAGCTTTCAGTGAACATTTAAGCATAAAGTGTGCCTGCACAAACCAAGCTAGTGATAATTATGCAACAGATTAACATTACAATCTGGAGTATCGAAACAGTGCAAAACGTGATGCTGCTGTGGTTGGTGTGCAGGCTTCCCTGGATTTTTTTTCCCTTCCAAGTTTAATAAACGGTTGATGACAGTGAAGTGAGTTGGCTTCCCTGTCTCCTTCCAGTACTGGTAATCAACGCAACAACCCACAGCTAGCAATTAAGAGGAAATGGCACCACTGTGGAGCCATGAAGCAAAGCCAATACGTGCCTGCGAAATCCAGAGAACTGGGACGTGAAGTACTGCCGGTTCTGAAAGGGGCAGTTCATGGGGCCCGGCTGGATGGCAGTGTTGGACAGCACTTCCACCGTCATGCCCTGCACCCCGAGCTTCTGCGGGGTCAGCAGGAGCAGAAGGTGGTGCCCGATGTCCTGGTAGGTGGGAGTCATCCACGGACCGTTTTGCACGAACACAAACAGCATGTTGGCAGCGCTGTACAACTGGCGGCGTGGGTAGCTCTGGCCCCGGTCAACGCTCCTGTACCACGCGAAGTCGCAGTCATTCAGGCTGCAGTCATCCAGCTCGGCATACGCGTACACCGGGAAGCCTGCCATGATGAGCTTCGGCAGGCGGGCGCATCGCACCGAAGGCGCGTTCACAAGGACAGAGTACCGCTGGTCCCCAATCTGCACGGTGCAGCACCAAAAAAGGCAGATGTTTGCATCTGTCGGACAACCAAGAGACATCAGTCAGAACAACAACTGAAACGGGATGGTTGTGACTGTGGTTCGGAAGTTGCCAGCAAGCCACCCGAATGACGAACAGCTCTCATTTCCTGAAACAGGGCTGTTAACTTGCCTATGCTGGCCGTCACGATGCAGGAAGTGAACTGACCGATGCCGGTCAGTCAACATTAGTAGGCACTCACTTAGGTTACAATTTTCTTTCTGAAGCCTCGTGCTGCGGCTTCACTAGCATTTACACAATTTTTACACTTCAAGGAGGCTTTAATTTCAACCTGCTGTTCAAATACGAAAACCTCATGCAACCTTCAAGTACTTTCGCATATATATAAAAATTCACTTGTAGTAGACATTCTTACCACCAGCCTGTTACTCCGATGGATAAAAAAAAAAAAAAAATCGATGTGAGCTAGCTGATCTGGGTGCCTGAAACTGTACAAAATCTTTTTTCCCCTCACAATAGCCCAAGCTACTATTTGCTTGAATTAAAATCACCCAGTAAATATACAGCCCAGAATGGTGTACGTTTCCTCATATAGTTTAGAACACGTCGCGAGTTCTCGTGCGTTCCATGCAAGCGCGAAGAGTACATTTAGATTGCAAGGACAAGGCGTTTTTCTTTCTTTGCCGAATTTCGGCACGATGTACAGGGGCAAATCGAAACGGGGATTGAAGCTCAAACAGCTCGCAAAATTGGGGACGGTTGTAGACAACACTGGAGGCACACTACCTGGCTGCATAATCGCTCTCCGAGCAGAAGGCGTCAAAAATATCTGCATTTAAGTTTCGACCCCTGGGCAAAGCCGAATGTGCACTGAGCACCAAATACGAGGCGAAAGAATACTTCACTTGGAACAATGCTGCAACGGTTATTCTGGAATCGGAATAAAGACACGAGAAGGGCGATTATGCATCCCACCAGTTACCGCCACAGCTAAGTTTTTTTATCGCTCTCTAAAGTGGAAATCCTGACCTGCAGTATGGAACCATCTTTCCACGCGTCGCCGCTGGTCAAATCCTCTGGCACAGGGATTCCGTTGTGCTCCAAAGAAACCAGCAATTTCGGGTGCGATTCGGTTTTTGCAGCGTCTTCGTCCGAGCGGCTGTTTTCTTGCTTTTTCCTTTTACGTTTTGTTTTACCTTCTTCATTGTTAGTAATGTTTAGGGATATTCTAGCAAGCACAACACGAAGTTCTTCTACACTGGCGCGATTCAAGGTGTACAGCCGTTCTTTGATGTCCCCAGAAGCATATTTAAATGTCAAACGGAGCCGGCTTTTTTCCGAGTCGTGGTTCACGTAGGCAAATTTTTCCGTTGCAGCTGCAGCAGAACACATGGTTTTCTTGCAGGAACGAGTGACGTATAGCAAGTTAAACGTCAAAGCACGCGTCCACATCATAGTTGCTCACATGTCTACACCATAATGATCTTATTACGTCGATTGAACTAGAACTGCTTGAATGCTTCCGAAGAAGAAAAAAACTTCGCCAACTGCACTGAGCGCTGCCATCTTGGTCGCGTTGCCAACCGCTTGTGTGAGAGCGCAGAAAGTGCGTGGAAGGGAGGCGACGGGAGGCTAAGGGAAGACGTGCAATGCTCATGCTGCATGCACGTTAGTTTGTGGCATCAATCACAGAGAAAAGAAAGAAGAGGTTATATAAGGCGGCGTTGACCACAAATTGTGCGAGCGAAATTAGGGCAGTGCAGCAGATAGTAGGTTCTCGTTTCACAATATTTTGCTCAATGGATTTCGGCTTCGGCGGAAATACAAGCTACACATTTTGAATTAGTATTGTATATAGTTTGCGAAGCAGTATGTGGGTGTGCGCGTGTGCGAATCAGGCTTTCCGAGGAAAGAGCATTTCCGAACGCGCACATTACCGATAAATTTGCGACTAAAACCAGAAAAATCGGAGCAAATAAATGCAGTCGCGAAATCTCAATGTAATTTCTTTCAATTAAGAAAGCAGGGCCTTGACAGGTGCATTTTACGTTTCGTTGTTTTACCACGAGGTTTTAAACAGAGGCCTAATCTAATGGCCGACGTTCGAAAAACGGTACACATGTGCAGAAGACAAAAAAAGCTACACAACGGCATAAAGTGCACGACAGAAACTAATGCGGAAACCATTTCGTTGTTTTACCACGTGGTTTTAAACGAAGGCCTAATCTAATGACCGGAATTAGAAAAACGGTAAACACGTGCAGAATACAAAAACGCTACAAAACGGCACTAAAAGTGCACGATAGAAACTAATTCGGCAGACGAAAACGGACGGCATAATTATTTTTCCTACCATAAACGACAATAAGCGACAACGTTCCCATTTTAGACGCCACTTTGTTGGGCGATAATTGTGACGATCGATTTTAGGGTTGCTAGTATGTAGGCCTATATATGAAGTCAGCTGATTTGATGTCAAGAGGACGGTTCTGGAAACAGGTACTGCTTTGTTCAGCATGTCTGAGAAACTGCACACTGAAACTGAAACTGCATACTGCGACAAAAAAAAAAAGCATATAAAACTCGGTTGATCTACAATATTATACTTACTGAGAGTGGAACGACGACCCAAGTCCCCATGTTAATTAACGCGTCTGAACCACTGGTCTGAACGCTGGTTAATGATGCATCAATGCTATGGCCAAGACAGTGACCGAAGACATAAGTGCGTATGCAAGATGTTTCATAATTTGGTAGCTGCGCTTTTTTTTATCTCATTTCTTGTGCCTTTTTTTTACTTTCTGCTCTTTTGTTAATCTTTCGTATTTTTTGAGGGAGCTGGAAGACAAACAACAGAAACCATAACTACGAGTTTGTTGGCGGTCTTAATGGCGGTTACCCATTCCAGTCGAGCGGCCTTGCAGAAGCGAAGAAAGTGTTTTAGTTGGAATGGATTCTAACTCCGGTCGGTCTCATTGTTATCTCGTATCCGACCCAGAAATGGAGGAGGGATAAACTTTATTTAGCAAAAGATGCGGTGGTAGGAGCGTTTCTCCTATGGGTAGAGTACCTCTGCCCGGTTACACGTCCGGCCCAAAGAGGCCCGCGTCGCTGTCCGGGTTGTCGGTGCTCTCGCCGCCAATTTATGGTGTTCTTTTATTTGTCGCTTTGAACTGATCAGAACTGCTCCAAAGCAGCTCCGTATTTTATTTGGCCATAGAATTTCTATTGCAAGGGCAGTTCTGGACTGACCAGGAGCCGCTCATAACTGTTCTGGGCCAAGATACCGAGATGCATTGGAAAGTGAGAATTCGGTTCCGAATGTGGTGCCTTATTATATTGTAAGCGAGGAGTCTGTTTTCGCTCTGCGAATTAGGACCGTCACCTTTTGGAGTCAGGGGGATCGGAGGCTTTATGTTGGTTTTGACTCCGGTCTGCCTTCGGGTCTCTAGATGGCGACATTTTTTAAAGCAAAGCTTTACTACTTTCGTCCAGCGGTTTCGCAGAAGATGCGCAAGTTAACCTTTTGACCTGAGACACACCCCCGGCGACACACCCCTCGAAGCGCATCGCGTGATTCGCCGGGCCCGCTGTCCGTCAGCGTTGCGCACAGGGCCACATCGTTCTGCTCTCATCGCGGCCGCTCCCGTCGCGGCGGCGACGGAGCGGCCGCTCAGTGGATCGACAGCCGACCAAACCCACAGCCTCCCACGCATGCGCCGCTGGGGCGTCTCCGGCGATGTGACTCATCTTGCGCCGCGTTCGCCGTGAAGAGAAACGCCGCGTTCGACGAGAATGTAAGCGAGGCCGAGCCTCCTTCTGTGAGCGTTGCACAGGACCGAACGGCTTGGAGCCGTGGTCGACAATACAGCTACGTCAAAGGTTAACCAAGCGAAACCAAGACTCAACCAGACAAAGCCAAGCTTTTGCTTTGCATATCCAAGTTTAGTTGAGCTAAGCCGCTTCCATTTTTTAAAAAATCCGCGGCGTGTAATTTACGCTTCGCTGATCTATAGGATAAACTCGCTCCGGTGTAGAGTGCTCTCTTTGAATTTAGTAACCTTAGAATTTAGGGGTTTAACGCGCCGCATTGGAGAGTGCCTAGGAGGGCCCCCGATACATTTTGACCATCTGGGAAACTTGGAATTCAGCCAGAACCGACTGCGTTCCTGTGGCTGCCTGTGGCCTTGTCGGATTCCCTCCCCTGTGGAGGCTTTTGTTGATCCTTATGGTAATTGGTAGTTGCTCCAGATAAACAACAAAAATATTATGCCGTGTTTAAGTGCGTATCAGACACAATTCATATAAGTCATTCGGATTCGGCCATGGCACGGCATACTTGGGCACTGACTGAGGGCGGTCTTGATCGAAGCGTTGACTGACAGATCTCTCCGCGATGTTTCATGTAAAGTAATTTGGCACGCACCTCACGGGTTCTCTGCGATTCGGATGCTGAATATGATGGACGTGCGTACGCATGCAATGGCCTTGCGCATTTCGTAGAGAGAGAGAGAGAGAGAGAGAGAGAGAGAGAGAGAGAGAGAGAGAGAGAGAGAGAGAGAGAGAGAGGCACGCGCCGCAGTGCGGCGCGCTCCGGATGGGCACAATCATGGTACCAGGATTAACTTTCACAAATTCGGTTCTGTGCATGAGGCCAGAGACCCAAGCGGGCCTGGAGGTAAATCAGAGGGCAGTAGGCAGATTGGCCCTAGGGGCCCACAGCAAAACTACAAATGAGGCGGTGCAGGGGGATATGGGCTGGTCGTCTTTCGACGCAAGGGAAGCGCAGAGCAAGATAACGTTTGAGGAACGACTTAGGGACATGGAGGACGAAAAATGGGCCGCGAGGGTATTTAAGTACCTGTATATGAGGAGCGTGGACACGCGGTGGAGACGGATGGACCAGACAGCTGACCAAGCGGTACGGAAAGTCGGTAGGAGAAAGTGGGGTTTACACAACAGTTAAAAAGCAGGTAAAGGGAGCAGAGACGACAATGTGGGCACAGAGAATGGAAGAAAAAAAAAAAACCCTGGAGACTTATAGGGCAGAGAAACGGGAAATTAAGGAGGGATTCTATGGCAATCGAGAGGCAGTGCTTTGCTCTTCGAGGCACGGGCTGGGTGCCTGAGAACCCGGGCATACACGGGTAGCTACAGGCAGCAGGATAAAACATGTGCATGCTGCGGCAGTGATCGGGAAACTATAGACCATATTGTCAGGGGCTGCACAGAGATACGGCCACCGCGGGGTGAGGGGGAAACGACGCTGATGGAGCTTTGGGATTTGGGGCGAGGGGGAACCTCAACATCAGGGCCATAAAGGTGACGAAGAGGCGACTGGAGTGGTGGTGGAAGAAAAGTAGGGAAGGGATGGGCACGCAGGCGGAGTAATCATACGGAGGAACAGCGAGGGGAGAAAAAAAGGGGGGGGGGGGGAGCGATGAGTTTAAAACAGGGAAGAGAGGGAGACGGGAGGGAGGAAGCAAATCTATTAGGTTAGTTGGGAGTAGGGCAAGTAAGCGTAATAAAACAGGCAAGTCGGTTGCTGACAACCGACGCCCCGATTCAAAGGGAGAGCCACTAATCATCATCATCATCAATCGGAACGCTTCTTGAGAGTCTCGCAGTTGGTTAATATTCTAGATGTTTTCAGCACTCGTAGTAGGTACGGGTCCAGACATTTATTTTTTGTGTCCTTGTATCGATACCCTAAAACAAAACAAACAAACAAAACTCGTCGTGGGAGCGCCTCAAACATCCGATCCCCATCCAATCACTCACGTTGGAGCATTGGGAGCACGGTGGAAGAATTGACTGTGATTGGAAGAATAGGCTGACCGGCTCCCAGCTCAGAGAGAGAGAGAGAGAGAGAGAGAGAGAGAGAGAGAGAGAGAGAGAGAGAGAGAGAGAGAGAGAGGAGGGTGGTCGCGCTTGTAGCCGGTCCGGATCGCAACGCGGCCTCCCAGCGCTCCTCAGAGGGGATTAGTGGGAACGGACCGTGGGCTCATGCCCATCTTATGCGAGATAGGGTGGCTGAGGTGGCAGGCCGTGGTTAGGTAAAGGCTTGGGTGTACGTTGGTCGGACGTGCTGGGCTGGGGGAAGTGTTTGTTTAGAGTAAACGCCAAATGTGAGCCTTACGCTGTTATCCAATTGCTGGTCCGCCGGTGGGTAGATCCGGCGGGAGATGCGATAGTGTGTTGATGTCATTAAATGTGACCAGACAATCCCTCGCAGACCGCGTTCCGTGTTAGGGACAGATATTAGGCCTTGCCCGGATCATGCGCCCTCGGGCCCAGCTCGAGGATCAGGAGCCTCTGACCTGCCGGGCGCGGGCTGCTGTGAGGCTTGAAGGCGGCCTGGACTGAGGCCGCCAACCACTCTTCTTGCCCCTCCTCTTTGCTTTAAAAAAGGAATAAGTGTCATTCCTCCTCCTCGAGGCACTGAAGTCTGCTTACGTGCTTCGAATGCGAAAGCATGACAGCTTTTGTTCGATTTCCAAAAAAAAAAAAACTTATATAATTCGCTTCGTAAAGGGGCCAGAATGACTTCCTATGATTATGACGCCAAACGTCGCTGGGACCAATTTTAAATGGATATTATTGTCGCAGTTTTGAGAGGCCAGGAAACCACGCGGATCAGCTGCTCTGTGACAAAAAACTTCATTACGGAGGTGTGTGACGAAGAAGCTTCTAGCTGGTCAAAGACACAACACAAAGTAAAAATTCTGGTGGGGCTTGTGGCGTCTTTTGTCCCATTTCGCCCCGCCGGACCCAACTGTGGGCAGTTTCAGACCAACTGAATGCAATCTTTAATCGAGCTAGGGGGGAAGCGGGGTCGTGGAAGGTCGCCTTGGACGATTTTGAAGCCAAGGACAAGGATGTCAGCTTGCTTGGACGGAAAAATAGGAGGTCAGGTTGTCCGCGAGCCCCCGCACCTGATCCCTAGCCGCCGAAACTGATGCCATGAATGGCGCAGTAATTATAGTCGGCAACACGTTGGACAACGTTAACTCGTGCGTAATATTTTATTGTGTAGTGCGGGCACATCGAACAAAGTACCTAAAAACACACCTTTGGGGTCACCAGTGCCCCGACGAATTGTTTTTAGATGCGGAGCATCTTAGAGTCTGGCATGTCCCGCGTCGGCGTCCGCACTCACACTGCGCATGCGCAACTCTCCTCCTTCCCTTTCTCCCACAGCTGCGCGATACTCACGCCACTTCTTCTCTCGTACCAGCTGCGTGCACTTCGCTTTCGCTTCTCCCGCGTTCTCGCTTCTGCTTTCGCGTCGCATGCTCGGCGCTTGCGCATATCTCCTCCTCTCGTCTCCTCTCCTTCAACCTTTCAACCTTGAATGTAAATCGGGTAGCGCGCTGCACGCGTTCAGTTCAGCGCTTGCTGCGGTTGACTCCACTTCACTCCGTTCTTCCGATGAAGTGTGATGGAAGCAACAGTCCCGTCAGTTAGTGGGTTGGCGCAAGCAAGCGTCAGCACCACCCCACAAACTAACAGCAACGCTACGTCCACTGAAGACAAAGCTGCGCAGCGAAGGGCACGCGACGCTGAGCGCAAACGCTTGAAGCGAGCGGCGGACCCTGAGCTTCGTCGGCGCGAATGCTCGGCGCTTGCGCATCTCTCCTCCTCTCCTTCAACCTTGAATGTAAATCGGGTAGCGCGCTGCGCGCGTTCAGTTCAGCGCTTGTTGCGGTTGACTCCACTTCACTCCGTTCTTCTGATGAAGTTCTACGAACACAACGGAACCCCGAGATGCTCCGCATCTACTCAGCGTTCCCTTGGGGAAGATGGGGCTAATTTTTTTATTATTTTATTTTATTCAGTATTATTTAAATGCAGTCACCTTCATTTAACGGTGCACTGCTTCCCCAGTATCAGAGCTCCCTGTGGCTGGGGTGCCCGTGTTCTCGTTACGGGCCGTCATGTGTTCTGCCCGCGCGCTGCGCTTCCCAAGTCGTACACCATCCGCCCAAAACGGTCTAAAGGAGCACTGACACCAATTTTCGGCGTTATTATTGTACACTTCGCTTCCTTTACTCAACAGAATACCCTTGGCTGAAATATGAGCGGCCGGCGACGCGAAGAACATACTTCAATGAGATCTCATTTATCGCTCCGACGGAGCAGCGCGCGGAGCTGCACTCAGCAAATGGACATCAGCGTGACATCACTCCGTGAGAGGAAAAAGAAGTGACGCGACGGCGCTCGTCAAAAACTCGTGACGTCACTTTACGCGCGCGCGGCAGCGCGGCCTCGCGAGCGGCGAGCGGGCGCCGGCGCATTCAAAAACGGGTGCACGTAACCAGAGCATAACCGCTGCCCAGGAAGGCACTGTTGGCAAAAATAAAGTTCCACACACGGGGAAGGAAGCGCTAATGTAGCCCGAAATCGCAATAGAAGTCGCCATCAGGAATTTTATTGAAAGCGGTCATCGAATTTCCGCCGCAATGGTAGGCCTAGCACCTAGCCTCCGCAGTGTTTTGACGTCCGCACAAAGCGGTGAGGTCATGATTCTGTCATATGCGCCTTTCGGGATGAAAGGCGGGAATTTGAAACAAACGATTTTCAGGCCGTTCAATGTAATTAATTATCGCGCGCTGAAGTATTTAAAGCGCGGTTTCGGCTTCGCCAGACCATTAAGCATCGATAAAAGCAATAAAAGTGGAAGATAAAATTTTCGTGTCAGTACTCCCTTAAGGAGCCATGAAGAGAAAATGCAAGTTGGTTTTATTCGAAAGATTTCGTGTTTTATAGTGCCCCCAGCGCTTGTCCGGATACAAACGGTGCTTTATTCACTGAGAAATTAAACAACTTAGGTTAAAATTTTGATTTTCCCGCTCAATCGTGCGTTTTCGTGGTCCCAAATGACATCACAGGAACCGACCGCTCTGCAGCCTAGAGTACCTTCATTCACGCATCCGCCGAACAGGGTAGAGACACGTATACGCTGGCGCCGCCATTTTCGGTTGCTCGCTCGCCGCCGAAGCAAGTCATTGTGTCAAAACCGCGCTAAAATTATCGCCGCAACGCGGTTTACTGAAGAAGTTTGAATCATATCGTCTGTTTCGCGTTGCTAGGTCTCGTGGGAAACGAAAAGAATAACGCGTTGAGCCCGTTGGCCCAATTGCGGCGGCACGGGACCGTTCGAAGGTTGTCTCCACCCTGTACAGCGGTGTTGGTTTGTTCCCGCGTTTCTTTACGTTCCGTAACCTAGATGGCGCCACCATACCGTGGCAAGCGTTTGGTTTGTTTTTGCCCGCATTTAAACCTGGCTTGTTTTTGTTCTGGGAGAAAATATTCGTTCCCTGAAACAGTGCTCGCTCGACAAATGGGGTCACGTAAGACACCGTTGCTTGCGTCAATCGGCCAGTGTCGTCTGAGACAACCCCAAGCCCCGTAGTGCTGTGCAGCTAAACCAAGCATGCTGTGCGCAGTACGAACAGCAGAACGCATCAGTACTTCTATGTTTACATGTGCTTTCGTAACTTCCACTGTTTGTCCCATCATTCTTATTGCTTTGTAAAGAATGTGCCCTAAATTTAAGCGCAAATCGCTCGTTCGTCTAGTTTGTAAGCTCTACCTAATTTGCGTCTGCTTCTGCCAGCCTCCGCCAATCGCAGAGCTTAGCCCATGTGACATCACAGGTTCTGTTGCGGGAAATGAGCTGGTGGGTCGCATGCCCATTCCCGTTTTTCCTAATTATGTAGCTTATTTGAGCGAAGTTTACGTTAAAAGTGGTGTCAGTATGATTCTAACGAGACAATCTTTTGAATGAACCAAACTTGTGTTTTCTCTTCATGGCTCCTTTAAGGCGAAAGCCTGCCTTAGGTTTCTATGCCCCATGGAACGCATGAGGTACTAAAAATTGTTGTGAGGTGCACAGGATGAGACAGGAAATTAGAGCACGCGTCGGGAAAGGGAAACAGCATGCAGTTAGCGGTGAAGGTATACCGACGGGAGATTAGCATAGACAACGTTAGGTGTTAGGTTCGGTTGCGGTAAGTTGGTCAGGTCCGCTCCGTAAAGTTGCGATCACGAGAAGGAAAACCAACGTTTCTAGATTATTCAATCTAAAAACGTTGAGGGGGGGGGGGGGCAATAAGGTAGCGGACGTCACTTTAGTGGGGTGCTTATAGTGACGTCGGGCGGCACTCAGGGCATAGCGTTTTTTTTTTTAATTTACTTTTACCATTCCCTCTACTTGGCATTTGCTTTACAGCGAAGCTGTTTACCCCTAGACCGGGTGGGGGGGAGGGAGAGGGTGGAAAGAGGGGGGGGCACCCGAATCTGGAAATGCCCGCGAACAGGAAGCGTCCGCGAGAAGATACCGGGTGGGAGAGAGGGCGAGGCGCTGGAGAAGGTGGAGATGGGGGAGATGAAGAGGCGTTGGCTCGGCAGGGTCGGCACTGATTAGAGCAAGGAGGTTTTAGAGCCGCAGAGAGGCGCGGCGCTCCCACCGCCAATCACATGGACACAGCCGCCCGACAAGACGGAGCAGGTGGAGCACGAACAGACAAGCAGCAAAATTCACCATAGCCGTCAAGTCCGCGTAGGAGGCAGATAGAAGCCATCCTAAAGTTTGTTTTATGAATGCGTGCCACCCAATGAAACAGCAACTGCTTCGGTGGGCAGTCCACCCCCATATCAATGGTTTGACCCTCTTATTGTTTTATTGACTCTTTTTAAATTGACACCACTTAGAAGCGCACGTTCTTTCGCCATTTTCGGTACTTTTATGGCCTGAAAAATCCCCCGTGTTCTTATCGGTGAGAAAATTCAGCAGCCATGTTTTAACGAAGAAGGAAGTCAAGCGTTACATATTACGTATGTTACGACTTTAAAATACATGGATTATGCGCACTAAAGTTCTGTTCGGAAATTAGGTGGTGGAACATTAAATTAAAGCGACGCCCCACACGATGCCATAAAAAATAAAGAGTTTTAGCTGACCGTTTTTGACACTCCGCTATGCTCCCGACGTCCCGCTCAGCACAACCGCAGCGTCAGCAGCCGAAACGCTTTTAGCCATGGAGGAAAGAATACTCTCCATGCTTTTAGCTAAGCGATAACCGTATCTCCCTCGACGGGGAATGATTCGCGTGACTGGTCGTTTCGCGTGCGCGTGTAAACCAAAACTTCATCCTAAAGGAAACATAAGAATTTGTATTTGGTCGCCGAAACAAAGCAAAATTCCGTGTTTCTTGGCCTCATTTAACCTTTTTTTGGTATAATGTAGTCGCTGACATGGTATGATTTTTCTAAATAACAATAAAGAAGACGATAAAATTTGGAATAGCCAAGCCAAGGGTGCCTTTCTCGGTGCTGCATAGAAGCAGCCCCGCGCTTCGGTAGACGTTTTTCGCTTCCGTTCAAAGATCTTTGCGGTGTGCGGCACCATTGCCTATTCGGAAGCGCTCTCGCGGCTTCGTCGCTCGTGTTTCAACTGAAGAAACGAAGTTCGCCGCAGCGCGCTCGCATCACGGGGGCAGCCATGTTAAAATTCCGTACGGTAGCGTAAGCTGCCGGGACGGTCTGCTAAGAGGCCCCGGTTCCGCAGGGCCCCGCTCCGGTATCTCCGGTGGCGCGCTAGCGCGCCACGCATGCGCAATGGCGCTCCCGCTTGCTATCGGAGCGGAGCGGACCGTCAGAAACGGTCAGCTAAAACTCTCTAAAAAAACAAGTGCGGCTACTTGAAATGGTTCTTTTTACACACAAAATGAATGGCCACGCTGAACACGCTCAGCATACGCTGAACACGAGGCTCAGCAAGGATCTGTGTTTTTCAGACGATTTCTTTCAACGTCTCTAAACGGTCCAGCCGGCTGCCTGACAATCTGAAACCACCGCCATTGGCGCGCTTCTCCCTATTGGCGCAAGTAGTCAGGCCCCGCGCGTTAAAAAAAACCGCGCGTCAAAAATAACCGCGCGTCAAAAAAAAAAAAAAAAAAAAAAAACAAACAAAAAAAAAAAACGAAAAACACGCGCGTGCCGTGCGGACGCGGTTCGTTCGGTGCATTCGCCTGCGCAAAAACGCGCGGGCTACCTAGCCTGACTTTTCGGTACAGGCCACCACGCTGGCTTGGCCGCCGTACCTACGGCAGCTCAACGAGGTTCGTCCATGGGTTGGTCAATAGACATGTTTGTGCTACAGCACGGCCGTTTATTTGGGACCTCAAAAGGGAATGCCGGCACGTGGGATCATGACTCACGGCTGCGAGTAAAGCGACAGCTGTTTGGGTTGCCGATCTGACCCGGGCGCGCTTTCGCAGACCCCCAGATTGCGCGTTCAGCGCGCTGGTGTCCTGGTGTTGTCTGAAGGGGTGCAGAGCAGAAACCTCGTAGTGGAAAAGGCGCCACGCCGTAGCGCGTGAGCGCCGCCAAGCGTCACGCGCTCTGCCACTTCGTCTGCTAGCCGCGCTATGTTGGGCAGCGCCTCACCAGTAACGGAATCGATATCTCTTACCGACAGAGAGCACCGAATCTAAACCGCGGTTCCCATGTGGGGATCTCCATGATTCTCACAATGCTTATGCGAACTACAACTAATTTGGCAATATTTTCAATGCAAGTTCATCATTTCCGTGTGTGCGTGGACTGCAGATAGTGTTTAGTGAATTGTGACGAATTTTCAGTAATGCGGCTAAACTTTAATACAAAGATCAGCTAGGATGCTACGAAATGCCAGTAGAGAGCAAGAACTTTGTATAGTACGTAGAACTAACCTGACCAGCATACATTAACAATTACTGGAGCACTTCAGTTTGTTAGCTCTCTACGTAATGCTGTTAGGCATAGCAAGAAATTTACTACACAGCCCCTTTTGTTCACCCCATAGTGACAGTGCAGAGCATACATGGGGAAGCTTCTGGTGAAAAACTTAGAGCTGGCGGTGCTTCTTTTGCACTTTGTGAGATTAACCCTGGTATTCTGAATCTTTCCTTCACTCGAACCTCCAGTGGAGGAGGTCCTTGAAATCGATTTCTTCATGCATAAGCATTGCGCGGAATCCTTCCCTCAGCAGAGTATAGGCAGACTGAGAATACGGCCCCAAGTATTTCTGCACATATAACTCAAACCAGTAATTAAAGAACACTGAGAGTAAAATTTGGGTACGAGTATCAGGCAGATTTCTCCCCGAAGTGCATGTTCACTTCAGTGTGCGCTGCACTGTGATGCCTGCATCATCTCATCCATCACTACATTCATTTTCTATTCATGGCCAGCATATTGTCAAAAGCAAAAAGGAAGTACAGTTATGCTGTTATGTCCTAGACACGACATTGTCCTACCTTTAGAGTGAGTGCCCTTGCTGTTCAAAGGTCAGGCAATGTAGGTATACCTACATTGCCTACATCCTATAGGAGTGAATGAATCCAGACATTTTGGTGTACGGCTTTTCGGTAAAGGTCATTTTAATGGAGACAAGTTGGTGCCAACATTTTGGTGTACCTTGCATGAACTTCTCGGTGCACATAACACTGTGCACGTCATTTCAAACCGTCGCCATTGATGTTCCGTGCACACTTTATTAACTAATAATTATCTTCTTTGATTATGAATATTTTGAATATTTATAATCAATTCACAATTTTGAATTCTGAACCATGAATATTTTAATGTGGGCAGCACTCAATGCCAACACAGAACTGGGCTCATGAACAAATAAATCATCAATTGGATAAGGATCACACCCCTGCCTTGATTGGGAAAGTGGGAGGGGTAGCTCAAAATTTACCTTTGTGTGGCTCGTGTTTCTTCTCTTTGATGAAAAGACTGAGCTCATGATTTCACGGCCTTAACCGATGGACTACATATTAGAAATAGTTACTGAAACACTTCATTTCAAGTCATTAATCTTGAGTATATCAAGCACAGTGCACATATGCAGGGCAACTAGTATTCTCAGCTAGCTTTTTGATATAAATACTGGCATTCAACTGCAAGCAGGCACTTGAGCCCAGTGCCTTTGACATTCTTGCTCCTGTTGCAATGACCCACTGGCCGTTGATGCTGAGCAAGATATTGGGGTTGCATCCTCGACCACAGCCACTCTTTCGATAAAGGGGGGGGAAGAGTAGTAAGCGTGCATATAAGTGACCCTCAAATGGGCCGTGAAGAAGTTTGGTTCATTCAAAAGACTACATTCACCCAGTAACAATGATGTAAATGTCATTGCTAACTCCAAACAAATAATCTAGATATTAAAGAAAACAAATGAATCTGTGGTAACTGACAAGCCACTTTCTTGCTGTGGCCTTGTAACATCACGTGGATTTGTTTGTGCGATTTGTGGGTGCCAACCAAAGCCACCACTAAGGAAGATGACTGTGCAGTTGTAGTGGTTCCTCTAGTTCTGTCTGATTGTATCGCTTGAATGCTCATGTGGAGTTATCACATTGATAACTTCCTTTTTAGTGTCCTTTGATTGATTGATTGTGGGGTTTAACGCGCCGACGCAACGCAGGCGATGAGGCGCGCCGTAGTGGAGGGCTCCGGATTAATTTTGACCACCTGGGGATCTTTGACGTGCGCCGAAATCTCGTACACACGGGCGTTTTTGCTTTTCGCCTCCATCAGAAAAGCGGCCGCCGCGGCCGGGAATCAAACCCGCGACCTCGTGCTCAGCAGCGCAACGCCTTAGCCACTGAGCCACCGCGGCGGGTTTTAGTGTTCTATTACATCACTGCAAAAGTCTTGTAATGCAAAATATGAGTTTTTCAACATTTCTCATCTTTTATTGGCTACACAAGTGTTCTTCAGGGTGTGAATTGAGTTGAATGAGTTGAATGAGGGTGTGAATTGAGTTGAATGAATTGGTGATAGGGTTTAACGCGCCGACGCAACGCAGGCGATGAGGCGCACCATAGTGGAGGGCTACGGATTAATTTTGACCAACCGGGATATCTTGCACCGGGTGAAGGAGTAGGAAACCTCTTTCCCACTACATTATTTCATGCTTATGAATAAAGTCGTGAGCAAGACACAGAGGGGATGCTGTGCCCAGAGTTCTGTGTAAATTGTGTTGCAGCCACAGGTCTTATGAAAGTTCTCTACCTGGAGCTCTGCCTTTTCTTTCTTTGTGCTGATAAGGGATGGTACGCAAACAAGCAAAAGGCACAAGTTATGGCTGATGTGAAGTGGAACATTGCTTGGCACAAGTGTGAAGCCAGACGCATCACCTGTGAAAAAGTTGGTGCACATGAACTTGGAGAGGTGGAATGTAATTTTTGCACCTCACTGCACTTTGAAACTATCAGGGTGTCTACCAAGTTGACATTTTCAAATTCCCCGAATTTTCAAGGTTTTCCCCGAGTCTTTTTGCAAAATTCCCTGAGTGACACAGAACTCTATTTTACGTCAACACGGGCTGACACCACCTCACCAGTTGGTGTCACCCTCTAAAAAGCAGCTTATAAAATAAAATATGACATAATAAATTTTGAATGCTAACCAGTAACTTTTATCTCATTCAAGAAGAAAACATAACAGAGTGGTAGTAAAATTCACAGTGAATGAAATATCGAAAAAATATGGTAAAACCGTACTGCCATGTTCTCAGCTCGCACTCAATGTCTCAGTGCTGTATTTCACTGCTTCGAAGAGTTTATTTTGGTTTGGATGAGGAACACCTGCATCTTAAAATCTTGAACACTGTCACGTAAGGTGCCCTTAAACGCCGCCATACTTCTAGCATCATGGCGCTGCCCAGGATGAGTGGGAAGAGTCTGTTTGGGATTCACATTGGAAATCCGAAACACCTCAACTACACCCCACTATGGTGATTCCGCGTAAAGTTCTTTTGGCATGCAGCGAAAGCTACGGAGCCGAAACATGCTCTGTCTTTCTACGCAGCGGAATATAATGCCAGGTTGCAGTTAACAGTAACTCATTAAACGGGGTACAATGTCTATATCTGATGCTTAGGACGTATTTTGAACACAGCTAGGAACTTTTGAAGTTGAAAATTAAGAGAATGTGTTTCATTATTACACTAGATTCGATACTCAAAGATTTGCAACATGCGTCAACTAACTAGAAACCAAAGTAGATTGTGCCACGTGTTCCAGCATAGGATTGAAAGCTACTACTGCCCCTGCCCCTGTAGACTTCTTTACGCTGCCACAACAAGCTATTGCAGCGCGCAACATTTTCTTCCGCCTTTCAGGAGTCTGGGAAACACGCCAGAACACAAGGGGAGCGTACAGGGATCTGGAGATGGAGGGGGGTTCTTGCAAGCTGTATGAAGCGAGTTCTCTCTGGAACCAGTGACTTCAGACTGCGCCATCAGTGACGGCTCCGCGGAGGGCTGTCCACTTTTGACATCGACAGCCCTCAGTGGACAGCACTGACGTGGACAGTGCTACTTGAGCCAGCATTACTGTGAATTTCGCTTCCTTTATAAAGTACAGCAAATTATCCTTGATAGAAGCACAAATTCCATGAGTTTTCCCAGACTTTTTCCAGACTATTCAAAATCCCTGAGAATTCCAGGTTTTTTCTGTTTTCCGGGTTGGTAGACACCCTGATTATGAAAAGTCCAGCTAATCTGACCTTCAGAGGTGGACTGTCGAAGGACAGCAGATGGAGCCACTGTGTCAGTCAGAGAGCCCAGACATAATGAGGGATATACTGGAATGTAAGGTGTATATACATTGTTTGGGCCAACCATGTGGGACTAATATGAATTGTAAGAGTGGACCTGTTCCTGAATGCAAGAACTGAATGCAAGACTGAATGCAAGAACTGAAGGACAAATGAAGGACTGAAGAGCTGGGCAGACCCAGCTCAGTGGACCCTGCTGAAGGCAGAAATGGTACCATGTGAACACTTACAATGGGCTAAGGGAGGGGGGGGGGGGGGAGAAGTCGGATGTGAACACTATTCAACCAACCCCCCCCCCCCCCTCGTACCCCCCCTCCCCCCCCCCCCCCCCGTAATACACTGAGAACAGTCCTACGTGCGGTTAGCTAAAGATCTACATGAACCTTCCCAAATAAGTGTGGGCAGCAGGACTACAGTTCATTCACAAGGATCATCAAGAGTGAAAGGAAAGCAAGCTGATAGATGGGGTACTCCCGAAGATTCGGCATCCCTATCTTTGAGGCTTTCACCTACCGGCAAGAACACCCACTGAAACGGCAGGTGTAGGCTGCAGCAGATACAGAGAGAAATGTACGTGGTTATGTGATGCAGATTTGAATGAATCCGTGGTCAGAATGTGGTTATGTGATGCAGATCTGGATGAAGCCGTGGTCAGCATGTGGTAAATGCACCACATAGCCCTAGCCAGCACTTGTGGCACCCTACACCGACTATACAGAGTTCTGCCCAAGCTATGCCACCAGCTATTGCAAGCAGATGGTGCTGGCGCAGGTGGTTCGATCCATGCTGGCCCACTGGAACACTCCTGGTGATTGAGCGCTGTCCTCTGCACACTTCCTGTCTCCCCACATTGCCCAAGTGGCCACACTCGAGTTGCCCTTGGTAACATCGGTCAAGCACCAGGCAGGTCCTAGGCTAGCATGAGTGAACTCCTCTCTGGTTTTCAACACTTCATACTCGGCCCTGCATTGAAGGGAGGGGAGGGAACAAGGAAGTGGCATTTTAAGCACTTGTCGGACTCACTGGCAAGGCCATCTAAGAGGGTTCACACTGGCTAACCCTGCAAGCGTAGTATTGAATGTGCTTTGGCGAGACATCGGGGTATCCATATTTCCACAACCATTTTTAATCAAACAGAGCGAAAAAGGACAGCCACTTGAACAAAGTGGCAAAAGCAACCACTGTAAAAGGGTTGAAAATTGGGCTAGTTGGATACTCTCCATCATGAAAACAACACTGCACAAACTAGACAGGATGGGAACCCAAGAAGACACAGTGCTTTTTGTGTCTCCTTGTGTTTGCGTCCTGTCTAGTTCGTGCACTGTTGTTTTTATGATTGACAAACATCCACGCCTGGTTCCGTGTATCTTGTACCCCTTCTGCTCTTCTGACCTTCCCACCTTACCGTGTTCAAGACTGACCACTTACGCAAGTGCGCCCAGTGATGCCTGTGATTTGAACTATTCCACAATGCACATAATTAAGCTCGGAGAATGTGCTATGAAGATGCGACAGCTGTCCTTCGACGGACAATCCTTGGATTGCAAACACTTGGAGGTTTGTTGTCCCTGTATTAGCAGCTCTTTCGTTCTTTCTCATCACTGGAGTTTTGCGAGACTGCTAGAAGTTGCTAAAAAAACTTGCGTAACATTGTTCAGGCTAGTTGTTGGGCTTTTATACAGCAGAACGTGATATGCAGCAATCCTAATAGCCTTCCATACTGATCCTTACCTACATTAAAGGGGCCATGAAGACAAAATACGGTTGGTTCATTTGAAAGATGGCCTCAATAAAACAACACTCATACCACTCTTGGTGCCAACTTCACTTAAATAACCTATATAATGAAGAAAACAAAACAGACACGTGATTCCCCATTTATTTCTGGCACTAGAATTACAATACGCATTACAGCTAGCATGCTTTGTTGACTGAGGCCAACAAAGACAAACGCAAATGAAACGAGAATTTACAAACCCATAGAATGACCGATCTGCACTTGAAATTGGGTGCATATTCTTTTGATAGTAGCAAGAATGTGGAGGTAAACAAACTAAGCTCTGAATGAACACTTCGACATGTATGCAGCCGCACTGCATGTGGAACGGCCGCCGGCTTGCGATGCGAAACACCGCATTGGTGCAGAGAATCTTCGGCCATGCGAGTCCTCGAGGCTAACAAGCCTCGTTGTTCTAGCTCAACTGCAACCTTGCTTGGTATGCTTACGTATTAATTACAGTTCATGCTGAGCAGCATTTTTGTTCGGTGCCCAGAATTCGTTGTATTTTCTGTCTGGAGCACGAGTGCTCAAACGCCTGGGCTGTCTAACCCAATGCCGGCCAACTGGCATAAGTGACACCGCCACTGTGACCCTGTTAGTGGAGTCATACCCAACGTTTCACAAAACAATTAACACAAACAGCTACCGCTACTGTAACGAAATACGGAACTTTTAGAGGCCCGATTAAAGGTAAGCCGAGCATGGGAGTGGTGGCCAAGTGGCATCGCTACGCCCCCTAGGAACAGTAATTAAGCGAGCATAGCCTCCTGTCAGACAGTTCAGGTTCCTACTGGACTGCAGCGTTTCAGTGCTACATGGGGAAAATCAAATTTTGGCTTTATTGTTAAATTTCTCAGTGAATAAAGCATCGTTTGCTTGCTACAGGAAAAGCACCGAGGGAACCATAACACACCAAACCTTTTGAATAAAGCGTAGTTGTATATTGTCGTCATGGACCCTTTAATCTCTGGTGAGCTGTGCAATAACTTTGTTATTCACTACAGCCTCCACACCCCCACAGTACTATAAAGTTATTCTGTAGAAGGCACTTTGCACAGTTCATAGTGCAAGTTGTACTAGAACAACCCTTATCAGCATAGCGTTACCACATAAATTAATTTTGGGTGTTACAGGCTCTGCAACAAAAAGCGAGTGTGAAACCTTATTGTTTCTTTGCATATGATTAGTTCACCACATGTAGATGTCCATACCAGAACTCACTTGTCGTGCTTTGCGGGCATGCCTGAAGTATTACGAGAGAGTGTGCCTTCACACATGAAGTCTGGGTAAGCAACATGTACATGCGGCCTAGTCAAGCCGTCACGACAGCTTTTTATGCAGCTCCTCTGTCTCTCTGCATTTTTTGAGGCAGAAATAAATGTTGTTGTTGTTGTTGTTCTTCTTCTTATTATTATTATTACGTTATAGATGTACGAAGCCTGCGTTTTTTTTGGCAGGGCAAGATTGGTAAGCACATCATACAGGCCTTGTAATGGGTGAATTATTTTCTGTTTAGGTCCCAGCAAACCACGAAAGTCCATAGGATATCCACAAATGGTCACAATATCCAATGTCATTTCAGGACATTCATGTGATGTCCATACAATGTTTCACCCAAGATCATCTGCTTGTGGACATCCATGCGATATCACTGCAGGTGTGTTATTATAACATCATTACGCGATATTGCTAGGATGTCCACAAATTTACATTTTTCCTTACACTGAGAATTCGCATTGATAGCGCGGTTACATATAGGGGCCCTAACCACACAAAGTGTGTCTTAGTTCATATCTCCCCTCATCCCCGTCTTTGCAGCTTCAAAATATTTTCTGGCCTGTTTCTAACTCATATTTTAAATGAAGAGCGGGTAGTTATTTGATTTGGAATTTGAGCGAAATCTGGTTTGCCTTTCTGTTTGATTCGGGAATTGGTTTCTATATTTTAGGCTGCTTGATTTATATGACAAGCGGGACTGTTGATTTTCTCATACAGTTGTAGGCGAGCGCTGGTAGCCTGCAGTTCGGAGCCAGTTACGGAGCCTGCTGAGTAGGCAGGACTCTTGTCATCCAAATTTGATGCTTGGGATGCGAGCGGGTGCTTTGCATGAATGCATGATGCAACCCACGCGTATGGGTATTGCTTGTTTGGTTCTTGCGCGATGGCGTGGCGGGCCTCGTCCAGTCTTGTAACGTCGGGGGAGATGAGGCTGACGGCCGAGTAATTTTGCAGCGTTTTACTGCATCGTGAATAGCCTCGTGGGGTAAGCAGTCGGCTTTGCGAATGTTCAAAAGGACGACAAAGGCCACGGTTTTTGGTAGCCTTCGCGTTTTCTAGTGCGAGACAAGGTCGGCAATTGAATCCATGGCACTGCGCTGGCGAGGAAAACCCGTCTGCTGTTCAGGGTTCAAGTTGTAGATTCGTGCATACTTGTAATTCGAGGCGTGCGAGCGCCATGGATTCGAGAATTTTGGAGGCAGCGCTCGTGAGTGAAATAGGAGGAAAAGAGGAGAAAAGTTTGGGAGATTTGTTTTTTTTAGGATGGGAGGGACAAGTTGGAGGCCAAATTGTGCAGGGAGGGTGCCGGAAAACAAGTGGAAGTTGCAAAGTCAAGAAGGCGTGAGCGCTGCCTCTCGGCTACGGGCGCAATTTTCCTTTTTGCATTTTGAATGGCCCGCACGAGCTCGGCCGCCATGAAAGGAGCTTCAAAAGCCGTGCTCAGGGCGAAGGAGGGAGCCGGCGCGCGCGGGGCCAACGCTGTGCGGGGTGTCAGATTCTTCGTTTTGGGCTGCGGCAGCGTTTGCGCGAGAAGAGAAAGCTCGGCCGCGTTTTTTCCACTTGCAATGGAGCGAGTGAAAAAGGGGGGGGGGGGGGGGGGGGGGTTTATGTCGGGGTCGCGGAGATGGCGCGAAGCAGGTGCCGTGCATTCGCCCCCCACCCCCCGAGCGCGCCGCATACACCCTCCCCACTTCTCCGTACTTGCTTGGCGTATCGACTGACAAAAGCGGCGGCGGCGGACGAGGAGGAAACCATCCTCGCCCTCTCCGACGGGGAGCTGAGTTCCTGTGGTTCCCGCGCTTTTCAGTCGCTCACTCGCTCTTTGCTCGCCTGTTGTGACCACGACTGTCTCGTACTGAACTGCTCGAAGGACTTCGCGTCTCAAGAGACGGGAAATCGACAGTGTTCGGTTCCTGTCTTCGGCTGCTCCACACGGTTCTCAGATCACCGATCGGCTTCACTTCAAGGACCCGGCCGTATACTTCTACTTCAATAATTACCATCAATCTCTGTTCAAGGTATTTCTTTGCGATTTTGATGCTACTCGCGGCTCTAAATTACTGCTTGGTATTTTCTTCCAGCTTTCCTTCTGAGACTGCCAGTGAATACATCACAAAAACTTCATCCCAGCCCCTTGATGAACATCTCAAGTAGCAGGTGAGAAACTCTCATAATGTCAGCAATAAGCTGAAGCTAACCAAGATATACGACATTTTCTTGCAGGACAACTAGTGTTTTCTCCAGATTCTGCCATTCCAAGAAGGGTACCTAGCATTTCGTTCCTTTTCCCTTTATTCAAATGCATATATTCTACTGCCGCAGCTGCGAAGTTTGCTGCCGCTCTTTCTGCTGAAGAAACAAGCTTTCTGGATCAAACGCAAGATTTCAACTGGTGGTCCAACTTCTCAGAAACAAATTTACAGAACACGTGAGCATGAATCCAAGCACGTGCCTTCTTTTAGGTAATATTTTAGCATGCAGTATAGTTTTTAGAGACCAAATTTGCCTTTGCTTTTCCGGCCTGTTTCTTTGGTATTCTGCCAGCTCCTATTTTCTCTGGTGTTCTGTTTAACTTCATGATAACTTTAAGTTAAAATCTTTTGTGGGTTTATTAAATTTAAAATTTATTGTTTGCTTAAGTTTTCACGGCTTCAAGTTGAATCACATTGTTTATTTGGCACTATTTTTATTCGAAAGCTGAAATCTTTGCTGTGTTTTTTCTCGTCTCATTTTAGCTGTACAGTTACGAAACGATTCATGTATGCACGCCTGTTGATGGTGTATTTGTATGTAAAGTATTTAACCCGCCCGGTCGGTTGATTGCAATTTTCTTTTAACCTGTCACTCTTGCAATAGGCAGAATGGTGTAAGCAGCTGTGTTAATAATAGCTACTTAATAAGTGTTTAACTGGTGCTATTTTTATTTTTTAAATGTTTTCCAGGTCTTGGACTTCCAGCAAGGTTCATCTGGTGGATATTGAAATGATTGTGAAATAAATACCATTTTTCTTTGCAATAAAAATTGGAGATGGTTTCATGTCACTAATAATAATATATAAATAGTTATATAATAATAGTATAAGGTCCTGAGAATGCCTCAACATGGCATCAAATGGACATTACATGATGTCGTCCGGATATCTGTGAAATGTCCACAGAAAGTTTCCATGAATTTTAAGGACATCCTGTGGATATCCAGACGAAAGTATTTGTGGATGTCTATTCCGAGGCAATAGGGACATCGCCTGAATATCCCTTGGACATAACGTGGGCGTTCACGAATATCCTCTGCACATTGAATATCAGGGAAGTTACATTGAATGGACATCCACAAGATATTTTATGGTTTGCTGGGGTACAGTGAAGGTTGTATTAACAAGACAAACATGTCTGCACACTAGGCACGCACAAAACGTAAACATGAAATGAATTGCAGCCTTCAAAAACTTCTCTTGAAAATTTTTTTATTAAGCAATGTTAGTGTGCCCACACCCATAAACAAAAACAGACACCACACCAGGTAACTGGAGCTTGCACATGAATGTTTCCACAGTTATGATGCTGTATACAACCTCATTTGTGACTTATTGCAGAACCAGTCACATCAAACATGCTGCGTAGAATGGTTAGAATGGTTGTCTTAAAATAATACTACCAAAGAGGTTTAAAAAAATGGACAGCTTAAAATGGCACATTTTATAGTGCACACCTCATTTATGTGCTAAAAACTGGCTAAAATAAAATTTCGCATTTTTTTTTCTACCAATTACAGAAAAATGCCTTACAAATAGATTTAATTTGCCAAAAGTAACCCACAAGACGCTACGCACAGGTTTGTTATTGCATAATATATTTTTGATGAAGAAAAAAAGAATAAAGAAAAGCAACTGCAGTTCCCACATATGAATTACTAGTATAGCTATTTCAGCTCGCTTGAATCTGTTATATTAACACTTCAGACAACAAAAGTATGTCTGTGCTTTTTTTTATATATATGCAGTTACCACACTAGTTCAGAACAAATGCTGAAGGCTGGAAGTAACAAACATTTCCAAATTTGGCAAAAGTGTTGACAAGCACCTGTAGGCACAACTCTTGAACCTTTCAACATGGCAAAACATAATTACACTATTTCCACAAAGATGTTTATTTTGGTAATTTTTAGCTAGGACATAAAAAACAAGATAATATAATTCCTAAGTTACCTAAGCACTTCTCATGAGTTGTGACTGCGAAAGCATTAGTGTACAATTGAATTCCGCAGAGTGCTCCTTCAAGTGGGAAGGAATGTTGACATCACAGCCAATGGGAATTAGTCAAATTGGCCATGAGCTTCTGATGGCAGCTGTCATGGTTACTGCTAATCCCACTGGGGAGTATGCGAGTTTTGGTTGGTTATATTGACGTTGCAGCCAAATATGGGAATTGATCAATCTGCAGTGATCTTCTTACGACAGCATTCATCCTTGATCAATCTGCAGTGATCTTCTTACGACAGCACTCATCCTTATTTGCAATATGCTAAAGAGGGTAGGTATGTTGATGTCACAGCCAAATGGGAATTGGTGAATAGGATGTGGGTTTCTGATGGCCGCTGTTATCCTTACTGGCCAATCCACCCGAGTGGGTACTGTTATGCTTATGCAGTGAAACCCCGAAAATACGACTTTCAAGGGACTGCGCGAAAGCGTCTTATGACCGGAGTGTTGTATGATCGGGGTACGGGTAAATGCCACCCTAGTAAACAGTCTCACGTACAGTTGGGCTAAGGACTTTCTTAAATTACTACATTTAGCGCATTCTTGCGTACTTTGAGGACCCTCAACTGACCTATCAAGTTTCTATATGCAAAAAAAAAAAAAAAAAGAAGCCGTATTTTGTGCCCCCCCTCCTTCCACAGCATCTGCGCTAGCTCGCCAGCCGTGCGCTGTGCACTACATAACCCCCATGCAGTTCGGTGCTAGCTCTGCGCCTCGCGCATGGGAGATAAGCTGGGAAAGTCAATAAAAGAACTTCAGGCGCTGTTATTTGATTGCGACAAGCACAGGCAGGCGCGTGCGGGAAAGTTCACGAGATAAGCCGAAAAGATGCGGAGGAGATGGCAACGATCCTAGCGGCGACGAAAGGGGAAGTGAAATGAAAGTGGGAATGGAAGAAAAGCCAGGAAAGAAAGGAACGAAGCAACAACACAGCTTTGAAAGACACTGATAAGCAGATCTGAGATCACATGGTAAGAACAGTAAAAGCCGGAAACACTGCTGAGCACGAGGTCGGGGGTTCGATTCCCGGCCGCGGCGGCCGCTTTTCTGATGGAGGCAAAAAGCAAAAACGCCCGTGTGTGCGAGATTTCGGCACACGTTAAGGATTCCCAGGTGGTCAAAATTAATCCGAAGCCCTCCACTACGGCGCGCCTCATCGCCTGTGTTGCATCGGAGCGTTGAACCCTACAATCAATCAATCAAAATCAATCAGTAAAAGCCAGAAAGAACCAACAGTGGGGCGATGAGGAGGAATTGAAGTAACGAACAGGGGGAGAGGGCATGAGAGTGAGAGGAGAAAACTTGGATCGAGCGGTCAAGAAAGCGGGAGTTCGGTCATCGCCAAGGGGCGTTGAGTATGAGTTTTCACGTTCGTTGGCTCGATGGGAGCTTCAAATTGGTGGTCTGCCGGCCACCTGGTGGTCTGCCGGTCTCGTGGTTCGCATATTTGGTGCTCTGCTGCCGCGTGGAGCCGTCTCAGGTTAAAGTCCCACCAGCCAGTACCCATCTGGTTCCTTGAGTCTGTTCAGCAAGTGGTTGGGCCTGCTGCGGACTGTTTACCTTTGCACATCAAGCAGTGTCAAACGGAGGTTAGGAAATAAAGGTCAGGACAAGGTGGCGAAGCGGCGAACGCTTGTTTATCGCCACCAGCATGCGTCGTATGAAGCGGACCACGTGCACCCGAGCATTGTATACAATCAGGGTATGGGGGTTTGCCGGGACTGCGGTGAACCATCGTTAAGAAGTGGGTCGTCTTAAAACCAGGGGACGTATAATCGGGGCTCCACTGTATAAGTAAGCCTTGACGTGTGGTTACCTTTATGTTGAGCCTACCAACGTGCCAAGCAATGTCAAATTGTATGTTGAGCTGCATGTACGCTCATCCACACGCTTAGCTGGAGCATCATATAGTGCAGAATATCTCCAAAATTTTGCTGAAAAATTGTTCAAATGAATGTGGAGTACTTAAGTGCCCCCTTAATCTTCAGAGCAACGCAGAAGTTGCGACTAAATTGTCATACGTCAAGGCAAGAGGAGGTGATATGTTGGTAAAGCATTGCTCCAGGTAAGACGGTGGATGACAGTACCGCTTGTTGACAGCGAGTCAAAAGCAACAACTCATTTACTAGATCCACCTGTAGTAAGCTAAAGCCATGCAGTTGTGGTGGCATCAGGGATGCGTGCTTAACTCGCATTCTGGAAGCCCTGGGCTTGATTGCTATCCAGTCCCATATTTTCTTAATTTTCTTTTCTACTCAATTACTCTACTTTCATTCTCTTTGCAATGTTGGCAATTTTAGGAGCTGTCTGGCTGCTAAAGCCGGGTGCCAACACTAGACGGTGGCTTACTGCTCAATGGGACATTTAATGGTTTCGCATTAATAACTTGGAACAGAGAAGGATGCACATGACTTTGGCATGCATATTCTTGAATGGAACCAGCACGACAGAAATGAATACAGCGCAAAGAATACACAGGGATGGCTGAACACATTTGCTGTGTGCAACTTGACAATTGCGACGCTGGAAGAAAGTTCTTTCTGTACCATCTTTCATTTTTCACAGAGAATAAGAATACAGTTCTCTTTTCCCTTCAGTGTGAAGGAAAAAAAAAAACCCCTCTCCTGCAGTCTTGTGGCAAAAGAACATAGTATGCGTCGTGTGTGCTCCCAAATGATGTGCATAGATTGAGATGTACAGAGCATGTCAGCAAACGACTACTCAATGAGATTAAGTGCCTGCACATTAAATGTTCCTTCACAGTTGAGGATTACCAAATTTGCAAACCAATGATCATTAGTAATTTCATTACGCCTGCTAGTGCTACTCACTGCATAAATGTCAAGGATGCTAAGATATGGTCCTGAGAGCACAAAAGGGCAGCTAATTTGCAGCCTTATTTTGTGCAGAAGAAGCATGTTCTCTCATCTCATTCAATTACTTCCAGGATACACTGACCATAATGCTGTCAAGTTTACGCTTTAACAAACCCATGTGGTGCTGTTGGTCACTTGTGCAGAGACATTGACTGTTACATACATATCTCAATACGCACTGTTTTTCATAACCAACTTTAGATATTACTTAAAATCTAAATGTCGATAATGTAACTGTTTTGTCTCCAGTGTACTCAGATGAATTCTACGAATAAAAATAGTTAGCTCCTTCCGTTGCACCAGCAAATCAAAACCACTCCATCTGCAGAGGCAGCACATCCTGCGCTAAATGAAAATAAGAAAAGAAGAACTATTTTTATGGACCATGATCACTGCAACTGCTGCATCACCTGTTGTGACATCTCCTATGACAACACCATTGCGTAGCTAACAGGGTCTCATGAATTGTGGCTTTCTCTTGTTCACTTTTGTGTTTCTGTGCAATACAAAAGTTGTAGCGGCCTTTTTCTAAGGCTTACAGTACGTTGCTTACTCGTTAATGTTCTTTTTTTTAAATTTCAGTGATTAAAATTCAGTGATTCAGTGATTGCCTAGAGGATCTGGTTCAAATGACTGCAGTAAAGCAGTGCAGCTGCTTTCTTTCTATCTGGGAGGCATAGGAAAGGTGCTCCCTGCCCCCCTCCAGAGCCAGCTGGCATTCAGAGATCAGAGAAGCTGCTGCAGGGGCTCTCCCTTCACAGCTGGGGTGGTTGTGGAAAAGGCAGCAGTCATTAATTTTTATGGGGGCTGGGAGAAGGTGCCATGTGTCGTCTTGTACGTAATGTGCCCATGATCTCTCACAGGTCTCGAAATACTACAGTTCATGTAGGCTGACACTCTGAGGCTCAATTTTTACAACTGGCAAGTAGGAAAATGACCATCATAATAAGTGGCTTATTTTACCACATAGCACATGGCAAAGCTGATGGTGCTGCGACTGTTCTCTGTATGTTATATCCGATATACTGTTGTAACTGGTATCGTTATAACTGGGGTGGACTGTATATGTAAACAGATCAATAAATGCATTTCAACTAAATGCACTCTTTTCGGCTTAAAAAAAAAAAGTCGTAATTTTTCTGACAATTTTCATCTCAGTTTCAATGTAATACCTTGTCCGTGTCAACATTTTGATATCTTAGTTGTTTTACAAAGCTTCCTTTTGAACATAAATTATGAAGCGCCCTAGAAAAATGGTACTTTGCATATACTAGGCCACCATTTAATTCTTAACACAAATTTTACCATAAACGAGTCTTTCAAGCAGAAATACCTCACAAGAACTGCTTAAAGTCAGTCAAAACCACAGTGCCACAAGTGCTCAGTTACACGGGTTAGAAAAATATATATAATTAGGCATGAGCTGTTACTGTGCCAGCGAGCATGTTTTTCTAAGCCATTTTTTTTTTCATGTTTTCTGTAACCACTCACAATATCTCCACACCTTCTCCTTAGCCCTGTTACAATTCGCACAAGGTGGTTCACAATAAGCTTCTCGCATCCCACTGGTACCCAGTGAAGCCACCACCCAGGAATTGTCAGTACACGTTGCGAACATATTACGGTCAAAGTAAACAAAACACCAAGTAGGGTGAGTGAGCATTAGTAGAACACGGTGTCGTGGCTGAATGCCCCTGCCAGTCGGAAGTCGTTGCCTGCCACAACACAGAAGAGGCGCTGGGGCGTCGGCCGCGAGGCCGGGGTGGGACGGCTGTGCCTGGTGCGCAGGATGTACTCGCGTGCCACTGGGCTGGGGAACCTGCATTCGCCGTCCTCCTCTGCCTCCGAGCCAGCCTCAGCGTCCTGCAACTGAACGCAGGCTCAGTGAGCAGGCAGGCCGCACCGGGCAGCCAAGCAGCCGATGCTCGCAGGCAACAACACGCAAAGCAGCTGGCTCGGGCATACTTTGGCGGGAGGAACCTCAGTGACGCATCGCGAACAGCTTGCACCAACTGGCTCACGCCTTGACAGAGCCAGGGGGCGCAAGGGGTTGTCACCCCTTTAAGACCAATGAGGGCGAGTAAGCTCCGCAAGCCAGTGACACGCATTAGCCTATACAGTGAAAGCTCATTAATTTGAACTTAAACAATTTGAATTTATGGATAATTTGAGATGTGGGATGCACAAAAAAGCCTGTTAATTTGAACGCAAGTAGGTTCTGCCACGGATCAATTGAACTACACGCCTCTGCTGGAGTGCGGCCAGAAAAACACACCCTCTGCCTACTCACGAGGCTGCGTTACCTCCACAATGGAGGGAAGATTGAAGAGAGAAGGTAAAAACTGGGTAAAACCAATCGAAACACCCAAGGCGGTCATTTTGGAAGACGTATTCTTTGCGGACTACGTCGATGTGGACATGAGTGCAGTGGTGTGTGGTGTGCTGACAGATGAGGACATTATTTCTTAGGTCAGAGGTGCAAAACCTGCTGCTGCTAGTGATGGCGAGGACAGCGAGGACAAAGCCCCAGAGCGGCCATACGCTCAGAAGTCGTGGACGGATTGAATGCAGCCCATCTCTATTTCAGTTTCGAAGGTGGCGAAGAGGAGGCTTTCGGCTGCATTGCTCGTTAGAGCGAAAATTGCTGGCTGTCACCTTCAAGGATGAAAGGCAGACGGAAATCACGGACTTTTTCAAGCATCAAATTGTTGACAAGGCCCACTGGTACTTGATCACAGCGTACTGTTGTTACTCTTCACTTTCATTAGTTAAAACTGAGATGGCTTCCCCTTGTGGTTCAAATTAATGAGCTTTTACTGTACTAGTATACTACCACTGCCACTAGGCCCTCCCTCGAAGCTGAAACGCCTGTGGGCTAAACGTCCTCAAGCAGTTAGGCTTCTCTTGCTCATGGCTAGGAAAACTTGCTCAGTACTATCTGTAGCCTGGCTGCAGTCACCCAGTGGCATCACGAAACCAATGATGGGCAGACATGGCAAATAAACACGCCTGGTGACACTGACCAGCAATGGCATTCATGCACACGGGTAAGACACTGGTGGGCTCACCTTTAGAGAATCGACGAACAGCTGGGAAACCAGCTTCCCAACTGTGCCTTTGCCAGCACCAGGTATGGAAACTTCGGGATATTCAACAAGGTCCAGCACAAAGTTATTCACGTCCAGTGCAGCCTGTTTCCTCGAGCCGCTCAACAGGCCAGAGGGGGACAAGGGCTGACTGCGAGAACTGCTGTCCCCAGATGACGTGGCCGAGGGCTCCGCAGGGCTGTAGTCACGCGTGAACTTCTTTCGGAGGCTCACACAGCGTGCCACTGCCACTTCAGCCTCGTACAGCAAGCCCAGCAGCTCCTGGAAGGACAAGTTCACATGTTGTACTTGGCAATGTACTTGGCTGTGTAAGCACGTACAGGAATTCAGACACGTGAGGCTTGAAACCCAAGGCCAGCCGCTAAACAGGGACAAGTTGCTACTGGTTGAAATAATTCTGACAAAAAATATTCGTCAGCCATAGGCGCAATTGATGGTTTAAAACTAAAAAACTACCAATCTCCATTTTCAAACAAGGCTGCCACTTGAAGGGACCATGAAGACAACAGACAACTTCGCTCCATTCCGAAAATTGCCACTTCAGAATAATGAACACACCAAGTTTAACAAACTGCATTTAATAAATCTACATAATTAAGATAAGACGTCCCTGGTAGCCCTTAAAAAAATCAGGGCCCATCTCCCCGCGAGGGGGACTCGAGTAAATGCGTCGCATAGGGGGTGGGTGTATTGCGTTAACGTTTAGTGTTTGGGGAGATGGTGGTAGTGAATGCGTTGTATCAGCAGCTTCTTGACGTAGTTTGAATGAGTCAAGGATATAAGGCACGTTCGTAGCCTTTGATTCTGTGTCGGTTTTGTGGCGCAGTGGGAACAGCACCATGTACCTCGCGTTCTGCCCACAGGTAGTGAATGCGTTGTATCAGCAGCTTCTTGACGTAGTTTGAATGAGTCAAGGAAATAAGGCGCAATCGTAGCCTTTGAACCTGTGTCGGCTTTGTGGCGCAGTGGGTAGAGCACCCTGTACTTTGCGTTCCGCCCGCAGGGTCGTGGGATCGAAACCAGGCGCCGATAAGTATTATTTTTTTATATAGTGTAGGGGGAGGGGTGCGGACCTGTTGTTGAGAGCGAGAAGGGTGGCGTGATGCGGGAGAGGAGGAGTGGGGGAGAGGGCGCACCTGCGCGCTGAGCTGTTGCGGACAGACGGCGGACGCTACATGTGAGTTAAAGAAATGCTCTGCATTTAAAAACATAAAACCCGAAAACTTGATTTGACTGATTGCGGGGTTCAACACGCTGACGCTTCACAGGTGATGAGACGCGCCATAGTGGAGGGCTCCGGATTAATTTTGACCACCTGGGGATCTTTAAAGTGTGCCAAAATCTCGTACACACGGGCGTTTTTGCTTTTCAACTCCATCAGAAAAGCGGCTGCCGTGGCCGGGAATTGAACCCGCGACCTCGTGCTCAGCAGTGCAACGCACCACACTGACAATTGCTGGGGACAACGAGTATACGGTGGGTGGTGGTTTCCAGAACTACACAGACCACTGACCTGTCACAACAGTGAGATCAGCGAGATATGTCGTTGCTTTGCCCCTATAGCTGCGCTGACAGCAAAGAGCAAACTAAATTTTCCTGGCACTAGGCCGGCCTGGATGCATAGGCAGAAAGTTCTTATTTTCCAAGCCTGATGCACCAGGAGCTCCTTTAACAAATCCACAAAGGCCACCAGGGCATTGGATGATGCATGCTAGGCAAGGGCAAAGGATTTAGTTTGGTGGCCCATCCTAAACAGCGAAATCGAGCAGCTCAAAACGTTGTGAAGAAATGTGCTTAGATGAAAGTTTAGCATTTGGAGACACTAATCACAACACAAATCCCAAATTGGCCATGGCAGTGTGTCAACTCATTTAAACTTGATGGAGTTCACTGCGTAAAGGCGACGGATTACTACCCGTTTTCTGGAAGTGATCACCTTATCGTTGACAGCTGTCATTGCAGATGTCAAGAGCACGTTTGCCGATATGGAATAATATACCTAATGTATTTGTGCCTGAAAACGGCCCACAGTTTCCGTCACGGGTATTCTCAGAGTTCACATACAGCTACGAATTTCATCAGATCATGAGCAGCCGGGCTATCCACAACTAAACAGTGAAGCAGAATGCATGGCGAGGACCATGCAGGATCTTTTCATGAAATCCACTGACCCGCACATGGCGCTTCTAGTGTACTGCAACACGCTGGGAGCGAGTGATAGAGACTGTTGCACCTCCTAATCGGTCAACGCCTCCAGTGCCCAGAATTGCAGGCAACCTGCAGCTGAAGTCGCCGTCACATGACGAGCTCCGATTTGATTGTGGGGTTTAACGCGCCGACGCAACGCAGGTGATGAGGTGCGCCGTAGTGGAGGGCTCCGGATTAATTTTGACCACCTGGGGATCTTTATCGTGCGCCAAAATCTCGTACACACGGGCGTTTTTGCTTTTCGCCTCCATTTTTTTGCTTTTCGTTTACGGGCGTTTTTGCTTTTCGCCGGGAATCGAACCCGCGACCTTATGCTCAGCAGCGCAACGCCTTAGCCACTGAGCCACCGCGGCGGGTCACATGACGAGCTCAGAGCCAGGGATAAAGCTTTCCAAAGCAAACAAAAAGTCAGGACTTCACAATCGTCACACTGCCCAGCAACTCTGCCTACTCTCTGAAGAGAATGGGTGCAGGACATAACATGTACAGTGAAGATGCTGAGCCCAGCAAGACAACCGCGCTCATACGTTGCTGAAACACCAACAGGCATCATTCAATGCAATTGTCAGCACTTGGTGCCATCCAACATTGCAAGCTTTCCTAATCACCTTACGTGTGACTGTTCAAGCGCAGATAACACACCATTAGGGATTGTCGACAACTTTGTGGAGTGAAGGGGCGTTGTCTCAATGGAGCTAAAATTATCTCAACGCATGGAAGCGCTACCAGTAATGGCTGCCCTGACAGCAGTGCCGCAATCAAGAATGTGTGCAACTAACCATCCACCCACGACAGTGACCAGGTCCATCCAACAGGTCAAGAGTCCCAAAAGCAGGGACTTGTGAAATCACAATTCCCCTATGAGGGGGGATGTAGTGGACATGCACTTAAAAGAGTCCTGAAAGAGGTTTTGCCAATACATGGGTGCTCACATTTTAAGGTAAATCAATATCCTAGTAATCGCCTCCTTCCAGCATTTTGTTAAAGCGATGAGTATTAGTAGAGTTATTGCAAATCAAAACACATTTTTGCCCGCATTACGATTCTCCCTTTTTTTCGTCCACCTCCTTGCACCACACGAGCATGACTGCTCATGATGCCTCGTTTCTCGGTGATGTCTGCAAGAACATTCAGTTGCGGGTGTCGTCTGCTACTGCGATATTCTGTGCCACAGCATCGCTCTGAGACGGGGCTGTCCGACATTTTCTGTTCCATTTGGGTCATTTTTTATCATTTTGCTTAGGAATCCTGCACTCCGCTAACGTCTGGAAAAGCTGATGAAAGGAATGAGGCGGGACTTTTACGCTTCCACACCACGCCGAAAGATCACGGAAAAAGTGAAAGACCCGGTCACCGCGCTTTTGCAGCAATGGCACGTCTTGGTACATATGGGAATCTAAAATATGCGAGTGAATGACTAAAGAATCGCCTCAAAATTTGTTAGAGTGAGTACGTACATGTGTTTCGAACCGACGTCGGTTTATATATTGATTACTTGGCCGCTCGTTTGAGCGCCAATGTTGACCTTGGTCGGGTTGTGGTGACGCCATGTGCGCGCGTACACAGGCAGTTGTAGTATTCCATTCCATTATTCTGACCGGTACATTTACAACCGTAACAAAAAAGCAGTGAAGGGTTGCCCGGTATGGCACAGGGACTTTTTTTAGTGTGTGTTGTGCATTCCATTTCCCTCTTCCCCTTACTTTCCGGGAAACTTCTACGCAACCTTCTGTTTATTAACTACTAGACAAGTACACTGTAACAGATATTACGAGCGGTCTCGGAAGAGCAGTGTGAGCTTTGGGCTGTGTGCGCCTGCCTGTGTGTTCAAATGTGCTTATGATTGCACAAAACAATTATTCCACCCTCACTTTTTCCCCTGATGGCCTGGAGCCCCTTTTCTCTCTACAAAGGCTGTTTGTTCATTTTTTTATGTGCATCAGTGCTGCCAATTGTGATAAGTGGAGGGTTTGGTTGCCGATCACGGCCCCATATCCCCCCTCCCCCAAGCCTGTCTTGTGTCTTTTTTAAGTTTAAGTGGTTGAGAGGAAACTATGGTTACTCTACATAAAGACACACCAATTTTGCAAAATACACATATTGGTATTTCGTCCTCTGGAAGTACAATTGCCGTTTTATACATGCAAAACATGAGTTCAAAACTGAACAATTTGTGCCTATGACAAACGATGCACTGACGTTTGATGTGGTAGTTCCACTGTTCAACCAAAAAGTTTTGTTTTGAACTCTCGAATATGATTCATGAACCATGCCACTTAAAATACAGGAGAAAAAAAAAAGTACTCTGCCGGTATTTGAACCCACGACTTTCGTTGAGTGGGCGCGAGGGTTTAGTCTACTGCGCCATGAAAAGATTTCTTTTTTAGTAACACAACATTTGTTTACACAGATGTACACATGATGCACTGGCATGAACGAGGCATTGACAAGTGTGCGCGTACATACTGTTGCGACATAGCCTTCAGCCACCGTCAAGTGAGTCTAAGCCAGTAACTATCATGTTCCACGCCTGCGCGCACTCAATCGGGTAGGGAGTAGGTTAAATAAACACCTGAGTGCGAGTTACCAATCAGTGCAGTCGCTTTGTTCGTTTCTCGCACAACAAGTGAGACAGATGACAGCACCCGAAGAAGTAGATCGTAGTGCGACTGTGTTGCTTACAGAAGTTATAAGAAAACTGAGGCAGTACAAATGCCACTAAGAACTGCAATGCTAATTTTCCAATGGCCACGATGCAAAAGGTTGTACTATAGAAAGTTTTTATCTTTGCTAGCAATGTTAGGTAAGGAAACTTTGAACTGAACAGACAAGCTTGGTTAGCCAGATTCCAACAGTAATTAAGGATGAGGTTGCAAAGATGCTTAACGATGTGGAGAGGGAGGAAATACGCTTTAGGAGATGATGCAATAACCGTGAATCATCTAAAGAATGGGGAAGACATCCTTTAGGTGATCCACAAAAAGAAGAACGATTGAAGCAATGCTTATAGACAGCAAATGAGTATCTTGGTTATGGAGAAAACTCAGGTGGAAGACAGCTTCAATTTCGCGGAACAGTTTCGCGGAACATACAACCGGTGGACCACAAGGGCAACAGAATGGCCGCCAACAGACGAGGCTAGAAGTGGGAAAACACCTTTGACAGAGGGCTAGAATAATAAAATTTTGGAGCAAGGAATGAATTTCAACATCACACCATAGAAGCAGCTGGAAGTTCATGGAAGAGGTCTTCACCTCGTGCAAGCATAAATGGGCTGATGATGATGACCGTAATGAATATGCAACAAGTGGCAACAATTATCGTTGCCACTTGTCGCATAGCCATCCTCAGTTAACTACGATAGCTAAAGAACAGAAAATGTAGCGTGTTGCTGCACCTATGACACATTATTCCAGCGTCCGACACAGGTAATTCCCCATTCAATTCATTGACACCCTTAAATCTTGTTCTCACAAATGACGCAACAATGGTGTTACTGGTGGCGGGTATTTCACATAATCTAAGGAGTATTCAATCTCTGTAGCCAACTTGTTATGTGCCATATAGAATCTCCTTAAGCACTTTTTTACTTCATAGCTTACGCGTCACAATCTCACCTTATACTTGGGCTCTTTTCCTCTCAGTTGTGAAGCCACCTTTGTCACGGTTTGCTCCAGGAATGTTGCCAGGGAACGGGGACCCTCGTGGGCTGATGCGACAAAAGATAGCATGGTTTGAGAATGCTGTTCGCTGATTGAAAAGAAGCATATGCTAGCAGCACTGCATGCCGGTATCGTGGTACAGACGTTGCCTACTCTGGAGCTGGCATGGATCTGCCATTCTACATCCCAACCTCCCACAAAGTAGTGGGGCCATTTCGTTGTAAATGCTTCTGGGTGATATAAATACAATGATCTCGTGTTAAGATTATATGGCCATTTCTGCTCCTCCTGTAAGATCCACAGTCTTTTTTATTTTTGTTAGCAACTAGCGCATTAATTGTCACCTCATTGGTACCACCTTGGCTGTTATGGCTGTGGTGGTTACATACACAAGCAGCCCAAATTCACTAATAAATATAAACATAAGTATAAAAAAAAACACAGACTTCAGTACAGGTGCCATGACTTATGAGTGATTTATACTTATTAACTTAGGCTGCAACTTCTGCCCTGCACCCAGTGGCAGTCCTGGGGCACAGGGTAAGAGCATTCACTTTCACCCTCCAAAAAAACACCTTCAGTTTTTAGAGTTTTTTGATGTCATCACACTGTATTTTCCCATTTGAGCAAAGAGTGCAGCAATGACTGCCGTGTCAAGTGGAGAACAAGTGTGAATGCACAACAACACCAATTCCAGCATGCAGTGAAGCCATGGGCGTCCGGAAGGGGGGGCAAGGGGGGGCAACTGCCCCCCCTTGGAAATTCGGATATTTTTATGCACTAGAAAAAGGCTGCACAGCTTGCCTGGCCCATTAAAATAACTTTGCCCTGAAGGACGGAAAAGAGGAGAGAACGACACCGAAGTTCTCTCCTTTGTCCCGTCCTTTAGAGAAAAGTTTTTTTAATTATGTACGTGAACCAACTAGCGCAACAATCCACGCTACTCAAATGATTAGCGCACTCAGGTGCTGCGTATCCGTGACTGCGGTCAACATTACACTTTAGACACTGACTAACATTGCCGGACATGTGTCGGCAGTGAAACAGACTGCCTGTGCTGGCTGTTAAAGATAGCGAACAATTCTGTAAGTTTTGACGTTTTTTTTTGTGTTTTTTTTTTTCTAAACTCTAGATTTATGCAGTCGTACCGCAAGAACTTCAGTTTTCAGACAAAGTTGCAGCTATATCTAGCAAAAAATCTTCACCGCTACACCTAGTAGGGAGAGTGTAACATCCTCCCGTGCCGTCCGATCACCTTGTACACCCTTTCCTTCGAAATTGCGAAATGTCGGCACCACCCAAGTCCCAAAACAAAACCTATAAATCAGTCCCTCAAAACTCTTGTACGCCTGTACTGCATTGAAAGCCAGGGAGGCGAGTAGTATCTTTATTGCGTCAGCCATTTCAACAGACTTCATCACACATGTCATCTCGCAATTTGCCCAGAAAAACCCGAGGCGTCTGCAGCTGCTATTCAAGGAAGATTGACGGAGTGCAGTTCTATGTATGTGAATGTATTGTACAGTGTGCTGGTGATGAGTTGGCGTGAGTTGAGAACCCTCAAGCAGCGAGACTGGCCACTCTTTACAAAGTGACAGTAACTTTTCACATTTTCTTTATTAACTTTATTTCTTTGTTCGGTAATAAAATCCAATGTATATCCTCCGAGTCTGGTTCTAATCTGCTGTTTGTACTTTTTGTAACCACAAATAACGCCTTTTTGGTGCTATCCAACCGTACCCCCTTGCCCCCCCCCCCCCCCTTCGCTAATGGATGCCCCCCCTTGCAAAAAGTTCTGCGGACGCCCTTGAGTGAAGCCATACAAGAGCAGAAAAAGGTGTTTCCAGAAATACATTCTGGAAACATGCTTTGTGCGAGCTACGCTTAAGTGTGGTGATGGATGTCATTTCCTATTAGAATTAGGAATCTGTCAGTGCATCATAAGCCTTGTATCTATCTGTGTCTGCTGCCTCAGGCTGGGCTTTGGCCATCAGGCCTCACGCAAAGTGAAATTACAGTTGGAAGGCAGGCAGTGAAAAATTTTGCATCTGAGGCAGTAATGAAAGTTAATATTAGAATACAACATTTTGTTTCTTTGCAAACACCTCTTGCAAGTACCTCTTACAGCAATATAGCCATATATATAGAACAATATTGGTGGCACAGGTGTATTATGCCTCAGTGAGAGTAATTTGAGGGTGATTAAATTACCAAAAAATTTATAAAATAAAAAAATTGTGTTTTTTTGTACACATCCAAAAGACAATTGTGGGGCCAATATGTGTTCTGCTTCCTGTTCTTCTACATGCTATTAGACAGCAGAAAAAGGAAGTAATAACACATCAAGAATCTTGACCTTACATGTATAACTACTATGCATATACATTTTGAGAACTCTGGGTGACGGCAGGGCGGGAAACTGGTCACATTGTTCCTTACACACACATCTTGCTTTTAAAAAGGCTCGTTTTTACCGTTTCTCACTATTACAAAAAGCAGCTTTACAATTATTACAGCAGTTCAAAGCAGAGGATTGTCACCAGCGGCCATCATTAAAATCTTGCTGCCATTAAAAACTGTCACATTCTTCACAAAAAGTGTGCTGAAGACAAAAGGGACTCTCAAAAAAGTTCACTCTATCATCTAGCTCCCTTGAAACAAATTCTATACAAGGGTAGCAACACCCCTCATTTCGCGTACTAAAGTGGTCGTGGGGTATGAAACCCATGTCTGAATTTTCTTCAGGAAGAGAATGGCTTGATCAATGCATCTTTAAGGCGAGTTCACTTGCACCAACTGTTTGTGATTCTACACAGAATATAAATTATTAAAAGATAATATGAAAGTGCCTTTGCGAATGGTGCAGTGCTTGCAAAAAAAGGGTGGACTATATATCTTACCATGATCAATGATGTGTGCTAAGGCACAATGAATTAGAACAGGCATCAGCAGCTTCACGATCTCAGCCGGATGCAGTGACAGCAGGTAATACAGCACCTGTATAAAATGAAAACGAAAAATATGAATATATATTGTGGCCTCTCACAGAAAGAAAAATAACTGCTGCTCCTGTTGCCATCTGAGAGGGATGTAAGGGCGGAAGCCGACTGGACTCCCTACCACAAGGAACTGCAGAGGAAAATTGTTATTACAGTAAGCTCAAAATATCCACGAACAGGCAGGGTGTATTTTGTGTGAACGCTATGAAGATGCCTCTTTAAAGACATTGTTATGAGTTACGCAAATTCACGCGATGACTGCAGCTGTAACACCGTATCACGTGCATAACCAATTCTATAGAGAGCCTTATATTTTCTTTCTGTAGTGTTCAGAAAACGACCATGCATAGCCATGTGAACACTTTCCAAGTGAGCACCGCATTGAACGGGTGTTTCAACAGCATGACGACCCCTCAGTGAGTCATTCCCTCTTCCCTCATTCCCTCTCGGGACGTCTTGTATCTGCTGGTGTCGTTGTGGCAGCTATTTGCCGTGCACGTTCCAAGTGTCAGGCGCACATTCTGTTGGAGCGCCACTTGTTTGCCGCAATCATCTTAGTGTATTTGCCATTCTGACCCCGCGGATGCATTTCAAGGCCGCCTGGTCTGCCTAGGATGCGCATGCACGCAGCAACTAAGCACAATTGAAGCTTTTCTTCTCTACCACGGGCACTTTGCGAGCCAACGGTGCGGCTCCCTTTGGCGAGCATGCAACCCCCTCCTCTAAAGTGACAAATACAGGGATATCAGTATATATGGCCGTGAACTGTCCCTAACAATGGCTTTTACCATTCAAATTTCAAAAGAATGCAGGACCGTGTTGCCACATACAGTAAAAATGGCAAGAATTTTTTTTTCTTTTCATTTCTTTTTATCGAGGTGCTGCCTGAGGGAGAGGGATTCGCCCATCAAACACAAACAAAAGTGGGGACAAAGAAACTCTGGCCACCAATTATATTACGTAGTTACTCTGAATCGTGACAGCATTCATGGACACGGTGGGGTACCAGGAGGTGCTCTGTAGGAGGGGAGGTTATAGCTGGAAGGAGGATTACATCTAACAAATGTAGAGGGGGGTCACTCGAATACTTCTCACTTTCTCCTTTCCACAGCCCCTGTCTGGTGACAGAGGGGAGCTGCAATGGGAGAGATCTTTATTCGGTAGTGAGAAGTGGGTCACCCCTTGAACACTGAACAGTAAGTCATGACGACAAGGATGATTCTGTGATGTACAAACAGATTTTTGCTTGGAGCCCAGCATACATCATGTTTTACAATAAGCGCACTGCACACAAGTCTTTGAAAGAAATGTTCAGCTGAAACTCTGTTTATGCTGTACCTCCGTGCCTGTAACCTGCCCCTGCATGTAATCCACACCTCCAAGTTCCACCCCCCCCTCCCCCCCACTCAAAAAACTCTCAACTGATCGTGTAATGAAACCTTTCAGTTTTCATAAAGAAGGAGTATTGAACAATTACGACACGTGTACTCAGATAACAAACACACCAGTGGTTGGATTGGATTGTGAAGTTTGTGAAGTTTAACGTGCTGAAGCTACACGTAGCTGGGCTATGAGGTGCACTGTAGTGGAGGGCTCCGGATTAATTTTGACCACCTGGGGATTTTTGACGTGCGCCGAAACCTCGACACGCAGGTGTTTTTGCTTTTTGCCTCCATCAGAAAAGCAGCCGCTGCAGCCAAGATCGAACCAGTGCCCTTGGGCTCAGCAGCACAACACCTGAGCTACTGAGCCACTGCGGTGAGTAAATACACCAGCATTTGATTTTTTTTTTTTTACTGAAGTATAGACCGCATGCCCTCCCCCTCTTCAGTAAAAAAGGAATTCTGTGAAAAGCCATACTGCTGTACACCACGGCGCCTCTGCTGAGCTCATTACCTGTAGATAACAATACGGAAAGCGAGGTGGTTTGTGTTCATCTTGCTATGGAACACTACAGAACGATGAAGCACAGAGAAGCCCTGTGCAATTCTTCTCTTTCCTTCATAGTTCTGCACTGTTCCATACCAAGATGTAAGGCGCTCCCCTTTCGCCGGTGCTAGGGGTGACTCCTGTAATCTGCCCTCCTTTAACACTCTGGTCGTCCACATGGTAGCACCAGACATCAATAACATTTTTAACAGCTGCGCTGTGTTCGCACATACAGAAATCTTGAACACTGTTTCTGCTAAACATTAAACAACCACGGCCCGCAAACTAGCTTCATCAGTCCAAAGGCTTCCTGTCTAGAAAGCTTTATGTCATAGTACAAAGCTAAACAAGTTTGTAGCTCTTCCATATGTCCTATATTCAGAAAAAAAGTAACATCAGAGGTTTAAAAAATGGGGCAACGATTGCAGATCACTTTTATTGAGAAAACCAGGAGGGAGATCAAGTTATCAGGATGCAAAAAGGGCAAGCAGGAGGGTAGAGTTGGTCCAATGCCAGAGAGATTAGAGGTGTGCCAAAAGCACCTTCCCCTTTCCCCTCAGCCGCCCTGAACCGGTGCACGGCAGGCAAGCCTGCTGCTGCTGCTACTGAAACAAGCACTCAAACCACCATACAGCCCGGCACCCCGTTCTGACTCATTAGAAAGGATATATTGCACATGTGCTCTTACCAGGCTCTCTTTGCTCCCAAGAAGGCATAATTTCATGTATCTGAGTTAACTTGGGCAGCAATTTATTTTTGCAAACTTCGAAAATATTTGAATTTATTTTCTAATACTGCTATTTGATACAGAAACAAATCGAATATCATATCGTTCACTTTGATATTTGAAACTTTTTATTGTTCGCATACCTCTAGGTTTGTGTTCTGTCTCAACTGTAATTTCGTATAATCCTAGCAATTTGCTTAGCCACACGATGAAGGGAGGTTTTTTCGATAATTCGGGGCTATGAGCCCCTCTCTTCACAGCTACTAGAGAAATTTGCTGGGCATCAGAGACCAAATCTCTCTTCTCTCACTGTCACTGGTGGAGGGTTCGCTCTTTTCCAGAGAAACACCAACCAGGTGACACCAGCCCTTGAAAGAAGCCACTCGAGGCTAATGTACAGCACAGAACAGTGTCATTTGAGTAGTACAGAGCCCAGCCCGGAGCACGCACCTTTTCAGCCTCCTTGGTGTCATCGAAGAGGCGCTTCTGGCGATGTGCGGGCGTCGGGCGTGCCGTCTCCCACACCTCCTGCCAGGTGTTGCCCGGCAGCTGCATGCGGTGGCTCAGGTGGCCCTCTTCAATCACCCGCCCGCTCGCCTGGTCCACCAGCGGGGGCACCCAGTCCCGCGGCGAGTACCAGCGTACAAAGTCGCTCAGCGATGCTCCCGGGTTGGCCGCCTGGGTCCAGCAGGCAAAGGCAGCATGTCTCGGTGAAAATGAAGCAGCTCATTAGGTGGGCCCTCCACTGTTTGACTCCAAAGGGATGAGATGCCACACAGCCTATCTTTGAAGGAAAATGTTTCGCATGTGACTGACAGTGCTCATGGGCACATGCTATTTGCCAAGCAATGGCCACGAGTACAGGGCAGAAAACATATGAGGTTTTGTCACCGATTACTGGATACATCCAAATTTTTTTGCATATACCCCTGCAGTGTGTCAACAATGGTTCCTGGGCATTTCATCACACTCCTAATAGCCGTTTCATCAAGTGTATTTCTTAATCCCTATTTTTCTCTTTTATGCCGTACAATAAAAATGCATATGTTGCATTTTAAGCTAATACTGTGAATAAGTGCAAGCTGGTTCTCACCTGTGAAGGATATACCTGTGGCACTATGCTTAGTGCTTTCTTTAAAAATTGTGAGCAGTGACTCTCAGAAAGTCCTGAACAACAACTGCCACTCACTGTCACATAAATTAGCGGCTATTGGCTTTCCTGGCAGCTGTGGCTTTTTTTTTTTTGGCAAAGACGTTGCTGACCACTGCATCATCATCTCAAGTTTCTTCTCCATCAACTGGTGTTTGAGCAGGTGCCAAATACTCCCTAATGCATTTCTTTAAATTTCTTTCTTTCAGAGAATACCCCTACATATGCTTCCCCAGCAAAATGCAGCACAATGCCCCTTGCACTTTGCAAATCCTTTGGATTCAGCACATCAAAAAGTATAACTTACAAAAATTATGACAAAATAACTAAGCAATGTCACAGTACGAATACTTAGGGGTTAAAAAAGTAGGCATGAAAGGGTGGATTTCACAGGATGGGTTAGGGATAAAATAAAAAGATGAGGGGTGATGAAGAAAGGGGCTATATAAAAATAAGTATGCAGCTAAGGGATAAGAAGAATGGAAGAAGTGATAAAAATGTCGCTTCACAAAAATGAAAAATATAGAATCATTCTAAAATGCTACTACAGTGTGCAGGTCTCTCACCAAGAGTGAAAATCCTAGGTATAGAGGTCAGGCAGCATTGAGCTTGGTTTTGTAGTGCAGAAGTTGTTCTAGAAAATATTCGAAATTTCTGTGACATATAGCCTTCTTATAGCCTTCTGTGTATCATTTATTGTGTAACGACTTTGAGTTTACTCGGAGCACATACAAAAAAAAAAGGCACAATTATTAAAAGAAGAGAACATTATAAAACTGATCAGTATTTGCACTCATTTTCGAGTTTTGATGTAGCCACATGTGGCTGGAGGAGGAAGTGTTAGTGGCAGTTTTGTTCGAATGCCCGAAAATGGGGTCAACATTTGTCAAATAAGGCTTTCGAATTTTTTCAAGTGGTGGAGGAAACGATTCAGGTACTAGATCAACTTGCGCTTGATGAAACGGCTTCGATGAATAGATGTTTCATAAAATGTTCGGTCGAGGAGCAGGATGAAGTCAGATCTACTAATTAATACTATATAACTGCCCTGATGCTATTGCTGCTAACAAACCCATTGTTCTCAAGCATCATATTCTTTGCTCATAAAAAAATGAGTCAACTCCTCATACCCCAACTATGTGCAAAGAAAGTTAATTTTTGTGAACACGGCAAAAATTGAACATTTGGAATATTTCCCACATACTGAATTTTGTAATATGCCCACACAAGAAAAGTCTGTGCACACAAGAGAAGAAATAGGTACTAGCACAATGTGCAAACTTGTTTTGATTAGTGCAGCACATAGCCTATTAAGCCCTTGATGGCATTAAAATTTGAACTCAAACCTACAGCTATTAGTAATTGTACATAGCATGAGTCATTGAAGAACACATAAATCTTTCGCAAAGGCTAAGGGCACAGTACATGATGGCACATTTAGGCACGTGAGCTTGCAGTCTGCAATATAGCTTTATTTTACTTACACTACTGATGAAAATTACAGAACATTGACATGGTGGTATGTTTGAATGTGTGTTTTCCCTTCTCATATGTATAATAAAAGAGGCAAGAAATTATAAATATTGCAGTTTCTGAAGCCTACAGCATATTGTAAAACATTCGTAAAGCTTGACTTCAATAAAAACTGACACCGACCAAGAATGTTTCACGAGTATAGTAACGGACTTGGCAGTTCACACATGCGTCGCAGCCCTGGAAAGGGACGCAACTTTGCCACAGTGCACGCCTACTGAAGTCTTGGATTTGCGGCGGCTCCTGAGGTTTTGCCTCGAGAACGCGTACTTTACTTTCGAGCACACGTTTTACAAGCAGGTACACGGGACAGCGATGGGCGCTGCCGTATTGGTCACAGCAGCAAACCTTACGATGGAGTCGCTTCAGCAACATGCCCTCAATTAATTTGTTCCGTCCTGCGCCCAAAACCTTCTGAAGTTACGTGGATGATTGCTAAAGTGTGATCAAGGAGGAGGCACTGACTGAATTTACAGCGCACCTGAATAGCATGAATGACGCAATCAGGTTTATCGTATAGGAGAAGCAGCCTGGCCAGCTTCTATTTCTTGACGTCCCGGTAAAATGCGAAGGAAAATCCCCGACGTTCAGCGTGTACAGAAAGAGCACCCATATGGGTCGCTACCTAAATTTTAAGTCTGTGAACCCTGCCTCCTACAAACGGTGTGTAATCACCTCGCTTGTAAGCCATGCGAAGAGGGTTTGCAACAAACCGGAAGATGTCGCTGCCGACATACAGCATGAGCATAGGGACCTGGCTACAGTGGCTAGCCTGACTCATTTGTGCGCTCCGTGGAACGTCAGCTAGACTGTTCTGCACTGTCCGGCAACACGCATCCCAAGCATCATGTTCCGATACCGTACGTACCTGGAATTAGCAAGCACTTGGCATGTGTTCTGTGCCCCTACAGTGTGCAGGTTGCGCGTGCCAACACAAAAGTTACGGCACTCCCTCGTGAACGTGACGGACAAGCTAACGAAGGAAAAGTTCCCAGGCATTATCTACAGCACACCGTGTGCAGACTGCAATCGAAGCTATGTAGGCGAGACAGGCAATTTTCAGCAAAGGCTCAAGGAGCACATGTACGACGTAACAAAGAAAACCGTGTCTTCTAACACTCTCACCGAACACGCAGAAGCAACTTGCCGAGAAATAGACTGGGCCAATGCAAAAATAATCTAAAAAGAGAAGAATCGGACTTCACGGTTTTATCTTGAATCCCTGATAATCCAGACCGCGGAGCACACACTTAATCGCAATGACAGTAACTTCCCACACGTGTACACACGTTGCCTATGTAACATCTTGAAGCCAACATAACCGGATCACTTTCGCCATAATTCTATAAATGCCCCATATTAGATTATACAAAAATACTACTTTACATGTTGGCTACTGCAACACTTGCAGAAAGAAAGCAACAGCTTCACAAAGTGGCTGCCTGTTTTGTCAACTCAGACTTCGAAAGAGACACTAATGAGTTCAGCATTCATCAACGCGTGACTTACTCCTGGAAAACCTGGAATTACTCCTGGAAAACGTGGACACCAGTTTCAGCAAATAAACACGAAACGTTTTACAGTGGCGGTTCTACATTGAATATTGAAGGTCTACGGATCAAGACCGTAAGGGCACTTCTCACGCCCGCGATCCGCCCGGCTGGCTTCGCCACAAGGCAAGCGTACGTTGCCGACTTACCCGCACAACACGCAGCGGTTGGCATTTCGGCGCGACCCCGAAGCATCGCAAAGAAGCCAAACACGCACAAAGAGCGCGAGAGCGATTCGTCAGTGCGGCGGCGTAATTGTCCCACTCGCGGGCGAACACCAGAACTGTCCCGTGGGGGTGTCAAAATGGGACAAAGGAATAGATGTAGGTCACGCGTTTAGCCTTTGCCTTAGGAGGAAAAGAAGCTAAAGTGAGCGGCGCAGGCTCTCACGCTCGGCTGCTGTGGTCGTGGTGCGGAGCCCCGCGCAAAAGCCGCTGACGTTGCGCGGAGCGCCCAGACCCCAAAGCTGTTAGCAACGAAGAAGCGGATGCGTTCCCTTTAAAGATCCAACGCTCATATACGTGAATAAAGGCAACGTGATATGACGTTCGGCTTTTGCAAAGACGGCATTAGTCCAGCCCCACGCACACACCCAGTGGGATCTTGGCGACGAATGATCGTTTCGCCTCTCTTTAATTGCAGGCTCTCTCACGAGCGCGCTTCCTCTGTCGTAACGCTTCCTCCTTCGCTTAGCGGCTCTAGTCCGCACCTTACGCGGGCTGGAACCGTGGCATAAACTGTGGCAAGAACCGGCGCCACTCCGCCCGCTCACGTGGTGTGCCAGCCCGTTTATTTTATTTGCAGGCTACGATCACGCCACGACCCACCCACACAGGGGTTTATGCAGAATTTCGATTTTTTTTTTTTTTGGGGGGGGGGGGGGTGTCGGTGGGATGTTTGGGGGGGTGTTGTATAAATCCCTAGGCAGGGTGCTTGTGGTTGTGGAATCTTTTTTTTTGGGGGGGGGGGGGGGTCGAAGTCCTTCTGGGGGGGTGTTAGGGGGATGTGTATAAATCCCTGCACCCACAGCTGCCGTTACGGAACGGCTTCCGTGCAGCGGGCGCGACACACCCTTTTTGAACTTGGCGCCGGTCGCTCACGTGACGTGCTGGGCATGAATGCCATGATGTATGTGGAAACTAACAAAGTAAGGAAAGGCACATTCTTTCATTCACAAAGGTGTTGTGGCTTAGTTTCAATTGAGCGAGCGAATAGCGACGACCCGTCGGCGGCCGGCGGACGAAACGCTGGGCCGACTGACTCGATCGGTAGGTCGGCTGGTCGGCGAACCGTGCAGTAGCGCAGCCATTTTCCAGCTCATCTCCTGCTGACGTCACACGTAAACGCCACAGAAAATGGGCGAGCGTAAAGAGAGGAGGACAGCATTTTCGAATTGATTTTTCTACTAAATAAATTCGCGTAAACGCGGCCAGAGTGGTCGAAACAATGCCTACGGACTCCGAACTACAATTTGCGCTAGTAATCCCGCAATGTTTACAAATCACTTCAGTGTCCCTTTAATATTATTAATACCACTTCCAAATTCTGTAAGTGGTCATTAAATATAAGGAGACATACGAAGCAGAACCTTATTAGCGACGTGCAACCACAGCGCAGAAAAAAAAAAAAAAAAGAGGGGTGCCAAAGATGTTAATTTTTTTGTTGTTTGATCGAACGGGCATTCGCAAATTTTTCAAGACAAACTTCGTTATTATGAAAATTTGAAATATTTGACAGGTGGCATAATTATGGGCGTTGTTGGTTTCGGTACGCAGTCCTTGATCAGATCACAAAACAGTTCAGTTTGACCCTGACAGTAAAGCTGCCTCAACTTATTACGAAAGTAAGTGTTGTCTGACGCCTCACATTATAGGGTTATTATAGGGTTGAAATAACCCGCCGCAGTGGCTCAGTGGCTACGGCGTTGTGCTGCTGAGCCCAAGGACGCGGGTTCGATTGCCGGCCGCGGAGGCCGCTTTTCTGATGGAGGCGAAAAGCAAAAACGCCCTTGTGTACGAGATTTCGGCGCACAATAAAGATCCCCAGGTGGTCAATATTAATCCGGAGCCCCCCGCTACGGTGCGCCTCATCGCCTGTGTAGCGTCGGCGCGTTAAACCCCACAATCAATCAATACAAAATATCGTAAAAACACGCATTATTTTAGCAAAGTTACTCCGATGGGACCGCTCAAAACCATGCCAGACATTAAAAAATGGCGGACGTGCCTTCCGCAATGTGGTCGCTAGCTTTACTTTTCGCCCACATGACGGCCGCCACATCTGCGTGACGTTACATCATATACGCCACAGCGTGCATGCATGCCTTGGAGGATACGCCCCCCTTTGATACGTGCTTTTCCCGTGCTGCGCGCTCTTTCCCAGCTCCTCCGTGTACAGTAACACAAACGACCGTGCCAGCCCGCATTATGTTGCGTCCTTGCCGGAACAGCCATTCCGTAACGTCTCCTGCTGCGCCGGGCACAACAGGACTGGATGCGCGGTTACATCCAGCCCAATCTCGCGCCACGTCACGGTGTACACAGCACAACGACGTAAGCCACCACGCACCACCCACTGGTAGCACCGTTTGCACTACCTCTGGCCCCCTCACTCGATATGCCCCGCTACCAAGCAGCGAGGACGGGCAAGGTATCGCCTCAAATTCACGGTGATTCGAGTGGCCCATTGACAATTTTGTCCCTCAAACCTTATTCAATTAGAAATACCAACTAAAGCAAAGTATTATACATACACTACTTCTAGCAAGACATCCCTCACTTCTCCAGTCAATAGCCGTCACACGACCCCTTTTGGCATTGATTCGAAACTCTCGTGTCCACAACTCTAGCTGTGAGCACGGAGCAGTCGTTTCAGATTGATCATAAACAAGCGGTGCTATTTTCGCAAAAAAAAAAAAAAAAGAAGTGATTGTGAACCCTCCAAGCCTAAGACGAGGAAAGAGTGCCAAGCTAGCAAGAAAGGGTGGCTCCTTGCCAGGCAATAGGCGAGCGCGTCGATGCTCCTGAGCGAAAGAATGCCCGAGGAAACGCCGAGTCTGCAGCATGAAAGAGGAGGAGTCTTCGTTGCTAGACAACGTCCTGGCGGAGTGGACGCGGGCACAGCGGCTACAGTGGTACAGTCATGTCTCGTTAATAGGTTCATCTTCACAGCGCACAATAACGGGACAAATGGGAGGATAACACTGGACAAGCACTATTTCCGTTATTGTGCGCTGTGAAAATGTATCGGTACCAACTAGCCCGCGGAACTAATCCCCCCTACCGCGACGAATGCCCAAGTGAACAGACGGGTCCCAGTCAACACGGTAACTACTACGTACAACACAGAACATACGGAGTGCTAAAACTCTCTATTATGGACCCCGTTGATGACACCCCGCAAAATGGACGAAATTTTCGGCGACCGCTCTCTCGCATGCCCCGTTAATATAGGAACCCGCAGTCCGGACTATGGACGGCTATTTTGGGGACGAAACGGGTAACTACATGCATTTTTGTCTCTTCATTATGGACACGGGTCCACAAAGCAAAAACAGAAAAATTGACTGGTGACCCCCAGAGGCCCCAGCGCGTACAAAGAATTCACTGTTGGCCGAAGCATACAAAGCCGAAGCAGAGATTTATCTCGGAACGCTCTTCCCTCCAGTACCATCGAATTAGACCGAGAACATTCGTGTTCAGCGAACGCCACTCTAGGGTAGCCACTGACGACAGCGTGACACCCTCTCCCTGCAGTCAAACAAGAAATATTGCCCGGCGCGGCCTACGCCGGAAAGAGCAAGTCCTGAGGCTCGGGACAAGATAACAGAACTATAATATTTCGTGCCGATATTCGCTCCGCCTAAAAGGCACGGCTGTACGCTTCTCTGGTCAGTTCGGTGGAGGCAATGGCTGGTGTTAAGCGCAAACGGGTCGAGCTTTCCGCTCAGCCGAAATATGCCAATTCATATGCGAGACGCCTTCAGCATCTGTTCAATGCGTGAAAGAGTAAAATACGTTGGCATTGATCTGGTGAAGTCGACAGTGCATCAGAGGAACGAAGGCATCGGTGCAAACCCACATCTCATCGGCGCAAACCCACATCTCATTTTTAGCTGATTGGTTTATTTGTTATGAGGTTTAACGCGCCGACGCTACACAGGCGATGAGGCGCGCCGTAGGCTCCGGATTAATTTTGACTACTGGAGATCTAAAACGTGCGCCGAAATCTCGAACACACGGGCGTTTTCTCTTTTCGCCTCTACCAGAAAAGCGGCCGCCGCGGCCGGGAATCGAACCCGCATCCTTGGAATCAGCAGCACACATTTTTAGCTGAATGAACAGTGTTCTTTTCTGCAATGATTATTCCTTAATGTTTGCGTTTTTCACCTTGATTCGTTATTATGGAGACTCGCGTTATGGACGATTTTTCTGGGGAACGGAGCCGTCCATATTAACGAGTCATGACTGCGTAGTTCTAGAACACTGCACAGCGGCCCACTTGGTGCCAACGGAGACGTGCCTTCCTCCTCCTTCCTGTTTTTTTCTTCTCTTTGTCTGTTTATTCTTCTTCATGTCTTCGTTCGGCTGCCTCTGATTGCTACTGTCGGGACTCGTGCGCCCGATCGCTCTCGCACTACCGCCGCATTAACCGGCAAAACGGCTCAATTCTTCAGGCGCAGTCTTCTATCCGACAGTGCGCAAAGTTGATACAACCAAGTTGCTGTCGTAACGCTCGGCACTTGTCGCGTGCAAGCAGTGGAGATCGCACGCAGCGCGAAATGCAACCGCGAAGAAAAGTGGGACCGCGTCTCGGCCGTGCTGCAACGCTACGTCACGGAAGCGGCACTCGTCTCCGCCACGCTTTTCCAGCGGTTAAAAATGCAAACAAAGGTGACCCGTCAAATGTAAGCCGAGGTTGACGGCCCCGTTGATTCTATTACTCAACGTAGCTACTGCGCGCCGGGCCACCGTACTGCGCTGTGCTTGCTATAACCTCTAGGGTACGCTTTTTTTTTTTTTGAGGCGAGGCGAGGCGAATGCACAGCGGCGTTACAACTAAGGTAGCTGTGCAACACCACCCAGTTACAAAGCGGATGGCGCTAAACATCAATCGTCGTCGTCTGCGATACCAGAAGAGAAAATCTCTACGGCAACTCCAAGTGTAGAGCTTCGCTTTTTGAAGCCTGAGAACGTTGTCTGGGGACAAAGAGCTCTATATAACCAAAGGGATGAAACGTGCGTAATTTCTAGACAAGAAGGAGAAGCGATATGACACATTGCGTTAGGACGCGATAGCATTCATCCCAACCTATTTGATGGATGCCATGGAGGCGAATAAAAATATATTATAACACTCGCAAAAAGAAAGCAGAAAGGAGTATATATAATGAACAGCTACATGCCAGCTCCCAGATACGAAGAGCTGGCATGTAGCTGTCCAATAAATCATATCCGCAGGAGTCTACCAGGTACAGCGAGACCCGAAAACAGCGGCGATCAAACCGCACAGTTCCGCAAAGAACTAGCGGCGCTAGAAGAGGACGCTTGTTAACAAAGTTAACAAAACGGAGCAGGCTCTTGTATCTTTCCGGCAAAGGCCGTGCTGGAAGCATTACGCCGAGATTCGGCAAGAAAGAGTCCTTTGGAGGACTCCCCGTCTAGCGCAGCGTCACGCGCGCCGTGGAGGCAGCATCTTACCCAGCTCCTCACAGCGCGATGAGAAACACTGCGCGGAAAGGGAATGCACACGCAGATATCAAATATTTGATCACCAGCAATTAACAATCATTAGCCAGCAGAGCTCAATGGAAGTCGATGTAGCAGTACGCAATGGAGGGTATACATAAACGTAGGTCCTTTTCATGCATCAAAATGCGTACGCATGAACAGGAGAAACCAAACGTCGCGTATTTCGCCTTAATTTTTAGCAGCCCAAAATTAAGGCGAACTACGCGACGTTAGGTTTTTCCTGTTCATGCGTACGCATTTTGACGCATGAAAAGGACCTACCTTTATGTATAGGGCCTCAATTGCGTACTGCTACATCGACTGCGCACGCTACGACACTGCACAACGCAAATCAAAGTGCCTAAAGGCGCATAACAGACAGCCCCGCATGCAATGCTATAATCCTCCCCCCCCTTTCCCCGGGCAGGGCTGCAAAGTGCTTTACAACAGTACCGCGCGACTGAATGAAAGGCCAACTTACAGGCAGGGGAGCGAGCGTATGGCCTCCGCGCCATACTCCGCGATCACTCCGCGCGCGCGCGCGCGCGCAGGGTGATTGCGGAGGCCGTGGCGGAACGAGCTTCGCAGGGGGCCGGTCAAGTGGTGACGGGGGCAGCCACAAAGTTCAACAGCAGATCAACCGAAGGTCTAACCAGACTTTTGCCTTCACATTCTTGCAAAGTTCTAAGCATCCCCGGTAATTTGGAAAGGGGGGGGGGGGGGGATCGTTAAGCGCTATCTTGGTCCCCAAACGACGTTAAAAACGCCCTCCAGGAGTTTCGGCGGGCTTTACAGTTTTCCGCCTGAATACGCCGAACACGAACCACCAAATCAAATGTGAACCACCGTGTACCCGTGTTCCTCGTGGCCGACGTTCTACGAGAAAAACCGGCAGCGAAACAACGAGAACAGAAAAGGGCACCGCCACGCACCTTGAAGGCTTCCATGTCGGAGAAGAGGCAGGCGGTCTGCATTCGTGCACGCAGCACGGCGCCCTCGGGGTTGGTGCCGAGCTTCTCCAGCGCCTCGGCGTGCTGTTCCAGCATGTCCTCCGTCATGGGCGAAGGATCCTGCCGGTCGGGCAAGATGACGAGGGCATGCAGGGCACCGCTACGAAACGACTGCTACCGAGGCAGAGCGCGGCAGATTTCGCGCCGAGAGACCGCGCGGGGTGAGGAGTTTCCGATCAGACAGGATCGATTTAAATGCAATGAAATCACTAAAGTTGTAGCCGAGGGAAAGAAGCGCAGAAAGCGTCAATTTATGAAGCATGTTGAAAAGTCACGACACAGCAACGCTTTGCTGGAACAATCTGTTCTTGCGATTGTTGCCCGACATCGGCCGCTGTCGCTTCACGATAGATATTATTAGTGATATGTTGACAAAAAACACACAGAAACATATATAGCCGCAAAAAAATCGGGTGGATAAATTGGCTAGATGGCATGAGAATTGACGGAAGTCGAACACACAAGCACACACGAGAGAGAGAGAGAGAGAGAGAGAGAGAGAGAGAGAGAGAGAGAGAGAGAGAGAGAGAGAGAGAGAGAGAGAGAGAGAGAGAGAGAGAGAGAGAGAGAGAGAGAGAGAGAGAGAGAGAGAGAGAGAGAGAGCACAAGAATGAAAACTTGACTGGGAATATGAACGTCGTAATATTTCGTGCAAAGCTATAGCGAAACGCGTGGCGTTGCCAACATTGGTGAACTTCCTGTTCCTAAGACCCGATGAGGGCCTGCGCTGCCACGCGTGACCATACCGCAGGAAAAACGAACTGCTCCGGCTCTCGGCAACCGCAACGCGAAGTTGACACATTCATTACAGCCCGGAAAGGCTGGACGCGGAGGAGCGCCCACCTGCGTTAGCGGGATGTAGAGCGGCTCGTTGGTCCCCAGCAGCGTCATGTCACCGCATCGGTGCCGCACACCCTCGCGCACGGGCTCTTGCTCACCTGCGGAGGAGCACAAACGGGGCAGTTGTAGCTGGGGGCAGAGAGAACGCGTCCCCGACAGGACGCGCAAAATGCTGCCCGGGAGAACAATGCGGCGGGAACCTGCAGCGCCAGAAGCCGCCGACTCCTTAGAGGCGTTTCCCACGTCGCCCCCGGTATTGTCTCCGGGAGGCTCGCCCTTGTCACCTTCCGCGGCCGTGTCGTCGGGACACTCGTAGAAGATTTCCTCGTCGCTTTCGCTCGACCCAGACTTGGGCTGAGAACCAGACTCGTCGGTCGACACGGGGTGCCGCTCTCGCTTCTTTTTCCTCTCGATGCAGCAGTTCAGCATCTGCACGCCGCCGAAAGCGAAACGCTGGCAACGTGGCTTCACCCATCGGTGGAACTCAAAACCTCGAACGGGGAATCAAACGTAGACGGCACAGTCTGAACTAAGCTACTTAGTACTTACTAGCGACAGCATCTCGTTCTTCTCGAGTTCACACCAGTGTGCATTGAGAACGCACACAATATAGAATGGAAGATCACTTCCTCAAGGCAGCTGAAACTTGTGCTTTGTAATCCCGTCCCTGGAGGAGCCGCCTGACGCATCGCGGCAGCTAACGTCCTATCCACGTGCTCTGATCTGCAGGATGTGCCCAAGCTTATACTGTCTGTATATACTGACAGTATATATATATATATATATATATATATATATATATATATATATATATATATATATATATATATATATAAAACGCTACGTAGACTTTGCTATTCAATAGCTATATATTATTTAGTCTTACACCTACTACTACATTGCTGTTACAGCGCACGATATATAATGCTACAGGTGCATGTGTGTGGACGGTGGCACAAAAAGTGCGCGCGCATGTTTCAGTGCCGCAAAAAGGGGATCCTGAAAAGCGCAGAAGGTGCAGCACCCCCCCCCACACACACACACACCCAGACATCATCATTGTCCAGCCTTTTCCGAAATCTTTGCCTCGTGTGTAAAGGTTGTGTTCATCGCAAAAGTGCTTGACAGCGTATATAATACACACGTCCTTGATTGATTGATTGATTGTGGGGTTTAACGCGCCGACGCAACGCAGGCGATGAGGCGCGCCGTAGTGGAGGGCTCCGGATTAATTTTGACCCCCTGGGGATATTTATCGTGCGCCGAAATCTCGTACACACGGGCGTTTTTGCTTTTCGCCTCCATCAGAAAAGCGGCCGCCGCGGCCGGGAATCGAACCCGCGACCTCGTGCTCAGCAGCGCAACGCCTTAGCCACTGAGCCACCGCGGCGGGTAATACACACGTCCTAAAGCGAAACTATATGCCAAAAGCCTGTTTCGGTATGTTTAGGCGTAAAGCTTGAGCTACATATCATTTGCTCATAAAAAAGTGTGATAAAAATTTGCCAGGACAGTTTTAAGCATATTTTAGAGTAAATAATTTCCTTCTTTTGCCCTTACAAGCATCCGCTAATCATCTGGGTGGGTTGATTGCATCGAGTATGTAAGCGGGAAAAGTGTACGCATGGTTTATGACTGTCGATACTATAGTTGTCCACGTTCGCACACTTTTTTTCGCTACTGAAAACGGTACGTTTTTATTACAGCGGAACGAACAACAATAGAAATATACGGATTTGATTGTAACAAGTAGATACCAATTCAAAAACAGAATGTTACAATATATCTCGGCTGCACATGCCAGACTTTGAAGGGTTCACTTATGGGCCAGTTGGTAGTATATGACACTCCCAAGGAAAACAGCACGACGGCGGGACAACAGAAAGGATTCACAGCGCGTGTTGTGTAAACAGTTTCTGTTGTCCCGTCTTCGTGCTGTTATCCTCCAAAATCAGATCTAACGCTTCAAAGAAGGGCTTCTAAGTGTTGTGCGCACAGCCCAATTTGAAACAGTGAGCGCAATAAAGGCTGGGCAGGCAACGAAACGCTCATGCGCCATTAGTTATCGAATTACCACCCTCCTCAAACACTTAGAGAGCCAGCCGGCCACCAATTAACCCTACCGGCGGATGTGACCCTCGCGCCTCATTTAAAGTGTTACGTCGTGTGCACGCGAAGTGCAACGCAACCGATTCATTCTTTTGTTCTGCGCGAAGACGCTCGAAAAGCGATGCGCATCGTACCAACGGCTTCTCAAGTGTGCTCCTCTGTTTCCCGACTGCCTGCCTTTGCTCTGCTACGTTCGCTGTTGAGCCATCCCTTAAAGATAAGAAAGGACGAAAAGATATATCAAGAGAGTAATTTGATTTAATTAAGAAAGTCTGAGCCAGAGGCACTGCGCGGCAGTTATTCGCGAAACGTCCGCCGCGCCACAGCGCGCATACCTGAAGTTTCTGATGCAGGATCGAAGCAGCCAGGTTCGGTGAGCCAGGCTCCAAACTGTGAACAGAAAAGACAAGAAAAAATATATATATATAACTAAAACGACGTTTGTACAAAATAAATGTTAACAGGCGTAGAGTAACACGATCTTGTGTTATGACTGAGAAGGCGGAGTCATAAAAGGAGTGTACTATATGTAATTATAGTATGCTGTGCTTCCCTCACCGATATATATATATATATATATATATATATATATATATATATATATATATATATATATATATATATATATATATATATATATATATATATATATATATATATATATATATATATATATATATATATATATATATATATATATATATATATATATATATATATATATATATATATATATATATATATATATATTTGTTACGAGGCTGGGTGCCGCTGGTACACACTGAGGGAAGCACAACCATCACACCTCCTCTTCTTCCGCGGGAACTCGTCGTCGCACAATCCCCGTTCGTTTAACCTGTGGCAAATCCCCCCATAACCACACAGTTTGTTAGTCGCCTGTCAGTGCCTCGTGTCATTATTCCCCGGAGGAACGAGCGGCGTCGCGGCGCTATGGGGTTACAGCGTCCGGCGGAAAATATGGCTTCAATCGTACAACATGTACAATGTCTGTAGAAGTAGCGTGACTGGACGGTGTCGACGCCACAGGGGAGATCTCGTACGTTACATCGGTAACTTGGCGCAAGACGCAAAAGGGACCACAGTAGCGGGGCAGAAGTTTTTCAGAAAGGCCGATACGGCGGGTAGGTTTCCAGAGGAGGACAAGGGATCCCGGAGCGAAGTCCGCCACCCGATTCCTTCGGTCATAAATAGTTTTCTGGTCAGCTTGGGAGGAACAAAGCCGTTTTCGGGCAATATGCCTATAGCATGGTCAGAGCGTCCCAGGCGTACTCCGATCGCAC